>NW_020799095.1:79723518-79756448 GCF_003259725.1 Athene cunicularia | reverse complement strand
GCCCTGGCCACGGGTCGGCCTCTCGGCCCGGCCGGAGCCGGAGTAGTGCCGGCTTGGGGCGCTTAAGGGTGGGCAGTGCCCTCTGTCGTCCCCCCCGCCTCTCCCCTTCCCAGTAACAGGCCCCAGAGACGGCGCGGTGCGGCCCAGGTGAGCTGAGGGAAGGGGAGTCAGGCAGCACCCGCAGGGCTTTGAGGGCCTGAGCCCTGCCTGCTAGGCATCGCTTCTCCTCATGCTGTTCTGTTTTTCACTCTGAAAGACAAGAGAAAAAAAAAAAAAAATTAAGCACTGCCCCAGATTTCTAGTTTTATAAGTTAGGGTGACGATGTAATCATTATCCTCCTTTACACTTGGAAATTCTTTTATTACAAAATAATTGAGAGAAGTATCATGAATTGGGTAGGTATATACACTATTAACAGGAGAAACGTAACCATACACTTGCTAAGCTTCCACCATCCTGAAGATGTAGGAAGAGGCATATCTGTAATTACCTTGCAGCCATCCCCCTGCAGCATCTCAGATCTGCAGGCTCAACACGTGCTGCCACGTTGTTTACAGCTTCTAGTTAAAACCTACTGGATGGCTACCCAGAGCCATACAGCTAGTAAGCAAAAACAAAGAGGCTAGAAAAATCTCCAGCCAGCACAGGGCTGTAGCTTAGAGTATTTTCTCTTTTATTGCACACAACCAGCTGATAACCTGTCAGGACCATGGGGCACTAATAAACCCAGATGACCCCAAGCAGCCTCACCTGGAGCCTCCCCCGCGGGCCCAGGAGCTCTGTTTAACCTCCACAAGGAAGCCTTGCTTCTTGTCTGAGCTGCATTAGGGGATTGCTGAGTTCCGTCTCGATTGTAGCCCCTGCCTGGCCATGGAGCACCTTGGTCCTGCCCTACCTTCCTGCCCTTACAGCTCTGCCCTGCTGGATCTGACCTTGACCTGTGGTTTGAGTCTCATTCTAGCTTCATCACTGTGGTATTTTCTTACAATCTAGGTTTGTAGTTCAATCTGGTTATTGTTTCCAGGTCTGTCTTGCTTACCTTGCTGGGAGCAGTGGGACAAACCTACCCCCGGTGAGGCCTATAATACTAGAGGTTCTGAGGTGCCCCTTAGCTCCTGACTTGCCTTCCCTTAGAGGCAGCTGTGCTCTCACTGCTTTCTGGTAGTAATCTGCTGTACAAACTTCATGCCTGCTATTGCAGCATATTGCTTGCAGGTGTGGCACAACAGAGTTATTTCATACATTACTGGAGCTTAGCTGAGAGCCAGCTGTGCTATTTTAACAGGAAGGTGATTTTGTTACTGCTTCATTGGGGGAAGCTTGAAGGCAGGACTATATATTTATTCCCCTCCTCCATTCTTTATGCAACACACTGTAGTAAGGCAAATTTTAGTGAATGTGTGCTTATATATATATATATATATGTACACACTTCAAAACCCCCACAATTTCTATGACCTTATTAAAAATTTCACATTCTAATGGTTGAGATCAGCTCATGCATTTATACTGCTCCACTGAGCTAAATAGAAGTGCATTAATAGTTGTATAAAATCAAATTTTGTATATCAAGGAACAATAAGTGTGTAGGGAACAATCACTATAGGGATAGTTCAGACTGTCTCAGTGTTTTTGGCTAGCTGGGTCTAGAATGCCTGGAAAAGGAAAAAAAAAATAATAAATCAACTAGGTATTACACCTCAAACGGGAAAAATACTGAACTGGTATCATAGCAATTCCCAGAAAATACCCTATAGGCCTTGACTGTATAAACATATGCCACAGCAGTAATACAGTATGCTCAGTACCTCAGAGTCTTAATAACAGTGGTTCCTTCTTCTAACACATCTTGATTTTTAAAAAGGGAGTTAAAAGTGCGTAGCAGGATGCTGAATCTGCCCTGGAAAGAAAATACTTTTGTATCCAAACTACTTGGCTGCCAAGAAAGATAAACTATAATCATACAGTTGCATGTAATATGAGCACACATTAATTCCATAATTTTAATATACACTCTGCTGCATCAACAGTTGAACAAAAGTTTCAACTTATGTCAGTATGTAGCCTTCAGTTGTTTATAACATATGGCAACAGATTTCTCATATTATGCTGGGCAGCCAGCCCTTACTGGTTTGTCCAAATCTTGCCCTGAGACTGCCAACCAGAGCTTTTCTGCACAGCCTCTGCATAGCTCTACAACATCTGCTTGGGCTAGCTTCAATATCTGCAGAAGTTAATCCTGTGCTATTTTATTAAATTCTTCAAGGCAAGTTGTTAGCGTTTCTTCTAGACCAGATGGACCCTCACATGACATAATATCTCTCACATTTAAACCTCATACATTTGATAGACTCCAGCATAATGACCAGAATGTGAGGCCCATTGCTATTTCTTTTGTGTCTGTTACTGCTTTGGCATGGCATGCAATACCAGCTGGAGGGGGAGCTGGTTAAACCCAAAATGTTCTTCACTTCTCTGCATCAAACTTCAGGAATCCTCCCACACCCCCATTTATTTACCCAGGTGAGTGGACAACAATGCTGTCATGCTCAGCAGGGCTCTTCAGGTGTAAGTAAGCTTCCTTGAACAAATAGAGATGAAGCATCAGGGCCCTACTTAGCTTACTTAAGATAAGGTGTGTCAAAACTCTGTTTTAGCTTTCATCTTCAGTCCTGCAGCACCAAACTCAGTCACCTTGGATACTTTGTCTTAATGCTGTTAGAGGCTCATTCAGTCACAAAGGAGTATTTTAGCTGGAGTGTGCTTGTCCTTTGCTTCTGCTAGTTGGTGCAGTTGATGGAAACCTGGCACAGGCTGTGGTTTCTGGCCATCTCCCTGTGCTCAGGTGGATTCTCAGGCAAACAGAATTGTTAATTTTGGATTTTCAGTCTGAAATATTTCTTTCTGCTTATTATTAAACACTCCCTGTAACTGCAAGTATATAAAGTATCTGCATAAATTCTGCTCTCAGGTGTTGAATCTGAGAAAACCTCTACCATCTCCAGCGCGAGCAGTTCCCATGGGCACCAGATGAGGTGAGAACAGGATGTGCCCATTTAACCTGTACTGCTGATACCTGCCATCCTATGCTCCGCTTAGTGGTTGCAGAGTGTGGGGGGGAGGGTGCTGTTGGCTTCCTCAAGCTAAAACCTGAGGTTTTTTGGACTAGCTTTCACAACCTCAGGCCAGCTAAGCCCAGTGAACCAAGTTTGGACCTGTCTTGTGTTCTGTGCATGTCCGTGAAAGTGAGAGAATTTCCTCAGACCACAGGCGACACCAGAGCAGGCTTTTGCCCTGTGAAATAAAAAGTGCATATTGAAATTAGAGGGCAGACTATGCCACTTCACATTAATAGAAGTCATTTTAGCCTCCCAGCTGATCCAAGCTAAAATTTTGGAGGTGAAAGGCTTAGCATTAAGAAACTGGAAAATGTCATAGAACCATAACTAGATCAATGGCATTCTTTTATTTTTTAGAATTAATCTGATACTTTATATGGATTTCTGAATGTTACCCCAGTATTCACATCTCGGGGCACATTTTCTGTGGGCAGGCAGAAATGCAGTACCTCATTTGTCCAAAGTGGCCTTCTTTGTGCTAACTTGGAGGTTACTCAGTGACTCATCTCTGATAAATGAATACCAGGAAGCTCTGCAATACCATTCTGTTCCAGAAATGTCAGCTGCAATTTTCCATAGATTCAACGACCCTAAGTGTTATTGCATCTTCTGCCTGGTAAATAATTGATACATGTCTGATAAAGCAAATAGAGCAGGAAGATTTCTGTTGCATGACTCCTCAGGCTGCTGTATATTTTCTCAAGTTCTGGCAGTGCTAAACAAATTAAAAAATATATGTTCACTACAAGCTCAAGCAAGTCATACATTCCACACATGAAAGAAAATTAATTATACTCTCAAAATGAAGCAATTCAGAGGGTTAATTTACCATTGTGAGTCATGATTCTGAAAAGCCAGTAGACCACAACAATTTTAACAGGAGATTTAATTTTTCCTACCAGTTATCTAGTCTTTGTTTGCAGTGTAAACAAATAAAATAAATGTTGGAAGAATTAGCTTGCAGCTAATCTGAGTTCTGAAGTGTGTTATATTTTGTATTCTTAACCCAGTAACAATGATGAAATTATTCCTTTAGTTTCTTAGTACTTTTACTATAAAAGTGAGATACTCATTTGCCCTTGCAATCTAAGGATGCATAAACAAGGATTAGCGGATATCCCTCTGTAGAAGATCTTCCTATTTCTATGTCTACAATAGAAGTGTTAAACACTTTTGAGTGCCACAGCCATAATACATGTGCAGTTTTACCACCCTTTCACTTATTTTCTGTCTTTAAGATGTATTGTAGAATTTAAACTCAACACAGGAAATCTCTGGCATTCTAATGTCAGCAGTTAAATCTAAGAGAATTACTTCTATATTAAAAAACAGTGTAGAATTAAATAATAGTATAAAATGGACTGTCACCAGATTAAAATGCAGGACTGGACAATTCAAAATACGTGCTGGCTTGTCAGGAAGTTCTATTGGTCTTAAATCTTGCAGCACTTTTTTAACAGACTTGAAAGAAATAAAACATGTATGTTGCTCAGACTGAATATAAAATGATTATGTGCCATTCCAGTGCTTCCCAGAATGTCACTGTCACTTGCTGTGTGCTTTAGCTGCTGGATGGATCTCCCACAGACAAAGACTTCTTAATTCCCATACTTCTGTGACTTCTGCACATTGATTGCTATACCTCTGCTCTAGTACTCCAGCACCACCGATTTAGATTTTTTTATCTAAAAGAAGTTATTCTGTGGTATATATGTGGCAATCGGAAAAGTCAGATGATAGTAGCTATGAAAAACCTTTGTAGTTTTCATCCTCAGTTCAAAACACATCTGTAGCTTCCATCTTCAATTCAAAACATCTCATTTAAAACTATTATTAAACTGCATGTAATGGAATTTTCAAGTGAACTTTATGTATTAATATAAAGTGCTGAATCCTACAATTCTTTTCCTACTTCTACCTCATTTTCATTCATCTTCAGTCTCCACTAATCCAAATCAATGTTATTTGTACTGAGAAAGCACATTAAGAGCTATCCTCACAAAATAAGAGGAAATGCTGTACCAATTCAGTTCACATTTATACCACTGAAAATGTGGTAACTGGAATAAGTGGTGTGATGACAGCTTAGAAAAATCATGCAATTTAATAACAAAACCAGTATGATCTGAAGATTTTATTTATTTATTTATTTTATTTGTTTATATGAAGTCTGTGCTTTGCCACCTATTTACGTGTTACATATACATTACTAAATGAATTATGCCTGATGCAATAAATAATCCACACAGATTACATTATCAATAAAAAGCAGTAAAATTTGCTTACAGGTTTTTCTATGTGGGGTCAAGTTCTCAACAATGTAATAATAATGTAGCTCTGTTCATAAGCGATCTTCTCATTATCATCAGTTTCAAAATCCACCTTAGATACATGTCCATGCTAATAACGCCTAAGTGTATAAGCAGTCATTAAAAAAGGGCAGTCACATTAAAATTATTTCTGAAATTTGGACAAATGTTTTAATAAAAGTATTTCCTGCCATTCCCTAATCTCTAGCTGTCCACATCCTGAAGTGGTAAAAACACTAGATGTTAGGCATTGTGCTATATTATCTGCTTCTCTACTGAGCTAATTTGAGTTTATAGTAAGGGAGTTTTGTTCATTTTTGAAAGCCAAAGTATTTCTTATGTTTTTTCACAGAATCCATCCTTATGAAGGGTTGCCATGCAGCCTGTTCTGAAATGGCTAACATTACATAAATTCAAAGAGCATGAGTCCCATCTTCTTTCTATTATATTTTTTTTTTCAGGCAGATTAAAAAAAAATCTTCAAATAGCTAGGCCAATGATATCTTTATATCTTTGCCAAAAGTGCTAAACTGTCCTTTTCCTTGTAGAGATATGAAAAGATGTGGTCTTGCTGCTGGTGATATTTGCTCTGTGGGAAAGCACCTGAAATAATGTTCTAAACGCAAATAGAGTACAGATGACTTGGGTCTTTTGAGAATAACTCTCTTTGTATTGATTCACTTTGGGAATAAAAGCCTATAGGACTGATTGAAAGTCAGCCACAAGCACAGAGGAACAACTGCAGATTTTTTGCACAAGTGACTTGAAGGCTCTGATAAATGTCAGCTGCAGATAGCAGGTAGGGAGAACTACCCAGCAGCTATGTATCCCCCCACCCCAAAACTTTTTTTATTCTGTCTCCTGAAGACATTCAATTTAGTTTTAAAACACCATCTTCCTTTGGTAGGTGAGGATTTTGAAAGTGAGGATGAAATCATCGTTTGATAAAGTCGTCATCCAAGTGAGATAAAAAGAGAATGGTAACAAGCATTTTAAGAAAACTTTTACCAGTGTTAGGGGGTAGGTATTTGCACTCCATAAATGCAGCCAGCAAATTACATACTGTGCTTCCTTGAACGTACCTCTAATGGAAAAAAAGTTGGGGTTTTTTTAAAAAAAAGGCTTAGTGTTGAACCTAATTGTCTGACCACTTTAGAGAGAGCACATTGTCTCCAGAGTTTTTTTGTAGAAACATTAATTGATCTTAGTTAATATTTACTATGAAATCATATCTTTTTAACTTTCCATAGCTAGCCACTTGCTAGCCTGTTTGCTTCTCACGATGTAGGCACAGTTAAAATTTATCTGTCTGATTTTACAGTGTGTGACCCGTGGGACCCTCACATTTCTGCCCAACCAGGAGTCATGTCGAAAGACTGACAAATACAAGCAGCCACACATAGATATAACTATTGTTTTAAAAAAGGGTCTTGTCTGGCTAAAATACTTTTCAGCCATCCAGATAGTCTGCTACTGGGAAAGTAAGAGCCAGAATCCAGCATGAGACTTATACTTAGAAGGAGACAACTGCAACAGGACACATGGTATAATTTTCATGTGGCTGAATTTAGAAAGATAAGGTTTCCTGCTTCTCTGAATCAAGTTTAATCATGAAGGTTTTAATATCTTTCATGATCAAATTCAATTTGGGATCTTACAGAAGGGGCGGAGAACACTGTCAGTTCATCCCTGAGAGGGATGACTGGTGGAAAGTATCCTACTTGTTTGTACTGGTTTCTTCCTTGTGAGGGAAAACTGAAAGTCAGGCATCAGTTTAACTGAATTTAGACAAATACCTGTTTGATATAACAATGTTGTGTGCCTGGCACTGTATCATCTGGATATCCTAAAACTAGCAGATATTAAATTGACCTGTTGACCACAGGGTGATAGAACAAAGTAGTGGTCCCTGCTAATGTCTATATAGTTTTTAACCTCCTAAAATCAATTCAGAAGCTCAGCTCAGTTCCTAAACTGACATCATAAAACCCACGTCAAATTAAACACCACTCAGCAGTCTTAAGGATGGGTAGGAAAGGAGTGAGCATAGGAATTTAACCACCCTTCTGCAAAGACACCACTACTGATACACTTTACACTGTCAAATGATGGGTTTAGTAGTCACTTTGAATGTATGTTTACATTATTATTAATAAGACATGTTTATTATGCAAGCACAGTAATTAGAGCTTTTCCTCTAAGAGTCAGTTGAGCTTCTTCAGAGCAAACTGTGTACATAAGAAGCAGTTACAAAGCACAACATTCAGGCTGATTTAGCTTCTGTAGCAGATAAAAACTTGATTTAATAAAAGGGTTTCAGTGGAGCAAAGCCTCATCTTTGAATGGGCAGCAAAATCTGGCAATTTTTCCAGGATCATTAACAGGGCTTGTACGAAGTACTGCTGAACATGAGAAAAAAAATGAAGGAGATTGAGAGCTGGCTGTTAATGCAGTCTCTTGGATTCCTAGCAAGGCAGGCTCCTCTGATTGCGTATCTCCTTACTCTGGTGGAATTGCTGCAGATTGCTGAAGATCAATGAGAAAAAAAAATTGGAAAAACTCAGAACACATCAGCATTTGCAGTTCTGCTATCCCTAAGGAGAATATGGAAACTGTCAAATTTCCCCATGCTAATGACCACATTCAGAAGCTGTTTTAGGAAAGGAAGACAAACAAGGTGCTTGAAAAATGTAACATTGTTGGGGTACAGAAAGAGATTATATCAATTTGCCAGAGTATGAAACCTATTCTTTCATCAGCAAAGATGATAGAGCAAATGAAAACTTGACTGTTATTGGTAATAAAAGTATGACAGCATGTAGATCCAAACCCAGTGAAACCTGCTATTAATATTCAGGCCAGACTCTGAAATCACAAGGAAAATCAGTGAATTTCTCCAGGAGGAGAAGCAAGACCATAGGCAATAGAAATTCAGAATTCCAAATGGATTAAGATGTCTCTAAAGTTAAGAGGAGAGTGGCCTGAGAGTTTTGCTGCAGATTAAAACTCGGAAGTTATTTGGAGGATGAGAGCAATCCAGTGCTTCCTAAAGTGAAGCAGCCCCTCACAGACTATTTTAAATTAATGTTACAGAGCACAGTCAAAAGCTGCGAATTCAGGAAACTAAAGCAAAGATGATGGATTTCTTGAAGTATTCATTTTGTCTTTAAGGGAAGATTATATTCTACCATCTAGGCAGTATTTGCAGTAAAATACTGCAATGAATTGTTTCAAAGTCAGCCTATCCAGTACCTCTAGAAACTGGTAGCATTATTTCTTTTTTTGTGGTCTGTAGCTCTGTGCGGCCACTAGTACATTCAAAATCTGCAGCCACAAAAGCAAGCAGTGCTTGCACCTTTCTGAAAGGGCATGTCTCCCATTGTTAAATAGGAAAAATATCTTTGGACAAAACCATGAACAGCCTCACATTGACAACATATGTGTCACCCCACAACAGACATTAAGCTTTGAGCAGCAGTGTTACCGCTTGCAGCTAGCTGACAGATGGCCAACAGCTGAGAAGAGAGGATGATGTCTCTTGGAAAAGGGATGGTAGCTGCTGGACTGAGAAATGACCTGACAGGATTTATCATCAATGAGGAACCCGTAGAGAGCTACCAGGTCATAACTCGAAGAAGGACTAAAAAGGAGCATTACAAGAACAGGGTGAGAATATCCCATTTTCTACCTGTTATGCAAAATAGGACAGCTTTCCTCTTGCTGTGAAACTCATAGCTTGGAGCATTCGGGAGATATTCTAGCCACTAGAGGAACAAGTATGCATCAACAAGGGCATCACCAGCAGAGATAAAGAAGTCATTATCCCACCCAGCACTTGTCAGGCCCCACCTGGAATACTGTGTTCAGTTTTGGTCCCTGCTATGCAAAGAAGATGTGGACAGGCTGGAGAGCATTCAGAGAAGGGCCACAAAGATGATCAAGGCACTGGGTTTGCTCAGCCTTGAGAAAAGAAGGCTTAGGGGAGACCTTACCACCATGTTCTAGTATTTGAAGGGTGGCTACAAAGAAGATGGAGACCCTTTTTACAAGGAGTGACATGGAAAAGGAGAGGGCTAATGGGCACACATTATTCCTGGGGAGATTCCGACTGGATGTAAGAGGAAAAATTTTCACAATGAGAACAGTCAGCCACTGGAATAATCTCCCCAGGGAAGTGGGGGATTCCCCAACATTGGACCCTTTCAAGATTTGGCTGGACAGGGTGCTGGGCCATCTTGTCTAGACTATGATTTTGCCCAGAAGGGTTGGACCAGATGATCCTTGAGGTCCCTTCCAACCTGGTATTCTGTGTTTCTATGGTTCTAAGTAACAGCTAAAGAGCAGAAGCAACAGCTATTGCTGATCACTGTGCTGCTTCAGCAGTGATTGCAGAACAAGAGACAGCCTGTGGCATGACAACATTAGTAGGAGGTGATAGCAGCAAAAGTGCAGGATCCCTCATAGATCTTATAGAAGATATGATGGCATCATGGCTAAACACCATAGCTTTGTAGAGCACTTAGCTGATGTTACTGAGGGAGCACTGACTTTATTCTTGCACACAAGACTTTTTAGCATGTATTCTCTTACTGCCTTTCGAGAGAGGGAAGTTTGTGCAGGGAAATGAAAGAATAATTCAAGGAGTGTCATGAAAACTCTAAATGGCAAAGCTACTACCCACCTAATGTCACTAGTTGACTGACTAGTAACAACTGGCATAAAATGATGGCGGGGAGAGGCCATCCAGAAACTGTTTGCTGCAGACTGAGAGAATAATTTAAGTAGCAAAGTTATACCACCAAGAAATACTGTGAATGAGAGGGCAGTACTCCTCTTTTTCTCTTCTAAATGAACACCTGCATGTTTAGTAATTGCTTTTTTAAAGCACAATCCTTATCATCACAACCTTGAGCACAAGCCACTGATGAAGATAAAATATTGGAGATTTGATCTTCTCTGGCAGTCCTCTGCCAGGGAAGATTCCCCTCCCTATCCATTTCTCACAAACAGTAATTTTGCTTAAAATTCAAAACACATATACCAAAGCTTTATTAAAATGTTTCTGTCTGAGCAGCACGTCAAAAAGCTGCAAAATGTAAGGCTGACAAAAGAAGATCCATATATGAGCCAGTGACAGTAATTGTCAGGTTTAACAAGGATGAAGGGTTATATATTATATTCCCCATCTCTGTTTTCCAAAGAAAGTAATAATCTGTTTGGGCTTTGTTGTATAATTCTGAAGAAATAGGCTTGTTTTATAACTCGGTGATCATGACATTTATTTATTTTTTATCATAAGTTCTTAAGAGAGTTCTCAGAACCGTTTTTATCCCTGTCAAGCTATAGCAATATAAATTAAATGCCTCTGATGTATGGTGTTCTGTGATTATAATAAGGATGAGTTGTTCTTGTATAATTTCATTTTCACATTACAGACTTTGTCACAAGTATGCTGTACCCATATTTGGATACTTAGTTTAGTTCAGGAAAGACAACAGTAAACATCAGAGCTTTCACTTTCTGATATTCTTGTATTTGTTTTGTTTCAGAATTACATCTTCCTGAGTTTTACCCATAGGAAAGTAGACTAAATGCAGTAATATTCTGAAAAATGTGTTACATGAAGAGAAGATGCTTATGATGTATCAAATATTAAAATATCAAAGCTACCTTCCTAAACCCAGACTGTGCCACTGTATTGGAATGCAAAAAAAAAGCCAGAACCAAACAAAACCCAACCCTGTTCATTAGACTGATATGTCAAGTGTAAAACTGCTTCAAAGCAAGGAACTTGCAATGTTTAAGTTGTAGGGTTTTATTTTCAAGGTAGAAATAGGTTTTCCTACCCTTACTGATACTGAATAGCACCAAACATCATGAGTAGGTCCACTGATCTCTCATTCATTGTTTCCCCTTGAGTGTTACTGTGCTTGTGTGTTACAAGAGGATGCATACAAGATGGTACTGTAGGGCAGCTGATGTGATGTAGGCTTTCACCCCTGCTTATTCCCCTGGTAACTTGTAGCGGCAGTCAACAGAGGCTGCTGGTTTTCAAGGTTTCCAATTTTGAATGTCTGCCTTATGGTGGTAAATTGATGACAGAGGCACAGACGTTTTTGTAACAAAACCATGATTTTAAATATTTCTTTTTTCTTTTTTTTTTTTTTTTTCTTTCTTAGGAACAATTTGCCATTTGAGAAGCAAACTTCTGTGAGCAGTTTAATTGCAGCATCTGTAAAGTGAGGCATATGCAACACTAGGTGGGCTGGCCAGTTTCATAGTCAGCTGTTTCATCTGTAAGTCTTCTGCCTGATTTTATATATTTACTGTATCTGCTATTCCTTGGTCTTTACCTTCTACATTTACAGTTTTTAACAATGAAGATACTAACCATAATGAAATTCTCCTTTTTAGCCAGATCCAAATTTGTTCATATGGATTTTCTCCTTAAGCATTTGTTACAAATCAAAGAAATCCATTCTTAAAGTATCAGTCACATTTGCAAATGTCTGATACATGCTTTTCTTTTAAGTGCATTGACTTTACTCTAAGGCAATAGAGCCCTGTGCTGAATGAGTTTGAAAAATCCCAGTAACACCAATATCCACTTCCCTTAAGAAATTGAAATACATCAGTTCACAAACATTTCCTCATACACATTTTTAACATTCACCACCAGTGCACACATCTCTAAGACAAAATCTGATTAAAGGCTGATGTTTTATACTGTTTGAGAATTTGACAAGTCTAGTGTTAATTACAGTCTTGACACCCAAAAAAAGGAATGTGTCGTTGACTGGTAAAGCAAGAAATGATGAACATACAAAACCACACAATTCACAGATATTTACATCATGACTTCAATAAAAATAGATCAACAATAAAGTAAACAGTACTAAGCTAGCTGGAGAAAAATATGAATTTATTAACATTACTGTAGTTGTTATGGGACCATAATGTAGAATGGCAGGAAGGATTCATTTCTCACACTGAAAAAGAACTTTACTGGAATAAAGATATGTCATTCTGTCCTTTCATTAACTCCAGTAGTTTAAACGCTTTGTACTTAATTGAAAACTAGTTCAAGCAAATAGAATCATCTCTCCCTAAAAAGAGTTCGAAACAGGCTCTAAATTAACCACAATAAAATAGCAACATAAATTATATCTAATAAACAAAAGTTTGTCTCTTAGATATAAGTTTTTCAAGTATATGACCTATTAAAAATAAACGTAAAATTTAGCAATTTTTTAAAGCTATAAAATAATGCCAAATTATGTTAATTTCTTTATTCAGTTTACACAACATCTTTTTCAAGCATCAGAATCAAAATATATGTGGGTTATATTATAGGATTAATTTACCAGTATATAACCAGTTCTGTATGGTTAAGTCAGTAGACTTTTTCACTTTATTTCACTGAGTTATACCAGCATTACGTCAATATAATATAACAGTGGATGTGGCTCAGAGATCATACAGAGTTTATTGTGACTTTATGCTAGATAAAAATAAGGGAACTAAAGCATTTATGTTCAGAAGAAAACAACTCAACTGATAAAATTAAATTCAACAACCTTATTTTTGTAGCAAAGCATTTGTTCCTTTCAAAAATATCAAAAAGTAAATTACACTTAATTAATCAAACTCTGAGTGATTCCCAATTAGTTTCCAACAGTTCTTCTATGACAGCTCTTTCCATTATTACAGAGTGTCAAAACAATAAGCAAAAGAGAATGACAATACATAATAACCAGGAGAAATTAAAATCTTTTAAATTTTTAAAACATGCTCTCTCTTCCTCAGGCTCTGAATGCTTATGTAGGTAAAAGTCCAAAATTGGGTTTGTGTACACAACCTAAGTAAGGTGAATTCAGAATGCCTCTGGCAGCTTCCACCAGTGAAGGGACTGTCACTGATAGTGATACAGAGCTCTCCCTTGCACCTGTGACATACTTTAGGGTGGAGAAGATAAAATACTTTTCATTTTAACTAAAATCTTAATTTGAATGAGTTTTAATTTCCCTAAGCAAAAATACCTCCAGCATGGAATTCTGTTCTTGTTCATCCTGCTCTTGCTCACTCAAATGGTGCTGTTAAAGCAAGTGGAATTATAGAAATTGACCCTCAGTGTTTTCCTTTCTGTCCTGTAGGGAATGGAGACATTTAATCTGAGATAACAAACCCAGCTAGGAAGTAAAAATATAACTCATAAAAGTCAGTACTTCCACAAATGATAGCTAAGCTAAAAAAAAAAAATAAAAAAATTACAATATGGGGCCCATTCTTTCTCTTTTATAAATGGAATTTTTAGTTTTTCTTTGTAGAATGTCAGCTCTGTCACTAAAGGAGAAACATTTCCAATAGGGAGCTCTATAAATTCTTTCTCTGTGTCAAATGTTACTGGTGTCTCCCACTCGTGAAGATCACTGATGCACTCATTTTCAATTGCATCTCCCAGACTTTGAGACTTCTCTGCCGACATTTTCACCAGTGCTTCAGCAAATGATCAGTGTATTTGTTTTAAATAGTATAGTGTGCTATTATAATTTCATTCATTTACTTTTGATTTTTCGAAAAGCAAAGACAAAGTAATTCTCAGCAGTTCTGATTTGCTTCTCTCTGCTTTTATTCTTTTAAAGAAACTAAAAATGATTCTATCTTGAATATAGCCTACCTGCAGTGTATTTCTGATTCTCAGTGCTTAATCATTGACTTCTGAACCTTTAGCTGATTTTTACAGAAGCATCCTTTGCACTATTTTTCTGGTTCCTGTGTTGGAACAGTTAATTACTATATGGACTGCGTATGTGCTTGCAACCAGAATCTCATCTAAAAGTAGCATCTGGAAATTCAGCTTGCTTTCTTGTTTTGTTCCCTTTACAGGAAATCTTTTCTATCATACCCATATGTGCATGCAACTTTCAAATCTCTGTATCATTGACAGCTGCTAAGTCTAGGGAGGAGGCTGCTGAAAACATATAAATTGTAAGACATGCACAACTTCTTTATTAACCACAGCTTCTTGCTGAACAGTGTCTCCTCCTGGAGCAGAATAGAAAAACATGGAAAATTAAGTGTGAGAAAATGGACAAGAGAAGGCATATGGAGGAACCTCATGGTTACCAGAGAAAATATTTCACAAATGATGAAGAGCTGATAAAATTTCAGGAAAGTTTCTCAGGATTGCTAATAGAACAATAATAGTTAACTGCTGCTTTTCTCTGTATTTGTTGTCATCTACTCAAGGATGAATATCGAAACCTTACTAATCGAAGTGGTCTAAAATTTTCAGCACTGGAATTTTCTAAAATTATCAGTTCACCTTAGGGTGGGACAAGTTAGGTAGTTCTTCCCAAAGAAATACTATACAGTCACACTATGAACAGGCAAGCATAGAGGCAACAGCGGCAGCACATCCCTATTGAAAGCTGAGGAGCACCTTGCAAATTATGTGTCAGGACCCCCTTTCAGATGGGAAATAGAGCAGTTATGGTGAGAGGCAGAAATATGAGTGAGTTGAGCCTACAAAAATAATCTGAAATGTTCGGTGAAAAAAGAGTGATTTATAAAATATTAGCCTTTGACCATTGTAAGATCCACATTCAATAAAAATGCCATTCAGTCTCAAAGCTAAAAAAGATACAAAGGGATGATGGCTGCATTGTACTATAAAATTCTTTTGCACTCCAGTGCAGTGATTTTTGCAAGGTTGAGGTAGTCCTGTACATTAGTTTTTCCTGCTTGCAAATGTTAAGATGAACATATCTGACAAACATAGCTTCAAAATGGTAATAAGAATTACAATCAGTCTCAAGGGAGAACTTCTGTCAAGAACCAGGATTTCTTCAAAATTTGTGTGAGCCACCCTTGACACTTTTGCACTGGAGCAAAGTGTGATTAGACAGTAGCAAGATCAATCCTTTCAAGGGCTGTGAGCTGGAAGGAAAGGTGTTGGTGTCTTTTCCCAAGTAACAAGTGATAGGATAAGAGGAAATGGCCTAAAGTTGTCCCTGGGGAGGTTTAAATTGAATATTAGGAAAAATTTTTACACTGAAATGGTTATTAGCACTGGAACAGGCTGCCCGGGGAAGTGGTTGAGTCAACGTCCCTGGAGGTATTTAAAAGACATGTAGACGTGGCACTTAGGGACATGGTTTAGTGATGAACTTGACAGTGTTAGGTTTACAATGGGACTCGATGATCTTAAGGGTCTTTTCCAACCTAAATGATTTCTGTGATTCTATGCTGGATGCTGCTGCTGCTGCTGCACTTGAGTGAGCTGGAAGCTGTTCCAACAGCAGAGAGAACAGAGTGACCTGAAGTTTCACCTTATGGCTCCATAAGTCTCACATTGAAGTCTCACATAAGTCTCACATTGAAGTATTCTTTCATCTAACAGGTAAAATCACAGCAACAGCTTGGAGTTGAAGTCAAGAAGTAGTAAGGGTTTATATTTCATTTTTAACAGATAATGAGGGCAACTAGCTTCCAATATCTGTTTACAGGACATAAATGTTTAATCTCTGGGAGGCTATGAACAAGACTGGACTTCTTTCAGACCCAGATATTCCTGGTAGTATTATCTATGAATATCTTTATCCTCAGGTAGCCTTGTGGTATTTATGTTTGACATCTTAAGCATATGAGAACATCCTTTGTATTGCCAAGGATGTTTCAACTGCATCTTAGTGTTCACATTTGGTTACCCCAAGCAGTCGCAGACCTTCAGAATTGGTAGAAAATCTCTGCTTTTCACAATTTCCTCATCGAGCTGAAGGTGTCACAGTGCATCCATTTGGGTCACCTGGAGTCCAGAAAGGTGGTATTTACCTGCAGCCATCTTAAACTGGATTGTGAATTAATATTGTCATGAGGCCTTTTTATCCTGATATTCCTGGCCCTGCTTCCTCTCACTGGCCCCAGGAAGTGGGGAAACACCTTTCATAAAGTATCTTTTATTATGTGAAGCTGTTAAAAAATTCTTTTTGATTGATGAGCTCGGCCTTATTAGTAAAAATCTGAGTTGTTTTAAAAACATAATCCTGAGAACTCTTGTGTCTTCTTTTTTTTTTTAGCAAACACAGCATAAAACAAGACTTTAGCTCTATATTCTGTAAAGAAAATGATGGACCTTTATGCAACAGTGTCTGTTGGAGAGCAGACTGATTTGGGCAAGCATGATATGGTGGCCTTCCCATCTGCCACTGATCAAAAATGTGCTGAGAAATGATTTTTCAGTAAGCAAGCTGACTTCTTCAGGAATTATTTCATTCTCTGAGATCTATAACCACTAAGCAGATCAAGTATAATTCCTCAGAACAAATGGAAAAAGATTTAATATGCAGAAGATACTACTAAATTCCCAGAAGCCATCACATAAACAACAGTGAGAGGGAAAGGGACACTATATAAAGACCATCAGTCTGAGGAGCTCATGTAGCTATTTCTGGGTGGTCCAAAGCCAGCACCAAGTGTGGGTTTTGGGGCTGAGCATATAAGATTTGTCTGAGTTTGCATTTTTACATTTTTAATCCCTTTCATTGCAATGATAGGCTTGAAAATGTAAAGCATTCCTGAACACTCAAGGGTAAGCATGGATTTGACCTAATTATCAAAGTTATTCTGAACACCTGCTAGCTGCCAAAAGACAGAAAGTCCTAGGCAGCACCCTCAGTGTATGTTTAGTAGGGATGGTTTCTTCATTCAGCTAAAGATCCTGTCGAGTTCTCCATCTGACTTTAAAAGAAGATAGATGTGGTGCAGCCACATATTTCCATTGCAGTTTAATCAAGTCATGCAGGGCCAAATGGCCAAAAGTGGTCATTGTTTTGGGTACCCAATGTTAAACAAAAACACTTAAACCACTTTTCACTTATTGCAAAGTACAAGTGGCAGTAGCAGAGTCAAATCTGCAGGATGCTGAAAGCTTTGACCTTAATCTAGAAAAGCACTTCAGCCTGTAGCTTGTGTGACACACAGAGCAGTGCCTAGTAACTGCTCACCTAAACTGGAGGATATGCTTTTAGGGAGAACAGGCAGAGAAGTTTGCTGTGTTATTTCTGATTATATTAATTATGGTTTAGTCCTCTTTGCACAGATGCATTAGGCAAAATTGTTTGAGAAATGATGCTTTGCTTTAAAGAAAAAAGTACTAATAATTAAGATGGGGCAAGGTTTGCCAAGCTAGCTAAGGTCTTATTTGGAAGAACTAATAGTCATTGTCTGAAAGCCCCTAATAGTTGTCTCTCCTATTATCCCATCAAGTATACGTAACAGTATTCATTCATACTGAAAGTCCTTTGATTCTGAAATACACATTTCCGTTGAAGATCTCAGAGTATCTCTCAGAAAAAGTAAGCAGACCTTTAAAATTAAATGTCTGCATTAGGTAATAAAGAGGAAGTATGTAAAAATTTTCCAGACTGTTGCACAAACATTGCCTGTAAATGGTTTCAGCCAGGGTTGCTATTAATTTTCATTTAACTGCAGATAGTGAGGCAAAAATTAAGGATCCATAACTGGATTGGAAGCTACCTTTCCCTGGTTTTCTATGGTTTCTGGGTCTTTGTGAAATTACTTATATTTTTTATGCTACAATTTTTATGAGATATGTTTTAGATAAAATATAATTTCTGAAAAAATAATCCTGTTTTTTCAGGGAAAATTTGCAAAAATTGTTAGTTTTTTCTCAAAGAAAATCTGGAAAAAGATCTTGATTTTAGGAGGTTCTGAATGGAAAGAGTTTGCTTGTAGGACCTAATCAAATGCATTTATTCAGCCAGTCCACTTGAACTTTGGCAATGCTTAATAGGCAACATTTCATGTTCCCATTTTCCTGTATGATCTATGGTTCCTTGCCACCCTGTCACACCTAGGAAGGAACTTTTCATTACACAACTGTGTGTTTATGTCTTAACTGTGTTGCTGTTTGACCACCTTTTTCTAATGAATATTAAACTTTGCCCTAAGACTGAAAGACAAACATATTGAAAATTTGAACTTCCTAGTCAAATAAAATAGGGTTTTATTTTCAATTAGATCTTATCTACATTGACTTCATGCAGGACTGCTCCAGCTGTACTGCATCCTGTCAAAATATTTAAGTGAGAGAGATGATGGAAAACAACTTTCATTACCATTTAATGTTCTGTGTTACAGTAGCACCTAGAGACACCAGTCTGCAGAGTTATGCTGGGATGTATAGAAATAGTTAAAACTGACCCTTGTCCCACAGAACCTGCAAACAACAAAGAATCTTTGATTCAAGGCCTGTCTTGTGACAGGGAGGTTTCCATCATGGAGACCACAAATTCCTGGGCTCATAAGAATTCTAATGCAAAGTGACTAAGGCTAATCGATGTCATTATTGGTAGCAGGCTGCATGAAGAGCTGTACTTTCACACAAGAGCTTTCAGGTTATATACAGTAAAAGGGTAGGCTACTTTTTGTCATTCAAATCCAATCATTCTCTAAAGCTATTTTTCATTTTCTCCGTTTTTTTCCTCCTCTTTGTTATTAGAAGGTCTCATCTTCAGCCTATGTGAGTTGTAGCCTAACTTCTTGTTCTGAGATAGCCTATGGGAGGTAAATACAAAAGCCAGGAAGATAAAAGGGAAGACTTCTATGTACTCACCCCTTGTGCTCAAAAATCGTCTCTTTTTCTCTACTTTTTTTTGTTGTATCGCATGCAGGAGTTAAGAAATAAAACCTTACACAGACAAAAAGAATTATGTAATTAAGAAACTAAATCTCAATGGAAATCTAACAACGAGTGAAATGAAAAAAGGCTTGTATAGTGGATTTCTACACAACTAGAACCATCAAATCACTGAAGTTTGTCAATAAGCCAGAAAGATGCAGCAGGAGAGTGGTAACTACTGAGGGTGAGTAAGATTTATGATGGGGCAATGAGTGTCAACTGTACTTTTTGGTTTTGAATTTCATGTATTTGCATGTTAAACACACACACAAATGTGCATCCGAGAAATATTTCTTTTTCTTGGATTGTTTTTAACTTCTTACTTCTTGTGTTACTTTGTGAGAGGCTACATTAATTTGTATGTGACATTGGTTTTAGCTGTTTTGAGTGTGGTTTCCAGCAGCATGTGCTGAGTAATGGAGCCCCCAGTGTTCTGCGTGAAAAATATTACAAAGCTACAACATCATTTTTCTTCGTGGAGTTTATAATTCTTAGTGCTACTTCATTTTAATATATTTGTTTATAAGGTTATTTAGAACCTAATAGCAAAACCTTGTTATGAGCTTAACCCAGTCTTCACAGAACCTAATGGACAAAATGGAGGAAGGACTTGTGAACTGAGTGGTCCCATGTCAGGTGATCAAATAGTTTTATTTCATTTTATTCTGGTTCTGATGCCTAGGAACTTTGCGAATAAGAGGATTTGACAACGGTTTTATCGTGACCTAGGCCAGAACAGGAGTCTATAGCTAATGGGAACCATTAAAAGAACTGCATGATTTTGGCAGAAGTAGACTGATTTGTAGTTTTCAAAAGAGATAATTGTCACGTCCCGCTCCAGCGAGGGGGACAAGTGACTCAGATTCGCAAATCCCCAATTGGAGCGGACAACAAGTCTCCAACAACCCATGCCTCTCCCGGCTTAGAGCTGAGAGGTCACTTCCCGATTCCCCCTGTCCTTATAGGATAGAGAATCAGTATCCCTCCGACCCTCTCTCAGCTTAGAGCTGAGGGGTCAATTCCTAGTTCTTCCTGTCCGAGTCTGTTGGACAGAGAATTACTATTTCATCAGACAACAAGCCTCAAAGTTCAAGCCTCTGACCCTCTCCCAGCTTAGAGCTGAGGGGCCAATTCACCAGACTTTCCGACACCAGAGGGGATCCTGCCGACTACACCAATTTAATGTCACGTCCCGCTCCAGCGAGGGGGACAAGTGACTCAGATTCGCAAATCCCCAATTGGAGCGGACAACAAGTCTCCAAGTTCAAGCATTTATTAACTACCTACAATGCACTAATTGAACACATGATAACTGGCTAAGTACAGAGCAAGCTGTGGCAAGCAATATAATATGCTTTACATTTCTTAACAGAAAAAAGGAAAAGAGGGAGATAGAGGGAATGGGGGAGTACAGATCACCGGTCTGGGTTCCTGCGCTGCTCCTGCCGGCGAGGATTCCAGGAGGCAGCTATCTTCTTCGCTGGCATCCGTCGTCTTTGTTTCACTGCTCTCACCGGACGGCCGGGGGGCGGGGACGGGGGACAGGAAGAGGGGCAGAGCGAGAGAGAGAGAGAGAGCTCTTTCTTCTCCCCTTTGATTTATACCCACTTTCTTTGGGTCCCTCCCCTAGGTCAACCCACAGACCTACGTATCCCATGTACAGGGAGGGGTAAGGTGTTTTATGGGATGATGTAATTAGCATGTTCATGACAGCCCTCGTTAGCATAGTGAGGGGTGTCAACTTTAATATGCATTTCGTGGATAATGAAGCAAAGTTCATTCACCGGACACATGGCCCATGAAATTTGCCCAGGTGCCCCAGAGAAGAGCCATCCTGTCTCCACAGGGCTCTCTCCCCCAGATACATTGGGCAGCCTTATCAGCTTCGGCCTCCACAGAAAGCACCCTGTGACTCATGGTTTTGTCATGGGAGTGTTTGAGGCAAATCTTCAATCAGCCTCAACTTTTGCTTTCCCAGGCTGTTTGTCTTAGTTTTTCACAGGCCTGGTTGCTTGGCTCTCACAATAATGTCTGGAATTAATTCCTTATCATAGAATGGGACTCTACACAGCATGGTAGCAGCAGGATAGCAGCTGTTTTTCAATGCACTAGTGCTTACCTACAGACACCTATACAAAAGCACATCAGGTACGACTTCAGAGCTAGGCAATCAGAGGATAATGCTCAGTTTATAGTCAGTTATTCAAACTGAATTCTTTCCTACTCATTTTGTCCAGTCCTCCTTGCCATGACAGTAGTGCCAGCAGGCTATGGAGTTTCTGGCCACATCATGTAAACTCAAATCCATTATCATCTCATCATCTTCCACTATTATTACAGAAGACTGTTCAGGTTTTCCTCTCCTGATATCCAGCAAAGAGATAATAACACAGAGTCCCAGCAGTCTGTAAAGTGATTAAATCTGGGGAGAATTTCTCAGATCAAATAAAAGCAAGAGACTTGGCAATAATCTTTCAAAAGGCAAACTGTTAGGAGACCTAAACCATGGGAAAATATTCTTGAAAGTCATAGTATTAAGCATGGAAAGAATATCTGAAATAATTTTGATCAGAGCTAGAACTGCTGTGTAGAAGATGTAATACTCAAATACTAGGCTACTGTACTGTGATAAACATATCCAAGGGGCCTCTTCCTAAGTCTGGAGTATAAAATGTCTGTCCAAAAATGAAAGCTTTGGGTAGGAATAGATCTATTGGATATTTCTGATGTACCAACCAAGCTCTAGATGATACAAAGGAGAAAGAAGAGCGAAAAAGGAAAGATAAAATATTTGTAACAGTATGCTAGCCTGTGCTTAGCAGATAATAATGTCAGAAAGACTTTTAAAAGAAATGTTTAAAAAGTGAATTTATTTTTGTTCTGTCCCTCTTTTAGAAAGCACCTAATTCTTTCAATTAATTGATTTGAATGACAGTTGTAGGCGACTAATGAGCTACAGATGTCCAATTCTATAAGCTGCAGTTAAGAGAACATGGCTTATTTATCAGTCCTTTACAAGGGGAAAAAAAACTAAAAACTTTTTATCCGTTCTTTTTATTTGTGTTTAGTTCCTTCTAACTTTGCAAAAATCTTTAGCTCCATCTTCAGAGCATTAATGTGTATGCACCTTCAAACCAGAAAGGTAGAAATCTGTTAAGCATATCACTATGAACTGGAAAGTAACACAGCTCAAATGCTTTGAAATACACTTGAAAATGAGAGAACTTAAACCTTTAAGTATGAAGCTGAAAACTCTGAAGTACAGCACTTCCCACAGATTGGTCCAGATTCTGGCAGTTACTTGCACTAAGTTGGTTTGAGGAGTTCTCATATGGCTTAAACATACATGTGTATAAATACTTCCCTGAACTAGGGTATGTTTTACCAACACACACATAAAAGATCAATGCAGAACTCTTGGCTGGGTTTGCGAGAAAGGAGTGCAGTGAAAAATAGTGATGTATTTAACCCAGTAAATTACTGGGTACTGAGCTGAGATGCTTAAAGCTGAAAGTTGACACTCAGCTGTTGATAGCAGAGGCTGAATACTTAGGAGCCTACTGTGTTTGAAAATAGGAAAGCCATCATTTGGCAGAGTTAATGGGCCCGTTGTCAGCTGCATGACAGCTGGGTTATAGAGTAGTAAGGCTAAGGAAGTCAGAGGAGTACAGAATAAACTAATTCTCAGCTGAGAATATGGTTGCTTTAAATGGCAGTACTTTAGAGGCATTTCATCACTTGGCTCCAAGTGACAGGTCTGCTTTTGGCAATGGCTTCTTTTTTTTTTTTTTCCTCCATCCTACCAGTGCAGCTTCTGCCGAAAACAGTGCATCTCCCTCAGTTGCCAGTAAACATGAGCAAGTTTATTGGGTTTATTACTATTTCAATTATTCAGTTTGCAGTGGTTTTATAATCTACTTCAAGCAATAGCCCTTGCAGCTCAGTAACCCATTCAGGATCTAGTTTTAGTAACCATATGGGTGTGGAAGAACAGACTTAAATTCTTACAGGCTTGATATTAAAGTCCAGCTTTAATAAAACAGACTTCCTCTTCTCAAATTCAGCAAAATATTGCATAATGTAATTAAAGAGAGACTGGCACTAAAACCCAAGAACATCAATGTTTGCATTGTTTTTTTTTAATAAAGGCTAATTAAAGCAAATTTAAGTTTCAATAATAGCTAGGAGAATAGTACTTACGACAATTCGAATTAAGCTGGACACATTATGTTCAAGACAAGTGTCCCAAAGCAACCCTAAATCCTCCTTTCTGCAAAATGTAATTCTTTCAGACTTAGGAAGATACGTGTTACCCTGGAGTTTGCTTCTGATCTCTGCATCTCTCACTCAAAGCCAGGCTGTAAAAAGAATAGCTTTAACACCTGTGAACTTGCTTTTGCTCCCATTGATTCAGGGCTACTTTCTTCTTGTCAAATGCAAGTCTGCCTAACAATGGAAGTACAGATAAAGTGGTTGAACCTCACTAATACCAAATAAATAGTTAAAATAGAAAGTGGGGAGGAGCGCTTATGATGTGTCAAAACAGCAGCAGCTCTGGTAACTCAAATTCTACACTCTATAGAGAGATACTATAGGGACTATACTAACTCATCCCTAAAAGTAGGCAGTATCCCACCAAGAAAAAAAGGCAGCAAGCGCATGTATTGGAGTTCTCCACTAGTTACCAAAAAGACTACTGTTTTCTGAAAAAATGCCAAGTAGTCTCTGCCAGTAATTCAGGGAACTGAAGGGTCACATACAGACGCTTAGATGTCACTCTTCACAACCCTGAGGGACAGAGTTTTAATAATACAGCTGTTCTCCCAGCCCTACATTGACCTGAAGAAAAAGCACAATCCCTTAGGAAAACACAAATGCATATGACACAAGAGCTGGTAATACCGGGAAGTTGTAAGATAGTCTTCAGACAATTCCCTGCCCTGAGATTGAAGTCAAACCATCAAGACTGTCCTGGCCAGCAGAAAGAGTGTTTCCCAGGATCTACCCATTCCCATCTCCTGCTAAGATTCTCTATACTATAGTCATTAGAGTGTGTGTGTAATAGTATTGGCCCTCAAAAATGCCCAGAAACCTAAAATAAAGCAACTCTAGCCATGCATAAAATGTAGTAAAGGAAATAAGGACTGAAACAGTGGTCATCTAGACAAATTATTTATACTCTGTGCTACTAGGTATGATACTGTAATTTTAACTGGGCTTATTTTGTAGTATCATGTAATGCTTTTTTTTAGTAAGGATCTCTCAGTCATTGTTTCTACTTTATTTCTATTTATTTTTAATGCTAGAAGAAAGTTGGTGTTCTCTAGTTCTTCATTCTGGTTTTAATTAGTCTGAGCTGCCGATCTGATTTGGTCAGCATAATGATGTAAAATTAGGGGTATACACAAGTCAGATCTTGCAACTTGATGGCCAATGGACATTAATAGATATGCTTATGGATGTATTAATAACACTGTGATCTAGTCCATGTGCAGTGAATTACAACTGCCTGCTCATACTCTTCAAAGAGCTGCTATTAATGTCCCATGTCAGGAATATCATGTGGATGACTGAAATAAGGCAGTTATTTTATATACCTGTATATAATAATTTTAATGTTTTGATGACTAGTAGGTTTTGAGTGGGAGGATCATTCAGTAAATATTCTAGAGACGCAAGTATGTAAAAACTGGGGTTCAAACTGCTAAAGAAAATGTTTGTCTGGGACACACTGCTAAATGCAGCATGCAGATTCAGGTCCAACCAAATTAATTGGACTAGTCCTTTCTATCTTTTCTCCTAAATAACAAAACAAAATTAGGGACCAGTAACTGCATGGTATCACCTTTGCTTATACTGTGCAGTGAGCTAGCCTGCACCTCTAGCACCTAAAATGCATGAGACACAAGAGAAATCAGAAAAAAGGGAAAGCAGTGCGTCACTGTCTCACTGGATGTGAGCTGCTGGAATGCTGCAGAATCTCGTTCAATGCAGATGTTTGGAATTTGGAAAGTAGCTCGAACATGTCTAGTTCAACTGTCACAGACCACTGAAAATACAGACTGGCACAACAGCTTGATGAGGCAGTTTTTTGAAAGCATAGCTTTCTAATGTTGTTAGCATTAGAAAAAATCAAAATAACAGTATACAAATGTTTTCATCCTTGGACCCCTGATGTTCTTGGAAAAAAGTAAACTATAACTCTTCAGTGGGCTATTCCTGTTTTGTACCACCACAAGTTCATCTTTACATGCATATCAGAGAGCATTTGCTCTCTGTCAGTTTGGTACTTTCAACAGGAGGTGCAAATCCCTGTCATCATCCATGGGCAGAGGAAAGAGAAATCAAGAGATGTGAACCAAACTGGGCAAAGTTATGCTGGAATTCAGTGGAATAAACAGGAACAGAATATTGGTTTGCTAGAAGAGGGACTCCCTATTTAGCAAGGCATGTTGCCTTTCATTAAAAATACTTTTAGGAAGTACATCCCAGTTCAGTTCTTCAAGGTGACTGTAGGAAGGTGCTACGTTTAAATGACGCACCTAGCTCATAAAATTTTGTCTATGAAACTGATTTGACATCTGCACTCACAGAATCCGTTTTCCTAAGTGGAGCTGTAAGCATTCTGTGGATTGTGTTATCAAAATTATGAATTAATAGAAACTAGAAAATCATCATTTTACCTATGCTGCTTTTCTACATAATAACATAATCTGTATGTATAGAAGAGTATCGTTGCTTTTTTCCCCCTAGTAAGGGCATGAAAATAGGAGCTTTTACTAGGGTTCTTAGAACCAGCTTGTTCTACTGAGAAGCAGAACTTGCAGCAAGTGCATAATCTCTCTTTACCCTGCTGAATTTATCTTTAGAGATTTCACAACACTCAGCTTGCTTGCAAATGTGGAATTCCTTTTGTTGTTTCCCCTTGTTCTTGCATTGTACCATGCATCATTCCATTAGTCCACAGTTTACTGCTCATTGAACTATCACCATTCTTTTTGTGCTTAATAATGTTTACTAAGGTTTTAACAGCATTCCTGCACACAACAATAACTATAGCTAACAGCTGAAAACCACGGCCATTTCAGTGCAAAACAATTAGCTAACATATCCTTGAGACATCGCTTGTGTTATAAAATGCAAGAAGGAAGAAACCATGCATGTTAATTGGAAATAAACAAAAAATACATTACTGGCATGTATTCTGTTGTAGCAAAATGCAGTACTTAAACACTGCAATTAATAGGTTCATTTCATAGAGGATATTTAAGTGCTTTATAGTCTTGCTTTAGAAGTTTGCATAAGTCATTCTGATCATCACACGTAATGCAGGGTACCCCTGTAGTAATCAAGAGACTGACAGAAAATTCTTCGCCCCTTTTTCTTCATTGTACCCTAGCCTCCTAGCACATCACTGTTCCCTGCATCCATGCAGGCAGTGTTCCAGTGAGGCCAGCAGTATGTATTCAGCGCCGGGCTCTGGGCATACCTGGCATCACCAGAAGTCTAGTAAAAAACCTTTCCGGGAGAGTCAAAACTCTCTTCTGCAGAAATACAGAACAAATCCAGGAGGCAAAAAGCCATTTATGTGGCCAGAGATTCTAGCTTGTGAACCCAGAGGTTGGAAGAGTGACAAACTGCTGCCACCTGCTGTTGGTTCCTTTTCAGCCACCGAAGTTCCAGCAAACCAAATTCACAGCAGCCAGCAGAAGTTGCAAATCATTTCGTTCTTTAGGGGAAAAGGGAAGAAACAACCTGCTATATTTATCCCAAGAGTAGGCAGGCACTGCTTAGACCTAGGGCACTAGTGCCAGTTGCTAGTATTCAGTACCTTGGCTCTTCTTTTTTCTCCTAGATGACTTTACATGTGTGACCTTGAGAAGGCAAATTAAGCTTTTAAATGCTATTTTCCAAGCAGTAAAAGGGAAATAAAACTTTAAGTGTTTTTCACAAGTTTCTAAAGGTGCTGTATATTGATATGGCTGTTTAGGAGTGTGATTTTTTTTATTGTTATCTTTACATCTTAGTTCTTTTAGAAGACTATTTTAATAAAGCTCTCGTAATAAAATATTTGAGCTTTGTATTAACGTTAAGTAAGCATTAATATTCAACTGTAAGGCAGTAAGTCTGCTCCAATCATACATATGTGTGAAAATACATATGGGTGAAAAGAGCAACAGAGGAAGTTAGAGTAATACAATGTTTTTGTATCAGTCTATATCCATGCATTATATATTGTTCTATGCAGTTGTCTATGAGGTCATGAAAAAAATTACAGGGTGCTTCTGGAGATATGATTTCTAAAAATGTCAGTAATTGTTGAATTTCAACTCAAAGTCAGAGCTTAAGTTAACATGTTCCACATCTACTAACAGGTGCCAAAGGTAATTTGTGAAATCTTACGGTCTACTAGAAGCAGTATGATGAGTGTAATATATACAAGCCATATAGCTGAGTTCTGAGTATTTTTGCTACCTGTAGGTATCATATATTGTTGAAGGAAATCCTTTCATGTTGGTGGCACTGTAATGCAAACTGTCCTGATCTCACTGCCAAGCCTGGAAGGGTAAACCACAGAAGTGAAACTGCCAGCAGGTGATTTTTCTGGGCTTCAGAGCAGTTTCTCTGTGAGGGGGAATTTGATGGCCCTGGGTGAAGATAAAGTGAGCTGGTTCCCAAGCTGGCAGCTCTCTCAGGGGCAGCAGCAAAATCCTGCAGGTCTCAATCTTGAGGATGGCCTGGAGCCTGACACCCAGCTTGAAAACTCAGGGTTTTTTTTTAGTTATGCTTCTGAAGGGTGTGCACACTTACTACAAAGCAAACATTCTTTTGATCTTGAAAAGACTGGAATAAACATGAAGTGTAGTAATTTTGTCTGTACAAAAGGACCTGAAAGCAATACGTTTGTCCACACATTTTTAATCATTATTTCTAAGGTCAGCACCATTAGAAGATGCTCAGATGCATGTCTGCTTATATAAAACAAGCTGCAGATATAAAGTATTCTGTGTCTGGTTATGTGTGTGTGTTTTCTGTTAGGCAAATGAACAATATTGGACAATGTGATGTAAACTTGATAGCATTTGAGAAAGCACACTGGGGAGAAACTCCCCACTTGCAGTGTACAATGTGCAGCTACTTCAGGGAGCCGAGTCTCTTATTTTCAGTCTTTGTGTCAAAAGACAATGCCTGTTCCTCTGTTGCTGCTTTAATTGCTTTTTTTTTTCTCAGATACAAAATTCTATTTAAATGGTTGTATTTCTCCCACCTGTTTGGGGTTTTTTTTCGTAGGTTGGTTGGATGTTTTTTTGGCCATAATTAAAAGGAATACACAGAGGTTTCTGTCTGTGATAAGAGCATCTTGGAGCCTCTTGGTTTTTTCAGATCAAAATTAACCCCAGGGAATCCCAGGGACATTCATGGTGTAGCATCAAACACTGCCACTGTTCCAGGATGAGTTATGCTCCATCTCTCGGTATGACAGATTTTGCCATAACTGACTTTTTCTCACCTCCTATCTATGGGAAATTAAAAAAATAAGGGTTTATTTTAAGAAAGAAAAAAGTGCCATGCCTCTTCTTCCTACTGTGGAAGAAGGGTAATTCATCACCTATATACAAACAAGTGATAGCAGTGCATCTTTACTTTCAGCCAGGAAAGTCTTCATTAGTCAACTGAATAGCACAAGTTAGAAATTTTATTTTTATTCAAAGAGCAACTGGGGTGTGAAGGAATTGTTGTTGGTTTCAGTTAACAGCTTTTGTTGGCTATTGCTGGTGGCCTTAGTGTGAAACAAAAACTTTATCCAAGATCTCATGAATATGGAGATTTTTTAATTAGAACAAGGTGATTCATTTTTAATGTTGTTTGAATGTACACTGGAGCTTTTTGTTTTCAGCTTGGACCACAAGCACAAAAAGAAGGGAGAGAGAGGACTTCTGTTCACTGGTTGTCTTACTGGACTGCCTTTCTCTGCTGTCAGCCACTTTTCTTACCTTGAATGAGTCACTTGAATCTTCAGTACCTGTATTTGTCTGTAAGAGAGAGACAAATCTGCATCACTTTGCACGTAAATCTCTCTGAGCACTAAATAAATACTCAAGACTCACCGGTTAATCTGCGAAATATCCTAAGGCCTGTTCATGTGATACTTTCACCTCAGCTGAATATTAATAAATACCAGGAATTCTGAGAAAATATAATCCTTTGAGATTTCCATGGAAACTAGTCATCACATGCTCAAACGACCTGTAGAGCAGTTCAGCTAAGCCACTGAGACATCTCAGGTTTCTCACTGGTAATCCTATTATGGTAAAGGTAGAACAGTTCATGCCCTCAACCTGTAGGTTCAAAGAAAAACATACTTGCCTGCTCCCTTTGGAGCTGGAAACAGCACTTTCCAGAGAGGAGGGATACACATACCAGCTGTTAGAAGGTTGTCTGGACCTCATTCCTTATTTTTCCTTTTTTCTTTCAACAGTTCTTACTGGTAATGTTGTGATATGGATTTTTTCATTTCTGTTCAGATTACAAAGTTATATAATGATCCCTATCTTGAGAGGAGCAGCAGAACAGGATACAATATTGACATTAGGCTAGCCTACAACATGAAAGGTGAAGGTCTCTGTACAACTGCAGATGGGAAAATTAATTGGAGAAAATCAGACGTTGGCTCCTTCTGTTAGAGTCCTATCATGATGCCTTAACACAGAATCAGTTACTGAGATTGGATGGCACTTCTGGAGATGGTCTAGTTCAACCCCTCTGCTCAGAGTAGGGTCACCTATAGCAGGTTGCTCAGGGCCATGTGCAGTTGGGATTTGAATGCCTTGAAGGGTGGAGAACAGGCTGTTTGAGTGTTCGACCACCCACACAGTACAGTGTTTAGGTTTTTTTCTTATGTCCAAGCGGAATTTTCATAATTGTTTTTGTGTTTATTGTGCCTCTTGTCCTGTCACTAGGCACCACTGAGAAGAGTCTGGATGCATCTTCTTTTAGCACTCTTTCCACCAGGTCCCAGCTCTCTCAGCCTCTCCTCATAAGACATATGTTCAATGCCTTAATCATTTGCCAACTTGCTCCAGTACATCCATATCTTCCTTACACTGGACCTTGACTCCAGATGTGTCTCACTGGTGCTGAGTAGAAGGGAGAATCACCTCCTTTGACCTACTGACAACAATTTTCCTATTACAGGCCAGGACACCGTTGAGCTTCTTTACCACAAAGGTGAATTGCTAGCTCATGTTCAACTTTGTCTCCACCAGGACACCTGGGTCCTCTTCTGCCAAGCTGCTTTTCAGTCACTCAGCCCAAGCCTGTAATGTTGCATGGAACTGTGCCTCCTGAGTTACAGGATTTGGCGTTTTCTTTTGTTGAATTCATGAGGCTTCTGTCAGTCCACTTCTGCAGGCTATCAGTGTGCCTCTGAATGACAACACAACTGTGCGGTGTATCAGCCACTGCTCCCAGTTTCGTATCATCTACAAACCTGCCACAGGTGCACTCTGTCCCATTGTTCAGGTAGTCAGTGATGCTGTTACGCAGTACTGGCCCCGGCATCAGCCCCTGGGGCTGTCCCCATTGGAGACAAAACTCCAACTGGAGGTCATGCCACTGATAACAGTCCTCTGAGCCTGGCAGGTCAGATAGTTCTCAGTCCACCTTGTGGTCCACTTATCTAGCCTGTTTGTCTCAGTTTGTCTATGAAGAAGTTTTGAGAGACAGTATCTTACTAAATTCAAGATACATAACATCCACTTGCTACTTTTTTTATTTCAATGTACTCGGTTTGAAATACAAGAATATATGAGATGCCATAGGGGAAAATATAATAAAATATAGTAAATTGAGATGCATGACCTTTTTTAGATTTGCTCACTCCAACACAGACGGTGTTTTGGGATAGTCCAACTAGGTTTACTGGCATGCAACAAATTTGCCTGATTACAACAGATGAAAAATATTGCTTAGGCAATTGAAAGTGAGGGCTGTCAAGGTCATGGTCCTGATTATGGAATGCTTTTCAATGGCTCTCCTGATGTGCTAAGTTGCTATAGTGATTATCCATCTGCTTTTACAGCAACTTCATAAACATCAAGGAAAGCTAATCCATTTGCCTGTAATATTCATTCTGAATATTAAACTATTATATGAAAGAGGGTGATATTTGACACTTCAAGTTCATTAAAGGTTTCCCTGGACAGATCTGAAATGATATTACAGGGCATTTTGGGCTCTAAACAAAAGGTTTTCAAATATGCTAAGCAAAGTAAGGAAATTACCCATGTAAACAAGAACAGCAACTTGTGCTGATAAATCTTATCCAGAATTTCTGAATCTAATTGTATGTCTGTAGTATATACAGCCAAAGAAAACACCACAGTGTAGTGTTTATTCTTTGTAGAATATGGGTACTATCATAATACAATATCGATGCACAATATGAGGATCATAACTCTGTGTTAATTCAATTAAGGAGCCCTGCATATTAGGACCTGCCATCTATTAACCACCTGGATGTAGTCACCTGGAAGATCCTGTAGTTCAGGCAGTGGCACAAGGATCTTAGTGGACAGGGATCCTTTTTTCCCTTACCTTGTTGTGTTTCAGTTCCCTTTCTTTGTAACCTAAAGCATAGACAATAAAATAACAACTTTCTCAAGCTCCTGCAGAGCACTTCAATCAGCAGATATCCATACATTTTGCAAGTAAATACCTCTCCATTGTTGCAAACATAGTGAGGTGGATCCTGGAATGACATATAATTACATAGCATGTATGTGTAGGTAGTCATGCAGATAAAAATATTTTGTTTGTTCCTTTTAGACCGTTGGCAGGGTTGCTTTTAGTTCCCACTAGCTATATATTTTAACTTGAAATTACTCTGCATAGGACTTTGGAAATAATAGTGAAGATTTTTAGATAACTCTTATAAAAGTAAGTCATGCTGTGATAGATAATTTCAATCACAAAGACTCTCTTCTGATTTGTGTGTGGCTTCTTGCACAGCAGGATAAAGTTCCAGGATTGGAGATCCTGAACACCCCTATGTTGCAATGAATAGTGTCTGATCAAAAAACAATTAGAAGTTTTAAGTCATGCTTAAGCACAAACGATTAATTGGGAACAGATCATAGCATCTTGCAAGACAGCCAGCTGTTAGATCTTGATAAATATATTTCTTCCTAGCCAGGCATTTCATGGCTTATAGTTTCAGTCCAAGCTCTTTAAGAAAGTTGGCAAGGGACCTCTCAAGAAGTAAATAACGTCTCCCTGTCCCTAAAATGAAAAAATGGAAAAGGAACCAGAAACACTTTTTGGCAAGTTGTCAACAGCAGCTTGATATTTTGCAGCCTACTCTGAGGTCTATGAAACTACTGAAAGTGTTTAAAACTGTACATCTTTCCTTGATGCAGGAAGGCATCCACAGTGGGACTGCGTAAAGTAGGATGATTTTAATTTATTAGAACACTTAAAATACTTAGGAGACGACAGTCGTTTCTCACAGCTAAAGACTTTTTAAAAATTTAAACCACTCAGGTAATTTGAATTTGTACATCACAGAGGAAGAACTCCATCTGAACCAAGATTGTGTAATGCAAGGGTGTGTATACATAAGAGCAAATCTAGAAAGTGATTCCATTTTAGGGAGAACTGTATAGCCTAAAGGAACTAACCAGTCATATTCACCTTTTGCTCTAATCACTACTGGAAACAGAAGTAGAAATGAGAGAAACATCTGACCTTCTCACGTACCCAGTCAATCCCTCCTTTTTTTTTTTTTTTTAATTACACTA
>NW_020799095.1:79638532-79723468 GCF_003259725.1 Athene cunicularia | reverse complement strand
AATAAAAAAAAAAAAAAAAAAAAAAAAAAAAGAAAGAAGGCAATGAGGCTGTACCCAGACAGTGGGCTTGTAAGAAATACATGAGGTATCGTAAATGAATGTGGTGTTTGCATGCTAGGGAGTAGGCAACTGGCACACCAGACATCACAATACTGAGACAAGGATACTACATACAAGATGATTGTGGATTTTCTTATAATGAATGGTCTAAGGACTAATAAAACTAGGAATGTGTAGCCATCTAACAAAAATAGCCAGGTGTCCATGTTCTAACAGAAATAAGATGCTTAGATGAGATAGGAGGAAAAAAAGAATAACAGAGGATGGGCTCTTAGTAGCTCTCTAGCTTCCATGGCATCTGGAAAAGGATATGGAGGCCCAGTGGAGAGAGTATGTAAAAATAAGTACAAAGATGCTAGAAAATCTGAGACTCAAGTATTAGCACTGAGTTTTGTGATGCCTACATATGCCTGCTTGGGAACAATGGCAACCAGTTCCTATGGTGAGGCATATAATTGGCATATGATGAATGTTTTTATCCACTATGAGTTTGCTAGCTAGAAAGCACTTAATTCAGCACAGGAGTTGATACTGGTAAAGGCAGTATTGTCATACAAAAGTGGAACACTAAACCAAAGCAGCAAGATAATAGGCCAAAGATCAGGTGGATGAACTTCAGTTTACCTGGGCAGGGACTTGTGTGTTTTCTTCAGAACAAAACTGAGTAAATGTGATAATTTAAGAATGGGACTGGATGGAGCAACTAAGCTCTGTTCAGGGAGATGATGGGCAGATACAGTTACTGGGATAGATACCTGGGCAGAAGGCTTTCTTGTAACCAACTCTGTTCTCTAGAGCTTCATTATGGAAGAATACCCATCCTGTTATTCTAGAAATAGGTATTTACTTACCCATCCCATTATTCAAAAATGTCAAGCAGGGACTAAGACACTTAGGAAGAAGGATAAAGGTTAAATTAACCTATCTCAGCTCAGAAAGTCTTAACTAATTTTTTGGCTTTGGCTATCTTTGTAGAGTGAAGAAGTCTCCTAAGACATGTAGAAAATAAATCAAAATAGTCTCAGTTTTCACTGGAAATGTGAGTGCTACAAAGGCAGAATTCCCCAGATACAAACCGGAAAACATGGTTTGTCTTTTTTTTTCCCATCTATATGAAGGAAGACGGCTTTTACACCTCACTGCTTTGTTGTGGGTTGTTATGCTCCTGAGCTGTACTACAGGGCACAGCTGTCACCAGTAAACAGCCTGAGCCATAGTCTCAGAACTGGATGAGTACCATTAAACTTTGACCTTTCATACAATTTGCAATAGATACATTTGTATTTCATGTTCATGAAAATACCGAGTGTTTGCAGGTACCTGATTCTGAAGGCCATTTGAATTTACAAATGTGTGCACTCTAATTTACAAATAAGAGTCAGATGGTTGCAAAAATGTTTTCAGTTGTACAGTCTAGTTCTAAAAAATTAGCTATATTAGCTAAAAAGGGGGTGCTTTCCCAGCTATGTCATTAAGATAGCTCATGGTTCAGACTTACCTTGGGGTTTTTGTTCTCAGGAAGGTGGAAGTGGGGAGGGAGTTTTGGCATCTCCCCCCTTGCAAAAGATTCAGTAGCTGTCATCCAGGTTTTTTTTTCTCTGAAGTGCAATTTAGAGATTGCCTGGAATAAGCAAGGAGGGGGACTATGGCACACTGTGGAAAAACAACTTCACAAAAGTTCAAGTTCTATGACAAGAACTATTGAAAAAATTTGCTATATTGCACTGTTTTATAAACATTCTTGGACTCTTTATAATTTGTCTATCAAACTTTCAAAAATATAATTTACAAGCTGAAGACATTAAAGAGCTGTTGCCTGGGACTCTGCTGAAGGTACAGTACCCACAACAGTGTCTCAAACCCCACTTTTTCTGCCTCCTTTTGCACTGCATTTAATGCTTTTTCTTTTCCCACTCCCTCTTAACTGGCCTTTAAGTCCATTCAGTTGGGAGAATGACACAATAACATTTTTTGTGGTCAGAGATCCCCCACAGCCACACATCAGACTTCTTGTCTCTTTACTGCACTGACTGGCAGTGACACTCAAGGCTTTTGTTAGGGTGTCTGATTTTTTTCTCAACTATCTGTCCATCAGACCCTCTCTTTAGCACCCTGCACAACACTGAGATTGGACACTGAATAGTGCCTCTTGGTGATACATGTTTTATAACAATGCAGCCCTTCCAAAGAAAAAAATGAAAGTTTTGGGTTTGAGTTTTCTTATAGCAGATGCTTGTGTAGCAAACTGTATCTAAATCAGGTGTTTGAATTTTTCTGAGAACTCTATTTACAAATAGTTCCCCTTTTTGCACTTGATACAGGTCAAAATTATTCAGGCATGTTTTCCAACCTCATCAATAATTCACAAACTATAATGGAGCTGAGAATCATTTTTTATTCATAAAGCTGTTTTTTGCATGGAAATTTCAGGCTTGGTTTATATATGACAGGGATAATGTATGACGGGGTGTGAACTTTAATGTCTTACAAAGTATGCAGGCCTCAGATACGTTGTTAAAGAGAATCTAACTCATTAGCACCATAGACCCATAATGCTATGTGGCTGCTTACACAGATATATTATTTCCACTGCATTGACTCTGTCAAGAAGTGTAGGCTTAACATCTCATCTGCTGGTCTCCAGAATGTTAAGACATTGTAAGAGAATATGTCAAGAAGAAAATCCATCAATACTGCTTTCCCTAAAAGTACTACCCTGCCTGAAACTAACAGCCACTTTAAACTTGGCAGCAATGGGCCTGTGAGAGCCAAGCTGGCAGCACATGACCCCAGGATCCTCAATATCACAAGTTAGCACAGGGAGAAATCCAGCAGAATAACTCTGAAACACAAGAGGAGCTAATACAGTGTCTCTGTGGTATGTCCCTGTCTGCAAGGATATCAGGAGTCTGACACCAATTTTGTGTGCTCTGACGGCCTTGCACAGACAAGACTGAATGATGCAGACACAGGGAGATATGTGGCCACACATACACATATCTGGGTCATGTGAGGAATTGCCTTGAAAAGTAGGGGTTTATTTGAATGAATGACTAGGAATTAACATCTGGTTGACAGGAAACAGTCCTTCACCTGTGCTTTTCCCCCAGCTTATGCCTGGCCAAAATCTATGGTTTAGATGATGATCTCCAAGTGAAGGCAAATATTACTAATATACCTGTGTACTCTCTGCAGCTGCCCTTGTAAGAGATCAGAAGCTCTTGACCTAAAGATGTGATTTATGATGAGGAAAATTTAAAACCAGCTGGATTTTACAGAGCCCATTTTGCCATTCATTAACTGAGCTCACTCTGGAAGAACTGAGCAACAGCTCACATCACTGTTCCTGCATATAACATAAAGCAAGCAATAAAACTCCATCAGCTTAATCCCATTTACAGTGAATCAAGAAAAGGGATTTTTTTCAGCTGCCTAACTAAGCAAATGAGAAGCTGAATGATATGTAACATTGTTTACTGTAGAAAATAATATTATGTAATCATCAGTCATGCAGTTTGCAAAGACAAATAATCGGTCTGTTGTAATTAATATCTTACTGCTTTGAGGCATAGCCTATAATTCTGCAGGGGAAGGTTCAACAAATTAAGCTATTCAGTTGACACATTGAGTTTAGCCAGGTCATCTCCCTAAAATGTCTCTGTTACTCAGTGGAGAGATAAGACTCTTCCTAGCAGCAGCAGAGTACCAAAATCTGTTTTCTCCACTGAATCACCTCTGTGAGAAGCCCATTTCAGGTCTAGTTGCTCAAAATTGGGTGATCTTAATATTTCTCTATATTAAATTATGCTTAAATTTGGACAGCATCTCCGCAAATACACCCTGGTATGTTTGTAATCTGTTTTAGATTAACTCCCTTCCAAAAGAGTAAAACCAATGAGGTGTACTGAGTTAGGGCCTGATGCTATAATCCCAGCAGTTGATTCTTTGTTGACAAAAAGGGGTAGAATAGGGTTTCATGGTGTCAGTCTGAGCAAGGAAGTCTTTCCTTCTGCAGTCCCCAGCTGCCAGAATGCCACTCACCAGAGAAACACAGCAGGAAATGCTGAAATTATGTCCCCGAAACTGGCAGATACTCCTTGGAAATCTGCACATACTCTACTGTCAATCATGCTATTAAAAAAAAAAAAAAAAAAAAATTTAAATCACAGTGCTCGTAACTCACCTTTCCTACAAGGTCACTCAGCTAAATTGTTAAGTATTTTAAGAATGCTACATATGTTGGATTGAGCAATAAAGGAAAGGTTTGCCATTTGTTTTTCTTGAAATACAAAAATACTGTTTGGTTCAAAGTCTTACTTTGAGTTAAGCAATTTACTCATGAGTCATATGTGTCAGGGTTTTGCTGAATTTCTCCAGGGGCTGACTAGGAAGTTATTTGAGCAGCAGATATTCTGGACCATGAGTAGAAATAGCTAGGGACTGATGAGAACTACTAAGCTTGAAGGCAGCGGACAGAGGGCAAGTCAGCACAGAATTACTGCTGCTTTTGTCTAGGGATTGAAATAGCCTGCTCTGTCCCCAGTGCTTCTAGTCACTGGCTGCACATGTAGTCTTAGAGGCCTGAAGCTAACAAAGCATTTAAGCATGTTGTCAGAGAGGGTTGAGACTGCACATAATTCAAAGCTGATGACAGGATAAAACAGAAGTTACTTGCAGACTCAACTTGCAATGCTGACATCTGAGAAGAGAGGGTCAGAGAAGAAACTACTTTAATCAGATTCAAGTTTTTCAACTTTTCTGCCTGTTACTAAGCAGAGAAGCTGGTAGTCAGGTAAGTTTTAAGGAATATAAATGAGTCAGCAGTTCCATTTTGTGCCTGTTTTAAAATCAGTCTTCTTTCTTATTAGGATTACCATTGTCTCAGAGCTTTTAAAAAATAAAATCCTCCAAAATCATGTAAGCAGAGAAACTAAGGGCTTTTTGCTCTCAGTCACGAGACAAGGTAAATGGAGTAAAGTATCCCACACTAAGGAGCTGTGCTGTTGTCCAGCTGCTGGAAGACAAACCCAAAAATCCCCCCAAAATAATAAAAATTAAGATTGAAATCAACCCAGCAGTACTAAATTTATGACCCCTGCTCTGTCCCAGGTTTTCAAAATAATCTCAGCAGGTCACTGAATCTAGATACTCTAAAGTGTTTGTAGGTGTCCAACTCCCCCAGATTTCAGTGGGAATAGCTGTCTGTCCATTGCTTTGTGGCTCTGTGATTCAGTTTCTCTATACCTCACATCTTCATTTGTGAAATGGAACAGAGAATTGAGTTTTCACTGTAGCCTCCCCTCCCCAGTGTGTCATTGTGAGGCTGAACAGTGTAGAGCTGGTTAGCTGCTCCACTGTGGCAGAGGAAACTTCCCTGGCCTCAGTCCCTCCCCTGCCTAACCTAGCCCTACTCACCAAAATACTTAAGAACATGTCCAAGTGCTTTTCTAAGTCATAGTCTCTGGTACAAAGTAGGAGGAGCAACTTTCATTACGTTCTTCAGACCTGTGAGAAAAATGAGACACGATACCGAGGTGAAGTGAGTCAAATGAGAGGGTAAGTAATCAATACCAATGCACATCAGTATAGCACAGTCCCAGATTCCTCCCTTCTGGAAAAAATACTCATTGCAATCATTTGAAAGCAGAGCAGCTGGAGGGAAGAAGAGACAGTATATTTCTATCTTTAAGATCATGGAATACAGCAACACAGAAGAGGCAGAAGCTTAATTTGCAAATAAAAAATAATAATGTGCCTGTAAGTAAACTGTACATTAGTCAGCACTCTGCTGCTCCTTAGCAGAACTTTGTGCCATTAGTCACTGAATTTTTGCTATATTTGACAATGATATAGAACTACTGGGTAAAACCCTTAAGTACAATTTTCTAAATCTATATTTATATTAAGGCAGATTATTTATCTTTTTGACAATATTAATCACTCAAAATATAATCTGTAAATTAAAAACTCTATAATATTGTTACCCAGAAATACTGCATTCAGCTGAGAACATTTGTCTTCTGTGTTGCTTTTCTAATAGAAAAAAAGTTATTACGTGATTCACTTAACTGTATCTGTATTAATTATGACATAATTTTGCTGTAGTTTTCCCAGGCTTCTATAAATTAATTAAAAGAGTTGACTCCTTGAGATCCTCTGCAAATTCTGTGGTTTGAGATGGTTGGGGTTTTTTGAATATTAATATATATTGCAAACTTTTAGAATATACAAATATTTTAAAGCCTACAAATCTTTACTAAACTGGACAAAACAATCTAATGTAAAGCATCTAACTTTTTTAATTAACATTCCCATGGGCCATTTCCATACCAAGGAATAAACCTTTTCAGTAATGCATTATAGTTGCTGTTACTACTCTGCACAGATTCCATTTTCTCCATTTCTGCCACCAAAGCAGATGTATGGTAGTTGGATCCAAAAAATGACCACCTGTTGCCCTACAGCAGTCAGGCACTGCAGGTTTCTTCCTGGCCATCTTTAGGATCACACCACAATCCATGAAAATACCAATGGGAAATGAAAAGAACTATTCAAATTTTCAGGCTTCTACCTTGTTTCCAGAATCATCCAGTAGAAATCTTGAAAGATTTTCTTTGAAGCCTAAAAAAATAATTGGCAAAAATAAAATGCACCACTCAAAAAAAAAAAAAAAAAAACCAAAACAAAACACTGCATTAACACTCTCCTAATCAGTTAGAATTTTATATGTAGTTGCAGCATAGAAGTTGAAGTCTTTGCAAACCTAATTGCAAATTAGATTACAGAGAGAAAGTGTGATTAATTTGTAATCCTCAGGCCTATTGCACTAGATAAATTCAGAATCCTTTTTTTCGTTTTAATAATAATTTTTGGCTGACAAATATCAAAGCCCTCTGAAAATTTCACAAAACAAGATTTATCTTTAACTTGTATAATATGTTATGCCTATAGGCTAGAAATTATTATCAAGAGCCATGTAAGGTGACACAGTTTCTGTACTTTCAAAGTGCCAGGCTCCATTCTGAGATATTTTACTATCAGTATGGCCATATTCATTCTCTACCATAAGGAATTAGTTAGCTCTGGAAAGTATTTTTCATCGAGTTGGTTCTTTTAAATTGTTAACCCATTGGAACCACCATTTAAAGAGTCACTATAGAATAAAATAGTGCCTCCACTAGCCACTACAGAATAAAATAGTGTCTTTGCTTGTCACGTCCAGTTCAAAGACAAAGTAGGTAGCAAATTAATAGAAGCCAGGTTTCATTTGTTTTTCTGCTGAGAGAGCAAGGCATTGGATTTCAGATTTTAATTGTAATTGTATATTCAACTCCATCTTGACCTTTTTAAAAGGTGAATATCTGTTTTAAACAGATACTTGGCTTTGTTCCTGCTGTTTTGTTGACAACTAGCAAATGCATGGTCTTCATCATCTGCAGGTTTCACGTAGTCAATGGAACTGTGTTCAGTTGTTTAGGCTGTCTGTGTCAAATTTCATAGTTTGATAGAATAACCTATCTAAAAGAGTTAGGTGTCTTTTCCCCTTCAGCTTTTTGTCCTGTGAAAGCTACAAAAGAAAATATTCTCCACTAGAAGCCTAAATAAACCATTTGAATCCTTAGCAGGCCACAAAACATGAATGAAGCTAATACCTTTCCATCACTACTCCTGTGCATCTTTGACAGAGCCTGCTGAATGAGACATGGGGAGTCTCACTGTTCCCACTAATCCCAATGACATATATTCATAGCATGCTCTCTAGTCTAGGGATTCAGCCACTGAGTATTGTTCTGTGAAGTTCACAGGATTTGTTTCAAAGAACTGAAAGTATATATGTCGTGGTTTAACCCCAGCCAGCAACTAAGCAACACACAGCTGCTCTCTCACTCCCCCCTGGTGGAATGGGGGAAGAGAATCAAAAGAATAAAAGTGAGAAAACTCTTAGCTTGAGATAAAGACAGTTTACAGGTAAAGCAAAAGCCATGCACACAAGCAAAGCAAACCAAGGAATTCATTCACCACTTCCCATGGGCAGGCAGGTGCTCAGCCATCTCCAGGACAGCAGGGCTCCGTCACACATTAACAGTGACTTGGGAAGACAAACGCCATCACTCTGAACGTCCCCCCCTTCCTTCTTCTTCCCCCAGCTCTATGTGCTGAGCATGACGTCCTATGTTATGGGATATCCCTTTGGTCAGTTGGGCTCAGCTGTCCCAGCTGTGTCCCCTCCCAAATTCTTGTGCACCCCCAGCCTACTCACTGGTGGGGTGGGGGGAGAAGCAGAAAAGGCCTTGACTCTGTGTAAGCTCTGCTCAGCCGTAACCAGAACATCCCTGTGTTATCAACACTGCTTTCAGCACAAATCCAGAACAGATCTAGCTACTGTGAAGAAAATTAACTATGTCCCAGCCAAAACCAGCCCAATATGGTAACCAGACTGTTGAGAAAATATTTCAGAGCTACCTGGAGATGTCAATTTTCCTCATTTTGAATTTTTTACAACAAACAAATAGTAAAAGTCTATATCGTTAATTGTCTTTATTAGGCCTGATGCAATTAGTAAGCATTTTACTCTGGTTTTTCTTCCTCCTTTGGTTCATTTTTCTCCAACCTAAAGTTCACTTCTTTTCACTGTACCTCTTTGTTCTGTACTCAATAATTTTATTTGGATGTGAGACTCAAGGTGATTCAATTATATTAAATCATTATTTTATTATATTTGTTCTCCATGAGAGATTATAGTATTACTCACATGATTAGTTCTGCAAATCAGCAGTTCTCAAAATTTAAGACCTTACAAGATCAGAAGTAGTTTGTGTGTGCTTCTTCATTTTATAAAGTATAGTCATGAATAGTTTTCGTTACACTATGTTAGTTTTTAATGTGTATGTGTGGGACAGTTGGGTTCAGAGTAAGGGTCGATCAAAAACCCTCCCCAAAAATCTCCCAGAAAATTTGATGTGAATTTTACATAGGGACAGCATAATCTACATAGAACACTAGACAGTATAAACATTATAAAATTATTACTTGATCTTTTTTCCTAAGTGTGTTAAAGGAAGGGAGTTCATACTTTACTTGTACCAGCAGAAAAAACCCAAACTCTAGTAGCTGTAATGAAGCACAGTATCTGTGCATGCATTTGTATTCATTTTGTGTCAGTTTATGTAAGTGAAGAAGACAGATTTTTGGCATATATATACATATATGTATACACTTATAAATGAGATGTCTAGCGCACTGTGTTGTATATTTCATTCCATAGCTCAGTTAAACTGCAATAAAGAAAGTATCCAACTTGCAACTACCTAGTACAGCATGAAAAGGTTTTAGTTACCTTTGTAGTTACAGAAAACCAAACTAGAAGAGGTTCTTTTTGAATGCTCCAGAGATGTGCGTCCATAATTTACTATGATCACAGAACTGAAATGATCATGTAGGGAAGATTAATATAGATGCAATCTATGGCAAATATACTCACAACTGCCTTAAAGGTAAAATGCCAGGAAAAATAAACAGAATAACCATTTTTGTACTTGAACAGCTCTTGCCTGTATCTTCAGAAAAATGGTGTGTCTGGTTTGGTTTGCTATTGTCAGAGTATTTTCACTACTGTGTCTATAATATCTGTCATGAGAAGGTACCACGAAATAAAACTTTTCAGAAGCTTTCAAAATTAGTAAGTACTTGTGGAAAAGAATTTTCTTTTTCTCCAAGATTTTAATCTAGAAAAGAGTAACAGCTAGGCACAGAAAAACAAAATCTATCTGCAGCTGCTGGTGGGCAGCTTGACATTAGCTTAGTAAAAGAAGGGCACAGACCTGCCTGGGCCCCCATTGGTCTAAAGGGGAGTAAGGTCAGCTAAGACACAGCTACATGGAAGAAAACTCCTTCAGCAAGAGTCCTTACTTCCTACTGGCCATGTGTATGGCAGGGAGTAAGCTGTTTTGTGAAAAGAGTTTGTATAAACTCCTCTGTTCTCTTTGTAAACCAAGAGTCAGGGAGAATGTGTAAACATCCATTCTCTGGTCTGGTGTTCAGATGGATTTTGAAGTCCTTAAAGTTTAACTGAATGTGACAAGGTAGCCGTGCTTGAGGGCAGGAATATTTATAAAAAGGTGAGGTAAAAACAGTGGTTATTGGGATTATGAGAAGCTTATGATTTTCTTCATTAGGCACTCATCCACAAACTCTTTAGCCACCTAGCAGTCACTAAATTCAGAGAAGCACGTAAGTATCTTTGATTCTGCGGACACAGAGCAGATATTAATAAATCTAGTGGCTTATTAATAAATGCAGTGTCACTCTGCTAACAGGGAGTGGCTCCTGTTTGAAATTAAATGGACCATGCCTTCATGAGGGGAAGGGAGGTGAAAGAGGTCTGGGGCACATTGTTAAAAGGAGTATAGCGATGGGGAGGAGACACGAAGCTGAGATATCCATGTCTCCTTGGTTACATGGGATGTGGATGAGAGAAACAGCCAACTAGAGAGATTTGCTAATTTGGGATTGATTTTAATAATGTGCATGCCTACTGGTTTGTAGGAAGATTCTGAGCTATGCAGGGTTTATTAGAAATTGTTATAGTTCCATAGCATCTTGCCTTTCTTACTGTTTTAGACAACTGTTAGTAAGGGAAATAATGCAGAACTTTGGATGTAGCGAAGAAGGGGACTGATGTCCCCTGAGCTTCGAATCAGTAAAACTTCCATGTGAACTCCCAGCTACCAGCAAAAGTTTGTAGCCTAGCTGTTATAATACGTCTGGAGAAAAAGGCAGGTGTTTGCTCTGAATTCAGTTCCACTTTGAATTATAGATTCTTTTATGCCAACTGATTAAACTGGACTGATGTCCATTGCTGGGGTCTGTCTCAGAATACTACCAATTTACTTTTCCATTGAAACCAGATATTTTTCTTTGTTGGACTGAATTAGATGTTCTGTAGACTTGTCAAAATGATCAGTGTGATCAGCAGATGGCAGAAATGTAGTTTGGGCTTTTCTTTCAGGCTGGTCATCTGGAGACAAAGTAACACCTCTGAGAAGCTCTGTAGATTTATACTGTGGAGGAAGCATTTTGTCTAATTTATTTGATTTTGTGGATACTATTTAAAAACTGTGGAGTTTGACAGGTACATTTTTCTTTTTCCCTTTCCTTCTGTTGGCATTAACTTATGACGAAATTTTCTGAAGGTATCAGTTCATAATAGACCTGATTTTTACCCTTGTAAACATTTTAGTCACCAAAATTCTAGCTTAATTCCAAGCTCTCCCATTCTCACATTTGGTAAAACATCATTTGAAATCTGATTTGACAAACTGAAGAAATAAATCCCTTTATTCCAATTGTTCAGAGATTAAAGTCCTCATCCAAATTGTGAAAGACACCACCATGCCGGGATAATGCCTTCCTCTACCAAAAAGCATTTGAAACCCAGGGCTGGGTTCAGCTACAAAGTTGAACAGGTAATAAGACATTGTGGGACGTAGCTAACACAAATGGAAAGATGACAGGCTCGTCTACCTCCTAGTAAACCCTTTGCTCTTTGAATCTTCATTCTCATGGGAGTCATTTATTCAATATGCTGAGTTGACAAGTGGAGCTAGAGGTCAGAGATACATTCGTGTTGTTTTGCTGATGCTGTTCTATATTTCAAATAGATAAAAAATTAAGTATTTACTCAAGCTGATAGTGAAGTATCTTAACCCTCCAGGCTAAGGAGAGAAATCTTTCTTCTCTCCCAGATTGTCATTTCCTACATTTCTTTCTGTGTAATGCTAACTAAGTTTTAAAAATATTTTTAAATTTAATTGTAGAACCATGAAAACATTTTCTCATAGAGATTTGATCAAAAATAACTCAAACTGGCCTTGATAAAATGTGTTAAAAGGCATACCAAAAGAAGTTCCTCCATGCTGAACACCAAGACAGGGAAGCATGACACAAAACACAGGATATCCACAACAGTCACATTTTGTTATATCTCATTAAGTGGTCTGGCCACATACTGAGAAGCATGGATGTATAACTCTGGTAGGCAAGTACAAGACAGTGCAAAGATATCCCAGCTCCTGGGCAAAAAGATAGAGAAGCAATTTTTTCTAGGTGATAGTAGAACACAAGTGTCAATCACGTAACCATGCCAAATCTGCAAGACCTGTCAGATCTGCACTTATCTATTTGTCACTGCTTTAAAATCCATTTTTTTTTTTTTTTCTTTTCAGCAGCAGTGTCTGCATGTGGTTTGTCAAGGTGTTCTTTAAGGCATGGCTGAAGGTCAGTCTCTACAGATCCATTATCACATCAAAGTGACTGATTACTGCCAAGCTGGACTGAGTCAAGAGTCAGCAATGAGCTGTGTCTATTTATCATGCTGAGGTGTGTGTGTAGTGTGGGGTACCAATATACATGGAATATAAACTCAAAGTGTGTACAGGCTTCAAACTGACAAACGTTGTTTCACCAGCTGAGCCCATTTATCCTTCTGTAGGCCAATGACTTATTAATAAGTCAGTCAAGCACAGAGGCATTCAAAAGGGACATTAGTAATTGTAGAAAGACAGAATAGCCAATAGACAGGAAATAGGAATATCCAGTTACTTTCTGCAGAACTTGAGGAACAAGCCCCCTTTAGAAAAGGAGGGAGAGACCTGCTGAATTAGATCTTGACACAGATAGATGCAACATCACTCTTCTCTAAGTTTCAGCTAAGTATCTGTAACTATAATGTCCATATTTGGATTTTGTAGCCAAGTTGTTATTGTCCACTTACCTTAATCCAACTTGTGTTTAAGGTGATTTCAAGGTGTCCATTCTTGCAGGTCGGTGATCCCTGTATCAGGAGACTGGACAGGATGGCCTTGCTGTGTAGGCAGTACTTTACTCCAACAGACACAACAGGCAGCTCCTCCACATACCTGGTGAATCAGGGAACTAGTAAACATAGAGCTTTTATGTGGTAGAAGTGACCTGTGGCAATTGGAGTCAGCCTACTGAAGACCCTGGAAGCAGTAGAACAGTGATAAAAGTATCCTTGAATCCCAGCTTCCCTAGGGAGTTCGTTTCACTGGGAAAGAGTGCAAAACAGCTGCTTTACAAATTAGAGAATAGATTATTTTTAAAAGTGAGCAATACTTATAAGTATCATCATTTTAGAGGGCTAGCCAGTTAGAAGTCCTTTCAAAAAGTGTTTTAAGATTTTGCTGGACAATTTCTCCCTGTACTTTTCTCCCTTTAGATTACTATTAAATCCAGTATTTTAAAACCAGTACGATCACTATTACCTATCAATTATGAAGGTCTAAACCATAGAGGTAAATCTTCAGCTATTACTTAAAACCAAATGGATTAAGACAGAGCTTGGTAGGTAAGGATTGTGCTGTACACAGAGTTGCTGTGACAGCGTAATCCTACACTTACTCCTTCTACTGTAGAAAGGCATGTGATGTAAGAAATCCTTGTGCCCCATCCACACAGTTAAGTATAGAATTAGAAGTATACTTTTTAACTTCCTTATTTTGAACTTCCCAACCTCTTAATTACTTCACACATAATAACTTCAAAGTTTATAACCTAGGAATTGTCACAGAAAAAAAAAAAAATCCAACAGACAAGCCATAAACATACTCTACAAACCTGGCTGACTTCACATTACTACTTACATATGCATGCACGTGTGCATATATGTGTGTCTGTGTGTGAGTGTATTAAAATTTTATAGTTACTGTATTTTTAAGTACTATTTTTACTAGAGAATAAAATACTATTTTTTAAAATACTATATAGTATAATATAGATGTATGCATCTATGTTTTACTCTATTCCTCTTGTTAGTAATACTCTTGAATTATGCAATCTGAAACTAGAGGACTGAGCCTCTTAAATGATCAAAGAGGGTGAAAAGGTGGTACCTTATTTATTTTCTACATCAAACAGGGCTTTGTTGTTCTAAAAATGACCTAGAATCATTTCAGCTGTTTATTCTCCCTGTGAAAGCTGCTAACCACTTTTACTGTTTAAGCAGGAACTGCTTTCTATTTTCATTTATACTCATAGGTAATGGTAGCAAGTTCTGTATTCAGTGCAATAGCCTCGTTGCATTAGCCTGCCTTCTGTTTTATATGGTTCTGCTCTTTTAAACACTTGTGTATCAAAAGGAATTTTCTTTTTCTTCTAACCCGAGCTTCCTGTAATGTCCCCTTTTGTTTGTGGCATCATACCTACCCCCATAAGGGTAAATTTTTCACAAAGGGTTAGGGTCTTCACATTAATAAAACCTAGATTTAGGGATGCACAGGGAAAGAGAACCCATTTACAAGCATCTGTCTTCACTAATTAGCCACTTACAGGAAAACCAACCCTCAAATAAATGATAGATCCAAATGTTTCTGAAACTTGACTGATCTCCGAAGTTCACTTCTAAAATATTCATCCTGCTGTCAAAATGATACCAAGAGATTATTTTCAGAATCTATACCACAGACATTGGTTTGGTTTTTTTTAATTTTATTTTTTAAGAATAAGCACAGACTTTGAATTTTGGATGGTTATCTACAAACCATTACCAGAACAAAGCCTGCATTCAAAGGCTCATGTAAGTGCAGTGCGTTTTCAGGGAGTATATGGATAGTGCCTTTATTTAGTTGCTGTGACAGGAGTTGTAGCAATAAAGATTGATTGATTGAAGACACTGATGATATTGGAACAGAACTTCAGCAAGCATAAATTGAAGAAGTTGAACTGAAGACCTAGTCCATTATTTCAGAAAGCCTTTGTTCATTTTCCATACCTTTGGTCCACTGCCAAATACACTAAAATTGCACTGATAACTATATAAATTCAGCTGAACAGCAACACAATACCAAAGCACAGCAGGTGACACAGAAGACCAAGAGGCAAGCAAGAATATCTATAGAGTTCTTATGTGTGTTTGCCCAATATAAATTTATCCATTAAATAATAGCTGTAGTTGCTATCAGGATGTTACATGATTGTAAGCAGATGAAGATATGCCCAAGGCAAAGGGGAAGCGAAGCATCTACAACACAACATCTGCACTACAACGTATTTTCCTCTGTCTTCAATATTCTGTAAGTGCTTATTAAAGAGACTAGCAGTCTGTTTTAAGGAAATGGCTGCTTTTTGGTTTCTACACATTATGTTTGAGTATACATCTGAAAGTAGTAAAACATACCAGAATTTGTAGGTAATATTCACTTCATTGTGATATTTCATGGCAGTATTGGAAGTGCAGGATATTAGGAATAACACATTAATGATAACACAAACATCTTAACTGCAGTAATGATGTAAGTAGAAGCCACTGTTGTGTTAAGCTGAAAATGCTTACACACTGACAAGATTTTCACATTATTGAAATTGAGCCTAGATATCCAAAGGTTCTCTAAAAATTTTAGCTTTGTTTTCAAATACATATTTATGACCCATACATTTACTAGGAGAAAAATTTGTTCTTCAAATACAAATGTGAATGTTTATGTAAATTATTCTTTGAATATTGTATTTTCACAAATAAAGGGTAGCAAACATTTCCATACTAATAGTAAATTCTCTGGAAAATATAGCTCAGATATTCTAAACATATATGTGAATTTACACTTAATTCCTTGAATATTTTCAGCTCAGAAAAGATATTCTGTCATAGAAGACTGACTGAGGAGGAAATGTGTGAAAACCCCAGAGAGCCTTGGTGTTTGTGTTTGGTGAAGGAAGAACAGCAAAGGATGCAGAAGGCATTGAAGGACAGTAGTGGGAAGACTCAGCTCAAACATCCTCTATGGCATTTGTCATATTTTTCCAGAAATACCATAAAATACATCACAGAAATAGGTGATTAGATAAGCAATTAAACCATGTTGTAAGAGCAAGCACTTTCTGAGTAACTGGAGAGAAGTGTGCTCCAGTCCACCTTTAAATGCTAGTATTAAGCTCTGCAACACCAAGGCATGAGGTATAGGAAGAGAATGCAGGGGTTTGACTTTGACTTTAGATATTTATACTGGCAGACGGCAGAATGAATTACTGCACCAGTTTTCAGAGTATTTCACTTGTTCCCTGTCCGTATTGTTGCAGTGTATGTCTGCCCAGACTAATTCTGTGTTCTCTTTTTTTCTTTCTTGCTGCTTTGAAAAAAAAAAAAAAAAAAAAAAAAAAAAAAAAAAAAAGTATAATTGCTTTGCCAAGTGGTTAAGAGAGGCAGATCTGCTGTCCTTTATAAACTGCTTTGTATATCACTCAGTGTTACATACAGTCATCATCCCAGTAAATAAAGAGGGTAATCGTTTTTACTACACCTACAATTAGAGGCAAAAATACTATATCTGCATGAATTAAATACTTACTAGTGAGTAAGCATGCTCATGAAAGTCTGGTTTATAGATTAAGTATTTGTACGTATGTGCATATATATACAGACATAGATAAATGTAAAGTAGTATGAAGTAACTTTCCTGTAAGTCCTGTCAGTGTTGTTATAGCAGCACATGATGTATTTATGATTCAGTTTCAGCAAGGCTAAACTACAGAAAGCCCTCTTCAACTAGTAGCTTACTGTGACTGCAAACTCCTTATTGCAACCCACAGGCCTGACCCTCCTGTTGTGCCAACATTATCAGATATTTCCATGGTAGCCACTCCAGGCTGACAGTGATGTACCTGGAAGACAGACAGGAGCCTCTTTTTCTCTGACAAGTTCCTGTGCTACACCATGGTATGCCAAAGCCCAGTCACAGCTATAAGCACGGAGCGGGAACAGTGTTGCAAATGGAGAGCTGCATATCCCTGCAGCCTCTACTGTATGACGGTTTAAAACCATATTGATTGCTCCAAGGGATAGTAACGACTTGAGAGCAAAGCTGTATCCCCCTCTTACTGTGTATCTTTGCCTGGACTTTAACAGCCAGAATAGCTCTTTATAGGACCTGATCCCCACTGAGGCATTGAATTCAACTGGAATATAAATGTCTAGTAAAAATAATTGTAAAAGCTTCATGAGAAAAAGTTACAGTTGATACAAAACACGTTTAACTAAGTCTTTCACATAATTCTGTAACCAGTGAAGAATTTTACTGGGACTCAATTTAAAGTCCTGTGAAGAGACATTAGTTCAGCTTCAGCTTAGCCTTTCATACCTGTGAGATTTCAAGCAAACTGAAGACTATCAGCAGCAGAATCTTGAAGCTCGTTAATCAAGGTATTAACATATTCCAACAGTGTTAACAAAGCAAGGTCTAAAATATGCAAACCAACACTAGAAAGAAGAGGTTTCAGCATACTTATGTTCTGCAAATGCTAAATAGCAGTCAGAAAGTAATTGCAGATCTCGGACATAATCCACATGTCTCATTCTAGTATTAGAAGTGAATTGTGGTGAGTCTTTATCTCAGGAACAGACTGATTAGGCTTTCCTTGCAACAAATGAAAGGCTCATCACCTGTTGCAGTTGTCTTATGTGTATTTGGCAGCTACTAATCCTTTATATAAATTTCAAGTGAAAGGAATTTAGCAGCTAGAGAAGGTCTGTGCAGCTGAGCCTGGTGGAATTGTTTATTAAAGACACTCCAGAAGGTTTCCAGCTGTTTCTTCCACCTGCTCCTAGTCTAAAGCCTAGTGCAGAAAAATGGAAACAGCTGAGTCCAGATGCCCATTCTGGGATTCATTTCACCGTGGATCAGCACAAAGCATCTTGGACGTAAGAGGAATATGTGCCCAGTGTAAAGTAGCTGCCAGTGACTCCTTTGTGTCCTTCGGGTGGCACATTCTGATGTTTATGCAGGGAACAGTGAGTGGAAGTCTTAGCTGCTGTTACCAAAACGTTCACCACATTGGCTGACTTTAAAGTGGTGTCAGTGTTGCAGACTGATAACCTTCTGGTGCAGTCTGGAAGGTAAGTTTTGTTCCTTGACCCAAAGAGAACAGGTATGGAAATGGCTGTCACAAATCCTGATTTAGGATCCTGCCAAGTGTTTTGATTACTTACAGAATCACCATCAAAGGTATTAGCAAAAGTGATTTTAACGTGAATTTGTAAAAGTGCAATTTAACAGTTTGATGGCAAGTTTTACTCTATTACTTACTACATAGAAGAAACATACAAAGGAAAATTGAGTTAGAATCAGTTTAGAATGATTTACACAGAGATCAGAGATGCAAAAGGTAAGGAAGACCCTCCTGTTAAGTCACAAGGTTCAGAGCAGACCTTCTTGTTTTCTAAACTCCTGATGGAGGTTAGGTGTGGCTAGTTCCAAACTTAGTATCAGACTTGGTCAGTGGCTTATGTTTAAGAGATACAAAGGGTAAGAAAAAAAACCTCCTGTTGAGTCACAACATTCAGAATGGACTGCCCTTGCTTTCTAAACTCCTTCTCAGAGATGAGTCTAGGTGTGGCTGAATCCAGACGTAGTCCCAGACTTGGTCAACAGTTTATGGCTACTGGAATTAGCTACATGGATTTCATTAGACATTCATTCAGCATGCTATCAGTCGCTTGCCTTCCATCCAGGTGTCCAGTGTTAGTTCTCTCCGAAGTTCAAACCCTAGGTTTTCCCAATGTAGAGTCTCAGGCATTGCATCTCATAAAACCAGATATAAGAGTGGTAGCACAGCCGGATTAGCTCAAGCTGGGTTAGCTCCAAGGAGGGAAGAACCCAAATAAAGAAATACCTGGGCAATTATACTCTTACAGTCTATTCAACTGTCCCTTTGGTCCAATAGTAATCATGGCCTGAGCAGTTCTGACACCTTATTGGATTTCTTCACTGTCTCTAGACATGCCATTATCTTGTTGAGTTGCAGATGCTGTTGACAGCTGTAGCCTTGAAGCCTCCTTACCTTCTAATTTACTCTGGCTCTGGAGACCTCTGTTTTGACTAAGTAGATACATGTTCAGTAAATCTAGGTGAAAGTGTACAACTTGCAGCCTAAGGTTTCAGCAAATCTAGCTACTCATGCTAAGTAAAGCTAAGCAAACAGCATAGTATCTCTGGTTAATTCTATTTAAAACTTACTTATTTAAGCTAAACAACTAATATCTCTTAACACTGAGAGGCATTCCTGCTCAAGAAGAGAGCTGGCTGGCATGCAGTCCAGTTTCCATCCAGGGAAATCTCAAATTGGACTCAGCCAATGATCTGTCATTGGCAAAAGATCTCATTGCCTTGAGGAGCAACCTGGAGAGGCATCCCAGCTCAAGGGGAGATCACTGCTACGCAGCCACACTACCTAGCAGGGAGAGCTCAAAGAAGGGTAACTTAGGCTGTCATATTTATAGGATAAAGTGATTGGCTCATAGTCAGATTGCATGCAGTGGGAGACGTCTGCACAAGACTCCTTGTAACCAAAACTTTCTCTGTTCCTCAGTAAATGAGTCTTAGAAAAACCACTTCCTCTTCATGTGTTAACCCCATGATAGGTGTTACAGGTTCATGCGCATCGGTGCTCACTGTGCTCTGCTCCTTTGTGGGTTGTCTAGAGAAGTTCTTGGCCCAGGTCTGGCTCAGGCCTTTACCTCCTTTGGAGCCCATACCAAACTACTGCTAGTCTGGTTAAGGGGGTCAAGCACATGTGTCACAATGGCATATAATCTCTTTAAGGGCTCAGGCAAATAAATGGCCCTGCTGAACAGAAGATCTGAGGAGTAGAGAATGAGACAAGGAACATCTCCAGCTCCTTAGGGTTGGTTACAAAGCCATGAGTCCAGAGTGGGATTCTTGCTGATAAAAAATATCAGGAATAGCTGAGCTTAAAAGATCCTTCCTGGCTGTAGAGATCTTTCTCTAGCAATTAAAATAACTGAAGGCAACTCTCGTTCAGTGTAAGGGAAAGTGACAGCATCTTTAGTTCAGCAGACTAGATTGTCTGATTCTTCTCTGTCTGTGAAATAAAGTCCATTAGTGAAACTTTTAATTAGAATGGTTGTTGGTCTGGGCTAGATCAAGACGAGGTTGCTGCAGAAGGCAACCACAATTGCTTAATCTAAGGAGAATTATTAAATTAAAACCTGAACACCTGAGGCTTCTTGGGAAGAGAATAATATTAACCTAAAATGCAAAGGGTTAGATATATGGAAAAGAGAGTAATACAAAGATCATCACCTGGTAGAAATTGTTTTTCATGAGGTCATAGCAGGCATATACCATATTATAACCAAACCAAAAAGTGATCTCTGCACTGATCTTCCTTAGCAGCAGCTTCTATCCTTGCTACCCCCATTACAGCGTAGCACAAGTTGTACTTTTTCCTAGGGATGAATAAACTGTTCCCCCCTCAGATTAGTCTCTCCTGCTTGGCAATTTCCTTCTCTGCGTTTGTTATTTTACTTGTAACTTTGCTTTCCACTCTCCATTATTAGCTGTCTGCTGAAGTTTCCATTTTCTATCATCTGTCTTCCCTATTTTACTGCCTAGTATTTTCACACTCTCCCGTTCACTCAGCATCTTTCTCATTGATCTTACCATTTTCTTTTGCTTTCTGATCTCAGTCTTCTTTCCAGTGCAAAGTAATCCTTTCATTACATAACCACTCCCCAATTTATACACCTCGTTTCCTATTCTCTCTCATTTCTTTCTGTTTCATACATTGTTTTTTAATATTTTCTCCTCACTGTGACTTACCTTTCCCCTACTTTCCTCCCTGCTGCTCAGAGCTCTTTATATCTAGTGCATTGACTTTAACCTTAGCTTGGAAAGGGATTGCCCAAACCTACTAATTTTTACTTGCAAGTGAAAGTTTATCTGTTAATAGCTTGTTTTATTTAAGAACAAGATGCAGCAAGATTTGGAAGTCTTCAGATGTAAAAAAAAAAAAAATGCAGATATTCTGGTAGATATAATAATTTTATTAAATAATATGTTGTCTTCCTGCTCCTTTAAATATTTAAAATCACTCTGCAACTCCTTCCACACAGTTCACAAGCAGAAAGCAATTGGGCAAAAATAGCAGTCATTAACTTTGGAGATACACTAAGCACAGCGGGTAGTATATATGATTCAAATTCAAACCACCACTTCTCAGAAGCAAAATCTGGAGGGGTTATGGTTTCTGCAGTAGACAGAGTATCATCTGAATGCTCATTAAAATAAAACATAAGAACTGATCCTTTATATCTTTATTGGGATGAGTAGGCAAAATTAATTTGGAACTCAGGACTATTATGCTTAAAAGGGGGGTTAAATCCTTAAACGAAACCTAAGAAAAAAAAATCTAAATTAATGAAACAAACTAAATATTAGTTAACTGTATTATCATCTCTAAAAGATGGAAAGTTGACCTTTGCAAAAGTGTATGTATGGTAAGTAAAAGTCCTTACAAGGTATTTGGAGGGAAATTAATTACTTCCCTTTGCAGTGTGCAGTAGAACAGTATGTATTCATCCAATACTGTTTTTAACATGTTTGATGTCACTTGGGGAAAAGGTACATGGCTCATATTTGTAACAGAACATAAAAAGAAGTATGTTATCAATTGATCTTGCTGGCTGCACACTCTATTTTTGCTATGTTAATTACAGCCTCCTTCCTTTTTCACCTGCTTCATGAAGGTAAAAAGTTACATTCCTGTCCAAAGGTGGTAAGCAGTAACTAGAGCCCATTTGATGCCCAAAAAATAATTTTCTTTGAAGGTCAAGTTTGAGTCCCTCGTATCATCAGGCATGACCACAGTTCAGCTCACCAAAGCCACTCCCAGGAACTGCAGGATTCGTGGCAGGAGTACAGTGACTCCACGTAGTTGCACATACAGTGGTGCCGTTCTGAATCTGTCAGTGACTCCAGGACCCAGAAGCTACTGAGTTGCCCAAATACGTTTCTTCCCTGCATGACAAAACCAAGCAGGCTTTACTGCATTTCATATCTCTTGATCATGGAATCTGTGTATTAGCAAATTAAGAGCAACCACCACTAGAAATGTGTACTCATGGTGAAAGTAATCCTGGAAATGTTGATGACACAATAAGGACAGGCTGGACCACAGGTGCAGGCTGGTGTTTTACAGAGGTGCACGTGCCATTCAGATGGGATTTCTGCAAAGCACTTACAGACTTCTCCATGAGGTCTGTCAGCACCTCCTGCCTCCAGCCAAAGGGAGAATGTTGCTGTCTGTAATGCTACTTCAAGTGATCAGAAGATTGTCTACTAAGCTGAGCTGGAACAGAATGTGAGAACGGGAAGGTTATCTTAAAGCTGCTTGCTATCCAGGGAGTTAAATAACCCATTGACTATCAGTCCTTGAAAATTTTCCTGCTTACAGGCCCTTTGTAGTGTCCTCTATTATATATGAAGAGTTGCTGGTTTCAGTCTCCAGCTTTGCAGACAGCTTTCACCAAAAAACAAAACAAAACAAAACAAAACAAAAATGACTTTAATTTGTTACAGTCTCAACAAAAGTTCAAGGATAAAAGGTGGAAAAAACAGAACTAACCTTCTGCTTGCAAGGGTGCCTTGGCTACCTGTGGTAGGAAGGATGGTAAAGAGGCAGTGGGAGAAAGTTCACTTGGCCTTATCCTGCAGCTGCAGAAGTAACTGTCCCAAGGAAAAGGCTGAAAGACTTCCATGTGCAGGGATTTCAAGACTTCACCTTTCCTGAACATTTAACATAGTGGATTTTATAAATAATTATCAACATGCCATTAGCTATGGCATTATACAGTAGCCTTCACTAAGTCAGGCCTTTCCATCTATATCAAGCAGGATAATATATTTCAAAGTCAAAAGGAAAAATGCATTAGGCAACATGATGGCAACTGTAACCCTTCTGGATATATTGCACCATAAATACTAGGAACCACTACAGTAGAGCTTTTGTCAAATCCTGGGCCTGAATGTAAGAGACTGTGGCTTCCACAAATCAGAAAAATGGTACAATAAATCACTCTTCTTGATGTCATATTATTCTGAGCTGCCATCCCCAAAGAACAGAGGATGGTCAATAGTTGATGTGACAAATGGATCAGCCACTGCAGTAGTTCTGAGACATACACTCATCTCAGGTTAATCAATGTAAAAGGTATAAAATATCCAGCTCTTTGATACTGTTATTCAAAGCTCCTGTTTGGCAGAGTACTAAAATATATATGGCTAATTTGGAATTCAGATTATTTTAACAGCAGCCTTTCTGTGCTTAAAAGTAGGCACGTATTTAAATGCCTCACAGAAATGAAACTTAGAAGGGAAAATGGACTAATAAAGATTTAGGAGTCTGAGCTGATAGACTGACCAATTTTAAATTCAGACAAGGATGGCATTTTTCATGTTATAAGGAGGAAGGCACGTTTTGTTCATGTTTCCGATTTTGTAAGCAATCATACTTGCTCTGTTGGCGCTGCCATCCCATAATTATTTCCCTTATCCAATTAAGGCTGCAGCTAAAATTCCCCTCATAAATCTTTCTCCCCCAAACAGTTCAATTCCTTTTACTCGCCTCCACTGCGATTAGCTGAGCATGCACTTTAAAACCCTGTTTCTTCCCCATATTCAAATGTGCAGTCATGTGCTGACTTCAAAATTATTTTTCAAGTGAAATGTACTTTACTGGCATCTTGGATTTTATGAACAGGGTGGGACAGGGTGTGAACCTGTGTGACAAAGCCTTCGTGCAACCAGGGGCACAGAACAGTAGTGATACGTTTAAAAGAAACACAGAAAGACAGTGAACACTGGCTCCTGTGTAAGCATTGTATAGCTATGGCTAGCTGGCTCCTCCAAGGCCAAAGATTAAGTTATTAGGAAAGAAGGGCTAGAAATGCACAATGTAGGCTACATGTATGTTGTCTGAAACAGAATGACCTCTGCATATGTGTAGGCTATTATTAATTTATTTATTTTTTTAAAATTTTGACCTAAGGGCTGAAAAATCATCATCTTTATCCAACTGTATCTAAATTCATACCAGCTGTGGTCCACATCAGACCTGCTACTTTTCAAATTGCTGGAACAATACCAAAACAAAGTCCAAAAAATACTGAATCTCGTCTGTTACTTTGGTGCAAAACTATGTAATAACTACAACTCTGTAAGCATCACTTAGCATAAATTCCAAAGACATTTGAGAAGGGCTAAGAGAAGCTTTATTTGATATAAAGCAAACTTTTAAACTGCAGCAGTCTATGGACATGTAAATAACCACTCTGTTTTATTTTTAGGAGCCAGATAGACTTTGCAGGGCTGGCAGTGAATGGGGAGGGAGTAAGGAGCAACACTTGTAATTTTATATTTAGAATGAAAACATTTTAATAGAGTAAAAAGTCCATGAGGTGAGGAACTTATTACTGCATGGTACTGGTTTAGGTGCTTTTAAGAGCAGGCCACAGCTGAAGGGACAGATTATGTAAAGGGACATATATTGCAGTATCAACATGTTATATATATATTGTTATACAAACTTGTACAAATTTGTTGTGCCAAATTTAATTTCTCTGGCTGATTCTTCTGAATTAAATTAAATAACATGGCTGCTTGAAAGGGTCTCCAACTCTTGGACATGTAATGAAAATGAAGGGGTGCTGAGAAAAAACACCAAATCCTGTATTTTGATAGCAGGTCCTCCTGGTTTCAGCAGTCATGACAGCTGTGCTAATACTAGCCCCTATATACAGGAAGACTTCTGATTTGTTTACCCTGTTTCAAGCATGGAAGATTAGATAGAAAACCGATGGTCTTAGCAGGCTTAAAAAATAAGAGATATCTTTCTACTATGTTTCAAAACATGCAGTAAATAAAGGAGGGTTTTTTTTTAAATAAGAAGGGTACTAACTCTAAATAAGCTTTAAAAAATACATTATTTTTCAAAATATAGTTAGCAAAATAGCTGTTTCTAGCAATAATTCCCACTTCATTACGTTCTCACTGATGCCGAGCTGTCTTTATGTGAGTCAAGGTAATTCTCTCATTGGAGCATCAGGAAGGAGGGACTGGAGAACAGCATGCTTTTCATTGTCCTGAATTTCCTCAGTGTGCACTTAGAGTGCACCAGCTTGCGTTTGGCTACTGCATATCTTCCAGTCTTCAATGCTTTCAACATTTTGCTCCAGTGGCTATACTTTTCACTACTTATGTGTGTTTTGCTCCTATTTTGAATGGGCCAGTCCTTAACTCATTCTCATCCTGAATTTCTCTGAAAAAGAATCAGGAAGCCTTCCTTTTTCTTCTTTATTCATCAGTTAAAAAGAATAAATAAGTTTTGTCTTTGGATGGCTCTTGCTTTGTGAACTTATAGTTCCAAAATGAATTGTTTTATTGAGAAGGGGTGTTATGTTCGAACATCTCAAGCAATTCCATAGATTTTTTTAAACATATGTAATTGTTTATATTTTAATCGATGACCACCTTTTTTAATTACTGTAAAAGCTAGTCAAGGATCTTAGGGTTTTATGTCAAAGTAATTTTACTTTGAGAAAAGTAATTTTGTCAACACTGAAATGCCTGAGAACTCTTCAAATCTGATACACACAAACCTTTAAGTATTAACTGAGGATGAATGTGATAATAGGGAAAAGTATCAAATCTATTCCTTGAAAGATTATAAGAACACAGAAAAGGCAGGGAAAGGTTACACTATCTCTGTAAAAGATTTCATTGTGACCATGGCAGAAACCTTTCATCTGGTTTTGGAATCCACAGTTCAAGAAGGGATTTTGAGGAAAAACAAAAAAAACCCAAACAAAACAAAACAAAACAAAACAAAACAAACAAAACAAAAAAAAACCATGAACATGCTTTATGGGTTGGTAAATTGCTCTATACTAACAAATTCAAGTGGTCAATCATCAGATGAACGTGGGAGAACTTAAGGAGTGAAACAATCAAAGCCCAAATGGGGAACATAAAAGTGGTAACTCAATGGGTTGTTCTGTTTTATGAATTCAACTGTATTAAGAAGCAGGACCATATGTAGTGGTGCTAGATAAATATCCAGATTGCAATCATTAATTTTAAATTAAATATGACTAAGACTGTAGTTAATTCACTGGCAGTTTTTTCCATAAAGATTGAAAGTTTTTACTATAAATTATGTTTTGCTTCATACAGGGACCTCTGGCTCTTTGGAGTATCTCTTCTTTAAAATATTGTTCTTTATATGTTAGTGTCAGAAAGCCTAAACAGAAAGGAAGCATTTAAGGTGGACTGTTTTCTTAGTAAATGTTTTTCAAGAAATCTCCATATTCTTCATTTACATTCTTTGCATTTGCAGAGAAAAATTGCTGAAACTTTTAAATTGTGAAAATAAAGTGATTTCGCTCTCTTTGATAAGCCCTTTGAATGAAATCTCCCTTAAAAGCTGTATACTGAAGACATTTTGAAAAGCATAGATTTTTAGAACCACAACACAGTGAAGAGTGACCCATTGCATATTCAAACAAAGTATCCTTCTCTTTTTATTTCCATTTACTGAAATTATTGGTGCTCCAACACTTGAAAGAGTAATTTCAAGTATGTCTGTTCTATACCTACACCTTTATGATACTGGATCTGTCTTCCTTAACAGATGATCTTTTAATTCATTTGTCATACATCTTCAGCAATATTTATTGTATTTTCAAGGATTAATGGAGGGAATCAAAATTTAAAGGAGTAGGATTTTCAGTCCTCAATGTGTTCAGATATTTTCCTACTGGGTACACGATCTCAGTCTATAGTTACTGTGGAGATTTTCCTTTCTTGGAGGTTCTCTGCTACCCTGTGGAAAGCTAGGCACTTACCTTTTCCTTTTGCTTTTTTAAGAGATATTTCTACCATCTCTGCAGATTCTGTGACTGTCTAAAAAATTAACTTATCATATGCTTTCTGCTGACTTCAGCCCATTTTCTACTCCCTAGCTTCTGTGACTACTCCCTATTTGATGTCCATATGACTACTACATTTTACCAACCTGTCTTGCCTTATGTTGAAATAGTTTCTCTCTTCCATGCTGAAACTACAGGCTACCCACCCACAATAATACCACCCCAGATTCAGCTGAACTGTTGGGTTATAATCTTTTTGGAGAAAATTTTAAGTCAGGTTCTGCACAGTTCATCTTGGTTATACATGGGTTTTCTAGTTCAATTTATAAAAGCAATTTATATTCCAAGTAATATTTTGAGTCATGTTATGTTCTACACTGATTTTCTTGATGATCTCTTTCTGGTCAGCCAGGTACAAATACCCACATTTTTACCTGTTTGGGGCAGAATCTAACAGATGGCTAGAACTGGGGCACAAGAGCTGCTCTCTGTCAGTTGCTTATTATCCAAGTAGAAACTTACGCCTTTTCTTTTTGTGAATCTATGAATGAGTTAGTAGAGAAGTCTTCAAGAAAGGATGTCTGTACCCTGTATGAACAGGATAGAAATATTCCCTTAGTTTTATGTGGGTTTTGATTTGAGGACTCAGAGCTATGGAGGATCTTGGGGGATTGTTGAGTTAGCTAGAGGCTGCAACTTCTTCAGCAAAATGGCAGTGCTGAAGACTGAAATAAGTGATGTGTACAAGTGGAAATTGAAATGAAAGGGGGCCCAGAGAAGCCACAGTTGACTTTTCTGGAGTGAATGACAAGATTTCTTCCTAGTTAGAATATGGAGTGGAAGAGTTGACACACTGGATTTAGCTGTGAATCAGGACACTTTGCAACATAGGATGGGACAAAAAAGGGGCAGAAAACTCATTCCCAGTTTTAAAAATGCTTGAGTGCCAATACTGTGTTATGGTGCTCCAGTAACAGAATAGGCTCATTTGCCACTGATGCAGACCAACAAGGAAGGAATTGAATCTGATATTCACAATACTGCTCCAAACATTAAATAATAAAAAATAATCATCGGTATGTTCATGCTGAAGAAAAATGGGAGGCATCAAAAGGGTACAGCTCTGGAAGAAATATGGGCATTGGGTAAACAAGGTAAAAGCAGGCTCTTGGAGCCTATAACCGTCTTGCAAGTCAGGCAAGGAATTCACTTTCCAGCTGAAGATTGACCTTAAATTTCAGATGTTTCATTGGTATATATACCTTGACCTTTTTCTTATCCAAGGAAAGCAAGGTTTGGGACTCTTTCCCAAGGCAAAGCTGTTAATGACACCTGGCTCAGGAAAAAAACAGGGGGAAAGATTTCCAAGAGCTAGAAGAAAACAGACAGACAGACACACACACACACACACACCAAAAAAAAAAATCAACAAAAAGGAAAAAATAAAGATATAGGACAGAGAGAAACTTAAGAAGGGGTGGGGGGAGGGCTTATTGATTATTTTTTTTTTCTAAATTATACCTGTACCATCATTCCAGGGACTTCAGATACTCCAAGATCATGAAGCAATGCTGTATATGACATTGATGTGCAGCACTTTAAATTATGATTAACATTTTTCTTGGTATGTCTTTTCTATCATGTATATTGTGTATAATCAGTCCATTGACTATTTGAGTGAAGCTATAACTATAGCCTGGCTTAGCTCAAACTACCGCTGTAATGGCAGATTTTGCTTTCAGGTTGCAGAATCAGCCCCTGTTCTCTGGCAACAGTGTTCAAATTTTGTATACACTACCTTAATAATGAGAGCCCATAAATGGAAACAGTAAATACCACATACATTTGACCTTCTTACATTTTCATTTGTCTTTATTCAGAACTTCTGTCCTTTTTTCGAAACCCTTGTGCCCTAGTAAACTAATAATCTGAAGATGGTTAAAAACAAGGAAGTGTAAATTATTCCATTTAATATAAACATCCTTTTTTTTTCTCTCCTGCCTTAGCATCACTGTATGCAAAAACTCTCCTGATCGCTTATTATAAAATAAAATTCTCTTTTTTAAAAGCTTCCAGAAAAATAAACCAGTTTAAATAAATTAGATATTTCAAAGGTACCATTTTGCAAGCAAAGTAGAAATTTTTTTATACCTTGTAATACTAATAACAAATGCTGTTTGTTGAACAAGCAATTAAGTATTTTCCCAGTGAAGCAATACTCGGAGATGTTGCAGATTATTTTTAGCTCTTGAAGAGCTTTGTGTATTTATTACACCAAAAGGCAGTCAAGCAGTGACACCCAGTGGCTTCAGAATTCTCTCTTCATTTTCTATCACAGAGAAATCTTGGTTTTATCTCTTCGTTTCAAATACAGCGTTATTCAAAATGGGTAAATAATTTCCTGTTGAAGAGGTAGTCAGAATCCAGTAGTTATACATAGTAAATGTGGACTTCTCTGCCTGACTAGGTGATTCTAGATTAAATGATTCAACTACCACAAATTCGGATAGTAACCAGTTCTATGCATTCAGGGAGTTACCCAAGAAATAGATGGAAATACCCTCTGCAAATAAGCATTTGTTAGCCTTTGAACAATTAAGGATACAAAATCTGTGCATAAAATCCTTTACCTGTCAGAGAGAGAGAGAGAATTTTAAACAATTTTTAAAGCCTTTGAAATTCATGAATGGAAAACACAATGTAGATACAAAATTCTATTAATATTTATGGTATCAGTAAAAATAAATAAGAGGTGATATTAGTACTGGCAGTTAGGATGACAGCTTGACATACTCCAAGTCATCTGGAACTTAAAATGGAAAGTAAACCAAAATTCTGCCAAAGCAAGTTTTTCTATCAAACCTGACTGAACTGTAATTTCCACAGAAGTGTACCTTGAAAATAAATGGTCTGCCTAACATAAGGAGTAAGTATAAGAAGTCAACATTTTGCAGTTGCTGTGTCTCGGAGATAAACAAATATGACATTTTTCTTTTTTAAATCAATAGCCTTGCTTTATCAAAACAAGCAAAACGTCTTAGTCACATAGTACTGATGACCATAAGAACAAACTACTGAGTCCCCCAGCCTTTTAAGATATGTTCCAATAGCTGTTCTCAGGGTACGTCTCTCCCTAGGAATCATATGAAGCATTTGTAGCTTGTAGAAGCTGCAGAAGAGGAATCCTAGCAAATTTCCACTTTGTTTTGCAGAGATGCTTCTCTGCCAATTCAGTGTAAGCAGATGGAAATGAAGAGAGTGTGGAGCTGCAGTATACCTATTTCAGCGTATAGGCTATGTGATTTAATGTGAGCTTTATTAACTGAGCTCAGGAGAAAGATAAGGAAGTCCATGTGCATTACACTCACACATCTCAGTGTTCTCTCAGATTTTCATTACCTGCCAACTGCAGAAGATGGTGCAAGACAGGCATGCACCACGCCATTCCTGAAAACATCAATGCATGCCTATTTCAGAGGAAATTTTGTGAACAGCAATCATAACCCATAGTCTGTACTCTCACTTCTACTTACAAATTCATGACAACTCCTAAACCAAGATGTTAAGAATAAACACACTATTAAGGTCTTTCCCAGGACAGATGTCTCCGCCTTCTTATTAAAAAAAAAAAACAAAAACAAAAAAAACAGCAGTGAAAAACTTTATCCTTAAAACTAAAGAACAAAAGGGTGAACCTCAGTCTGAAAAGAAACCCTGCCACCTCCAGGCCCCAAGGGCCTCTCTCCGTGGCCTCCAACAGACACCACAGCCCAAAGCACACCAGGCCCTCTCTTCCCCTTTCTTCAGGGCTCTGTACAGAAGAGATGGTACCTCTCCACGCTCCAGGGCAGAGGTGGAAGATGTGGAGGAAGGGCTCATGCAACGCTCAGCAATCAACAGTTCTTTATGGAGACCTGGCAGACCTTGTGCAGGCAGGCTGGGTCCTTTCCTGCTGGTGGGATGTCTGGATGATTCACCTCCTCACTGCTAAGCACAGGGGGCTGTGCCACTTGTAGGGCACCAAACTGGTGGGATGTCACTGAAGACCCCTGACCCTCCTGGAACATGGTTGCCATTGTCTCATCAAGGGGACCCCAAGCACAGGATAAGGATGGGGCTGGAGCCCAGGGCTCACGTGGGGAGGTGGAGGGAGGTCCCTGTGCCCAAGGGGCAGCAGAAGGGCACAAGGGAGTGAGCTCCAGGAGAGGGCACCTCAGCCCCACTGACCCTCCTTCTCCCACAGTAGAACGTCTTTCACACCACAAGCCCCCCACTCCCAGAACATCTATATTTGGCCACATGCATCCACCACCATAGTGTCTTCCTGATGCCATGAGCCACCTCACTGCTTTCTGTTCTGGGCCCTACAAATACAGGGCCCCCAACAGCTGGCCCAGAAGTCGCTGAGCTTTGAGGCCCTTGGATTCTGAGGATGCTTGGTAGCAAGAGGTTACGGAGCAGCAAGGTGGGTAGCAGCTGCCCAGCTTTGCATGGGAGAGCAGAGATGTGGCTGCAGGAACTGTGGAGGAAGAGGAGGTGGCATCAGAGGGAGGGCACCATCATCCTCATGGTAGTGATGGCCATTGCTCATATGGCTGATGGTGTGGAGCCCACAGAATCAGATCCACCTGAAGGTCAAGAAGAACTGATGGAAGTGGATCCACCTCCAGCATGGCTCACCTGGTATCACTACTCTGTGCCAGGGCTCCCCTACATGACGCCAGGGCTGCGGCGTTGCAGGAGCACCTGGCCAGTGCCCTACCATCACCTCCACCTCTGGCATTAGCTGGGTGGCCCAGACTCTGTGTCTGTCCATCCTGGGGGGCCACCTAAAGCATCTCCTGGCAATCAGCAATTATTTTGTTGATTGCCCTGGGTCGTGTGAGCCCTTCTTTTCCATCACCAACCCCCTCCCTCTCCTCCACCCCTCCTGAAGGGGTGCCATCTCTGTGCCCTGAGCCCCAAGAAAAGGGAGCGAGACAACCTGGCTTGCAGCAGGCTACTGCACCAGGGCAACAGCAGTCATTCCCTCAGAAGACCACAGAGGTCGCTGGGGCCTGGCGGTGGGGTTCCTTCAGTCTGATGATGACAAGGCTGCCCAGCAAGTGGTTGAAATGAAGCCAGAGACCCTCTGGCAGTGCATGAAGACTAGCAACAGATGAAGCAAGGAAGTTAGAGAAACAGCTGTTCATCTGGAGGAGCAGAAGACTGCAGTTCTCCTCGGAAGAAGAGATGGTCTTCAGTGTGAAGGTTCCTTCTAGCTGCTTCATTAGGACTTCTTTTTAAAATTAGCCAATAAACAATTTCAAACACAAAGAAAACAAGAAAACAAACATACAAAACAAACAAAAAAAAATCCACAGTAAAAATGCTTTCCTTCTCTCTTATTTGATACTTTGGCAACTGCATCTTGACTCATCTGCCCTGTCCTGGTCTCCCAGTCCAGGAAGGACACCGGTGTGTGGGGTCAGGGCCTTCAAGATGGTGAGGGTCTGGAGCACATGGCACTTGAGGGCAGGCTGAGCATTGTGAGACACTGGAAGAGGTTGCCCAGGGAAGCTGTGGCTGCCCCCTCCCTGGCAGTGTTCAAGGCCAGATTGGACAGGGTTTTGAGCAACCTGATCTAGTGGAAGGTGTCACTTCCCATGGCAGGGGGGATGGAACTAGATGATCCTTCAAGGCCACTTCCAACCCAAGCCAGTCTATGAGTCTATGATTCTTTGGCCAGCATCAGGAAGAGAAAGCTCGGGGTGAACCTGACTGGTGACTACAGCTGCCTACTGGGAGGGTGCAGAGAAGGTGAATCCTGACCCCTCAGAGGTGCTCTGTGTCAGAAGGAGGAGAAGCACCAGTCCCCCTCTGGCAGATAGAGAAATCCCAGTTAGATAAAAGGAAAAGATTGTCACCAGAAGGGTGCTCAGACATGGAACAGATGTCCAGGGAGGCTGCAGAGTCTCTGTCCTTGGGGGTATCCAAACATGACTGAGCAAGGCCCTGAGCAATCTGTCCTGACTGGGGCTGCTCGGAGCAGGAGCTTGGACCAGAAACCTCCAAGGGTCTCTTGCAACCTCTGTGCTTGTGTGGTTCTTTGAACTTCCTGCCTTACCTAAATTGGAGCCACCCAGAACCTTGTGGAAGGTGGCCTCTGGGAGAAGACACCAGGAGCTGTCCCCATGTTGGGCAGAGTCAGTACCAGCCAGCTCCAGGACAGACCTGCCACCCACCAAAGCTAAGCCCATCAGCAATTCTGGTGGCCCTCTGATAGCAATGAGAGGGAGTAGTTGCATCTACTTAGAAATTCACCTACTTAGAAATTCATAACTACTCCCAAGCTGGAGGCCTGAAAATAAAAACAGACATTGTTGAGGTTTTTCCCAGGACATCTGACTCCCTCTTCTTATTTTTCTTCTCTAAAAAAATGTAGTGGAGTATTTGCTTTGGGCAACAGATGCTGATATGGCTTGTTTTATACTGAGGTGCCAGCTGTTCCTTATGTTCCAAAAACAATGCCAAACCTGCTGTTATGAGACTTATTAGAGTGCCTTTTATCCAGTGGTAAGTTGTTCCAAGTGGGTAATTATTCCCACTGAAGTTTTTCCTCTTCTTAATAGACACTTGTTTTTATGCCAGAGGTCACTGCTGTTATCATTACCTGTAGTGACTGGATATTTGGAGGAATAAGCCATATGGCATTCTATAAAGCAGAACCATGAGTGAAGTAGAAACAGAGCATTAAGCAAAAAGGGAAGTATTTCCATAACTAGCTACATTTTCTCCTGCATTAGTTCTACAAAGGTGGGGATTGTGGCGCAAACACTGCTCTTAGAGAAAAACACTTTGGCTTGGAGGAAGTGAAAGCTCTTTCCCATCTACACTGGTGCCCTCCCACCACAGTAATAAGACAGAACTTGTGTCCTTGCATCAGTTCCCTCCTCTCCGCCTACATCTTCATGAACAACCAGCTCAGAGAAAGTGCAATTGATCCTGTCTCTCATTTCTAACCTGCCCCCACCCCCATCTCATTTATAACTAACAGCTTCTATGGTGAGTTCAGTTATCTAACAGCAAGAGCTTGGGGCCCCTACACAGTAGCTATACGTGTATTATCAACAGCAACTACCAAATACCTGGAGGCCATCCCTCCGATACTCTGTGAATGTCTATTCACAGTCTGGTCATTCCATGAATAGATATCCCAAGAGCCAGGTCCTTATTTAGATTTATGTGAAAATCTCCCAAAACTAAAGTTCCTAATTGTGTCTCCTTTAGGGGAGTTTAAAACATTCATATATGTGCAGCTGTGTTAGGAAAGACAGCTTCTGCAGCATTTTTGGTTTTGGTTCTCTAACTTATTCTTACCAGACAAGTCATGGTATTTCAGGAGTTTCCCAAGTGACTTGCTTTTCCTATTTTCGCAGCGATCAAGTTTGTTTTCAAATGGAGAGAATGTATTTTTTCCAGGAATAAAACCATGGAAATATCAGCGTAGTGGACACTAATCATTCACAAGTCAATATTGCTGGTACACATTTTTCTATAACACCTAGGCATAAATATAGGGTAAAAATGCAGATACATCTGTTTATTTTAATAAAGCACAGACCAGCAAACATCTGATCCTGATCTGCACAGCTTTCTATTGGAAATGACTTGAACTACTGCTGTGACAAAGACAGAAAATAGATACCAAGCCCTGGAATTAGTAAAGTATAATACTAGCTCTAATCATTGGAGTTTGTCCTGCTTAACCCCAGGCTGCATTTAAGCCAATTTCATTAAATGACTTCTTTCCTAATGTTACGACATGCAATGCTGTCACTGAAAAGAATCAACTAGCTTAAAGATACAGTTCAAGGCTATTTATCTGAGACTTCGTGATTAATAAAATATTCTCCGTATTTTCGGCAGTATAGCATCTCCTTGCTTCAAGCATGAATATCTGAGGAAGAATTGCTATATCATTTTATCATTAGGATGATCACTAGCAGTATCAATACTGTTTTCAAGTTAGCATACATTATTCATACAGACTGTACTTCTGTAAGAAGCTGACTACTACATTCAGCACTTAGCTTATTGTACATTTGCAAGAAAATGTATCAAAACAGAATACCAGCCAAGTTCTGAAAAGAGGTAAACCCCATTATTGTCATGTAATTCATCATCACTTTTCAACTTCACTTCCTTTCCATTGTTAATGTAATGGGGAAGTAATTTATGATACAATCTCATTTTTCCTCCTCAAGCACTAAGGTTTTTGTCTGCTGCAAAATAGAAAAGCTGGACAGGAATACATGGTTTACTGAGTGACGCATCTACAACACAAGGAAAGTAATTTTTTTTGACAGTTAAAATTATATTGCTTCAAATCTGTGGACATTCTCAGCTTGTTGGAGCAAGCGGCAATAGATCTTTGCTTAAATACACACCTAAAGTGAATGCTATTAATGAGGACAATTGGCTCTGGATGAGATGACCAAGACATGAAGCTCTTTCTGAGTAGCAACCACAAGTCAATTATCAGTTATGAAGCATTGATGCAAGTTTGTTTGTTGGTAGATTGTTTAACAAATGAGTCAATAGCTCATGCATTTGAATTAGGTTTTCATTGTCATAATAAGTCATAGCTTCAAATTCAGTACACTGCAGCATCGTAACCTGTAAACATGCAGTCATGGCAAAGTGCAAGCAAATATTGCAACTGAGAAGAGAAACTTTCACTGAACATTCAGGATGACCACTATTATCTTTTCAAACTCTAGTAGAAAGAATCTACACTGAAGGAAGAAGAAAAGATTTGGGTAAAGGATGAGCCATGAAACCTTTTCTACTTCCTCCAAGTGAATGGTACTGTTGTCTGGGACAATGCCAAAATGCAAGTCAACCCACCTTGAAGCCTAAACAGGAATTCCTGCATTTAAATCTTGTCCTAGTACTACCTGGCTGTCACAAGAAGTGGTGCTGCTAAAATATTATCAGCTGTGTATTGTGCACATCCTTATTAACTTAGTTAATGGCCGTATTTCATCCAATTTCTGTCAAATAAGAGGTTACAAAATAGAACCCTGTTGCCTCTAGCTATAAAGAGCTTCTAAATGAAGGCCCTTGCCTTTGTTATGAGAGGTCTTTCAAATGAGTTTCTGTTGTCCTCTGTACTGAACGTGGGTTAAGAGGAGCTTTGTTATCACAGAGCTTCTGATTCTGAACACATACAAAGTTTAGAAAAGGACTCTACATCTGTAAGTAGATTAAAACCAAAAGGAAAATAGAGAATAATACATGCTCAGCACCTGATAGTGAGACCTTTTAATCTCAGTATATGTGTTTCTGTAGCTTGTGTATCACAGTACACCATGAAAGCTCCCCAAGTAACCTGGAAAATCATGAGTTGCAGCATATTTGAGAAAGTGTGAGCAAGTTTTCAGAGATAATTTCTGGAGAAAATTCTTTCATTTCGGAAAAAAAAAATTAAATAGCTGGTCTACATTACCGTCAGAATGGGCTGCTTGTAAAGGCCAGCATTTAGACTAAAAAACCCTTCATCTTTTCCTTAATCTGTTATGTACAACAAAATGCTGTTTAAAAAACCAAACCAAACCAAAACCAAAAAAACCCAATAAACCCCCCCTGTTTACTTCTTTCTCTTTTTTTTTTTTTTTTTTTTTTTGCCTTTCTTTTGCTTGGAAATGATATAAAATATGCTAGAAGGCCTGCTTGTTTCATCTGAATAGAAAGGAGGGGGAAAAAAATCTAATTGGGTAAAAAATAAAGGAGAGGATAGTTCAAAGAAACCATCTTAGTTTTTGTTCTCAAGTACTCCATGGGCTTGAATTTCAGGTAGCTGTTACCTAATGTTAGCTAGAAAATGCTACAACATAAAACCAGTAGTGCTATTTAACTGCATGACCTCTTCTGTGGGAGATGTTCCCCTTACCTGCTTTTGTTTATCACAACCCTAAAAACTCTCAAATTACGTGCATCACACAGTGGTTTTTGTATAATCTCTATTGCTGTTTTGTAATTGCCTTTGCTCTTTCTAGTGAAAAATGGCCATGTATATTCAGTGTGAGTTCACTTACTAATTTGCTTCTTCACTCTTTCCACTTTTAGCACTTCTAGTTGCTCTTGACATTTCTTTTCTTAATTATTCTGAACTACCTGACCAATTTAAAAATGTAACTACCTGACCAATTTAAAAAAAAAAAAAAAGTTTCTAATGCTTTGTATTCTTTTATTGTCTATGTTGTAAAATCACAGGGATTTAAAAAAAAAAAAAAAAAAAAAAACAGTTTATATAAACACTTGATATTTTTAGAGCCCAGGGTCAAGCAGATCAGCTTTTAATTAGAAACAGATTAAACTTTGATCGCTCCTGCAGAGCTCTCCAGCACTGAAGGTAATCCTTACAAGCTTTGGAGTGAGCATCGTTGGGATAGCTTGCCAGTGACTTTGCATTTAAAATTGAAGGTCAGAAAGTCAAAGCAGCACATGAAAGCTGGTAAGACTTAGTCCTACCAGGGCATGGCCACAAATCATGTGCTGTTGGGGAACATGAAAGAAGATCAGTCCAAACCAGAAATCAAATGTGAAAGTGCTTCTAAACTCTCGAGATCTGTTCATTGATTTATGGTAATGTATTAATATGTCTATTTCAGCAAAATTTATATATTTCAGCAAAATTTATATAGAACAGATAGTATTGTATCTCATATCTGAGGAATGGAGATATAATTATCTTTGTTTCTGTAGGTTTTGGTCACGTAAACTAATGGTAGCTTCAAAATGCAATGGAAAGGATCATGAGATTTGAGTAACTCTGTATATGTGTTTGTCATCTGTCTTGATAATCTTTGAGGTGTTTATGGTGTTTATACAATGATCAGCTGGTTTAAATTGCTACATCTATATGCATCTTTGCACTTTAGCTTTGTTTCAAAAGCTTACAGCTGCCAAAAAATAGGCAACTTAGAAAAAGCCGCCTAAAGACAGAAAGATGTATATTTATTTGCAAGAGAAGCATCAAGATTTAGTTAAAAATATTCTCAAAGCTACCATTTAAATAACATGATTAAAACTTGAAACTGCAATGGCAAAGGTACCCCTGCAAGAAATTTAAAGTGGTAAGATAGAACATGAAGCTTTCTCACTATGGTTAACAGCAAAAATAAAGTAACAAAACTTTTGAGAAAGCAGGTTATGAAAGCACAGTCCTTGTGCTTGATTCACTTAATTATGCTTTATTTAACTGTCTCTGAAAAGTCTCTAAATGTTTAAATATTCTCTGTGCTCATGTGAGTGCATCACATTGCTTAGTGTGAAATCTCACTGAAGTTTTCTTCAAAGCAGTGCAGCCTAGTGAACAAGTCAGCAGGCCTAAATTCTGTACACAGCTTTGGGGCAAGTCAGTTGAAAAACATTTTTCTTATTTTACTTAAACTTTTTTGGGGATACCTTGCACTATACCATAGGAATATGGAATGTAATGGGATTATTTTATTCCTTGCTGGTAAATGATCTAGTGACCTATTTGGCTCTGAGAGGCATAATGATTGGATATCATAAATGGGCAGAGGCAATGATGACTGCCCTAACCCTCTCAACATCTTCCCCAAGAGAGACAGTCAGAAATATATAGTTAGGAAAGCACTAGCCTTGTGGGAAGTTTTTCACTTACCTATTCAGGCTGAAATGCATTCAGATAGTTGAGATTAAAATAAACTGCTTTTGGAATAAGCTTGGTTTTATTAATTAATTGAAGGTGTGTGCCAATGTATGTGCAGCCCTGCACAGTCCTGTCAAGATGCTGTGAGACTTAGGTAAGGCTACCTGGCAAATTATGTGTGTGTGCGAACTGACAGTGCTAGAAGAACATGCAGAAAACAACATCTGTTTACATCCTATGATGACCTGTTTGGTACTCAACTTTTTTCAATCTAGTATTAATCTTTTATGTTTAATTTTTTCCATGTTAAATTGGAATTAATTTAAGTTTTTTTGATTTTTCAGGGGTTTTTTTTATTGTCAGGGTCTCAGTCTTGGAATACATGAGTTACAAAGACAGTAGAATTTCTTGATACTGAGCTTTCCCGGGGGAAACCCTTTTGTCAGAATTGTGGAAATGAAGACAGTGATTTCTATGAAAACTTCTTCTAGAGGGACAAATAAATATAATTTAAATTTTAAGCATACTGTTAATATTTTCCTAAGCTATTTGAATCAATATAGTAAAACTTTGGAAAACTGAACTGAGACTAAAAATCTCTGATGTCACAGAAGCTGGGTGATCTGATTAGTAAGAACTTTATTTTCAAGGATTTCTTAAACCTAATGTTCCAGGAAAAGAGGAGAAAGTTTAAGCAGAGTGTGTGCACTGAATTCCAGTTTAGTTTTTCAGTAAACTTTATAGAAAGACTCTGGATGGGTAGGTGAATGAGGTGGATTTTTTCACTCTTTTGCAACTGTAAGTTGACACCTGTCCCTGGTCTCTTGTTCAAACTGATGTGCAGGACTGGCGTTTCACTGTCTCTTTCTGCTTCACGTTTATATTTTTGAAAAGTTTTTTCCAGGCTCTAAGGCCTTTTTTGCCACCGTAGCACCACTTGATAAGGCCAAGTGCGGGGGCAGGTGACTGTCACTAGAGGGTGCTGTAGATTTTTAGAATCTTTTTTTCCCCTCCAAAGTAACTGATAGCGCTCCGCGTTGTGGTCTATCTAACGCTACTTGCTGCTGTTGAGGTACTGAACTTTCCGATTAGTTGTTGGATATGTCTGATAACCCTGATAAGAGAAAAATAAAACTTTGGGAAGTGACTAGGAGATATATCTGCCTAGAGTTTGAATGGAGATGCTGGGTGTGGGGGTGCTTTTTATGAACTCTTTTCTTGCTGAGCTTTGCTTAAATATTTGTCTGCCTGTGGCATCTTCTGACTTGTCTTTTTTTAAAGACATGCATGGTTTCATTTTTTTAAGTTCATTTTAAGCCAGTGAAACATAAATGGGTCGATATTTTTAATTTGATAGGTTCATAGTTTCTTCCAACTATCTTTTTCAGTAACTTTTGCACATACCTTACCCAGCTGAGTTTTCTGATATTGTGCAATGAGTGGGCAAAGCAATAGCTCATGCCTTATCACAGCGATCTATACATGTAAATGTTGTTAATTTCTATTAACATCTATTGGCACTTCACAGCAAAAGCTATTGTATCTGAAAGACGTGAGACTGTGACGTATGGTGCTGTGAAACAAATTAAATATGCAGCTAGAAACACAGCTAAAACCTGATATTCTTTTATTCCTTTTCTGTCACCATTTCAAGCAGGTATTTGCTCTTTCAGCAGACATTAGTAGCAGTATGAATATGGCCTGTGCAGCACCATGTTACAAAATACCCAAACCAACTCTGAATGGGTTGGTAGGGCTAAACAGCATAGGAGCTCCTGTTGAGCCACCTATGGGAAATTTAATGTAGTTGCCTACATCTGGGATGAACTTGGCCTCTACTAAGATTTGACACTTGGCTGCAGTGAATTATATATTAGGAAAAAACTGATTGTCATACTGCAAGGATAGAAGTGTTGGCACTCAGGTTGACTCAGCTGCAGTCCTTTTTTCATTTTTAGGCTAACTCCTCAGATCTTAGGGAAGTGTCTCTTTTGGGAATGTTAGGGTTTTGGCACTCAGTTACCTCAGAGTTTTTGTCACCATTTGAGAAATAAGAATATGTTGTTATCACAGGACTCATCAGGAAGTTGGGAAAGGATTTTATTCTTGTATTGAGATTATCCTAAGGGACAGAAGGGACTGGCATGCCAAAGGCTCACTTGAGAGGACACTTCTTCTACCCTCCAGTAAACAAAGATATGAATCTTTGTCCATTCCTTTCAAATATGTAAAGCTTTCCAGGAAAGTTTACTTCAATGTCAGTATAAAGAGTTGTTGTGAGGCCTTGTGACCTAGAAAACTAGCAGTGATGAGCTCACAGATTAAACCTGTTACCGTAGATGTGAGGTTGAATATGTAGCTTTGCTGGCTATCTTGTCCCTAAGCTACTGCACTGCATTACTAGCTGAGAGATCTGGTGACTTTGTGCTGACTGGTGCAGTGGGATTCCCAAAGCTCTGTATTCAGTCAAAGCTTGGGTCTCTCCTTCGCACTGAACCACTCTGGGGTGTGCCATAGCTGTTGGGTGTTAGAGAAAAAATACTAGATTGTTCTTCAACTCTTTCTTTCTGGATATGTTCTTTTCTAAAGACTCAAGTTGGCTGGGAGAGACATGTTTGGGACAATACTGCTTCCAGTATGGTCAGAATAGATATGTTTCCGTTTGGTATATAAATGAAATGGGCATTTATCCAGTGAACTTCATGCAGGATTGCCCCACTGGTCAAGCACAACCATGTCACAACGTATCATCCCACCTCCTCTTGCTCACCAGCAGCTTGTGTCCCTGATCACCAATTACTTCTGCCTGGTCCGTCTGACAGAAATGTTTCGTAAGAGAAAACTGTTCCTCTACTGACAAGTACTTTACAGTTAATTAGTTCTAATACAAAATAAATGGAGATCCTTTTCCCAACCCAGAGGCTAACATTCTATATGTCTGTTGCAGACGCACATGCATGCTGTGAGATGTCTGGCCTCTTCCTTTCAACAATAAGGAATAATAAATGACAGAAGATATTTACATACTTTCTCCCCTTTGACCCCAAGTCTGAAGCTGGTGCTTTACAGCAATTGCTGTATACTGTTTCCATTAGGTCTGTGACACATAAAGCAGTCAGGTAAATGACCTTGAATCAGAGCAGACATCATGGCCCCAAATATTTGTTTCCAACGCTATTTAACACTCACTGTTTGCCCTAAGATAGCAAGTTGGGTTTTCTTATGGTAGTTTTCATTTAGAAGCTGGCCTGCAAGAAGCTACAATTTAAACCTGATCTGATGTAAAGAAGTAAGCTAAACCTTGGAGAGGTTGCAGATAAAGCGAATCCATTTTTGGTGCCAAGAATACCTTTGACAGAATCCACATTTTAAATCCTCCCGCGTCCTCATGGCTTGGAGGGGAAAAAGATGCAGGTTCTTGGTTGACTCGCCTTTTGAAGAACCGCTTCAGAAAACAGTCAACTTGTTTTGCTCTTGCAATTTGAATTCTGAGGAGATATTATCATCTATAAAGGATCTAATGGTTTAGGCTCTGAACACCTGGGCAAAACTTAATCAAGGAGAAAAAGTAGGAGCTGCTTATGGTGTCCAGGGTTTTGGTACTTGCTTTTGAGTGTCCTGTGCCAGGAACTCAGATTTGCTGACGTTCAGGATCTGCCAGCTTGAATGCTTTTTTTCCCCTCAGGAGTGCATGCATGAAGTAGCTAATTAAATTTTCCCTTGGGCTTGGATTTAGGATGGAGGGGTATGTATGAAATGCCTCCACAGTTTGGGATGGTATTCACATTTGGCAACAGAGAAATAAACTGAGGTTAAGGAATGACTGTTGAGGCAAATCTCTGATTTGTACAGCTGAAACTGTTGGCAGCAGGTCTTTGCTTAGGACTAGGATCTTTGACAATTATTGATCTTTATTACGTAAATTTTGCCTCAAACATTTAGAGATCTTGCCAATGAAATTTTATCAATTATTTATTTTTATTACCCTCGTTATACTGTTTTCCTACTGAAGATTTTCTTCAAACAGGAGCTTTTAAGTCGTAGTCTTCAAGTCTTGTTCAACCGTAGTTGACTTGAACTGATTTACCATGAAATAAGTCCTTTTTTTACTAAGAAAATAAAAATTGAGGAAAGTGACTTTCCTCACTACCCTCTATAATGTTAGAATTGTCACTAATCTGTTAAAAATCATAACAAAACCACATCATAGTTGCTAAAATGTCACGACTGAAACAGCAGTGTCCAAATGTTTAAAAGCATGAGCTGCTACAATGTAGGTCAGGTCAGGTTTTTTTCTCCAATAGCATGCCTGCTTCTGCTCTTCAGCTTCATTTCTCTTACCTAAAAATAGCTAATACTTCTGGTCGTTAGGGTACTCAGAGACGCAGAAGCAATGGGTTTAAATCCTACTACAATTGACGCAGATAAGTGTCAAACCTATTTTTGCATTTGCCCTGACAGATATTTTGGGGGTGTCTTTGCTTTGGATTGGAGCTTCCTAAGAAACAGTGTCATTACCATTGTCAGAATTACGAATCCTTACAAAAAATTTTCCCCATCATAAAACTGATACTATCTCACCTAGGAAAAAGTTTTCAAAAAATTAATTGACCAGATCTTGTGAGCAGTATAAGCTCAGGCACTAACTTTCTTCCATGAGTTCCAGTGCGCTTTGATATTCTTCCATTACTGTATGAGAACCTCCCAGATACCCAATTTAGAGTAAAATTAAACAACCCCTATTCATTTTCTTCTACTCTGACACCTGGACAAACAACAAAATTTGGGAAGTATTTACTGCTGTCTGTGTCAGGGATTCAGAGTAGTAATAGATGTTTCAAGAATTACTTTATTTCTTACATAATTTGAGTAGTTGGCATTGTCATCATACCTTACTGACCTATTTTGGCACAACACACTGCAATTCCTTAATTATTTTTAATCTCTTTTTTAATGCCATTAGTGCAACTAGCATGTTCCCCACTGCCAGTGGAAGTGAACAGTAATAATCTTAAAATACTGTAGCCTGAGTGTACCTGCTGTCTGTTTTACTATCTATTCTTTTTGTGGCCCTCTAAAAAATTGGGACAGGTAAGAGTGTCAAACCCTGGTTGTCAGTTCACATGGGAACAATCCAGCTCCTTGTCACAACTACAATGATGGAAATTAGCTGTGCCTTGGAAAATGTCTTATGGTCTGCTAGCGCTTCATTTTGCAGCTGTAATCTCCAAAACCAGGTACGAGGCAGATGAATATTTTTGTTCCACTGTGTAGGTGCTTTAATTTCTTCTAACTTAACCAAAAGTGAGACCTAAGTTTTACCAGTCTCCAGGAAAAAAAAAAAAAATGCAGTTAATACTTTTCTGTCATTCAAGTTTGTCACTTTAGGTATTCATTATGTATGAGATCAGGCTCGGTTTGACCAAACTTCATTAATTTCTTTTAGAGAAGACATTTGGACACCTCAGTGAAAAGTGCTTTTATTTATTTATTTGTTTGTTTGTTTTTTCATTTATTTATTTATTTTAATGGCAACTGCTGCTTTCTTGGGGTTTTGGGTTGGGGCAGGGGGTGTTGGTAGTGGTATCTGTTTCTTTTTTTAAATTTCAACATTTACAAGAATGGCATAGCTGGGAGGTTTTGGAGCATCACCAAATCACATCATCAGAAAGCCTCAGGATCAGTGTCCTCATTAGCACATCTGAAGAGGATATGACTGGCCATGATTCACTCTGCTGTCACCTCTATAGGCTTGATGCTATGCAAGTAAAGAAAAAAGTTGCTCAGGTTGATGATATGGCAATTTTGCATCAGTAGACCAAAAGTAACAAAGGGAAAGAATCACCTCGGAGCAATTTACTTCAGAGCAAAAAGACTACAGTATCTCCTCTGAGACATCTGCTGCATCTCTAAACTTTTAAGATATTTTGTATTTTTTCTTCAGGGTAAGATTGCCTAGTAGGAAGGGATTGAGTCAGATTAGACTGTTTTCTTCTACCCATGTGTGTTCTGGTTTTTCCAGTGTGATAGGCTTTGGTCCAAACTGACCCCTAGGTAGAGGGTGACAAAAACTGAAGAGAAAAAAGTGTGGGAATGTCTCAACCAGGGACTTTGTACTAGAGAAGGACTTGCTTTGGCTGCTTTAGTTCTGTGTGACTCCTCTGAAAGAGAAGGATCAAAAATCTGCTGTTCTACTGGCAAGGTTATTGCCCCCACGCCCCACACAGTTTACACACACATTCATTCCTGATGGCACATAATATCAAGAAAGAAGCTGTGAAAATGAGCTTCTTCCATAAAATGAAACTTGTAATTTCATCTCCTTCAGAAATCCAAAGCATGATGGTGCAGTGTTGATCACTTTGGCGTCCTGAGAAAAGATGTCTTTGTTCTTCATAGCAGTCTGGAAGCCAAAGGTTAAAGTCTGAATTCTTCCTATGCTTTTTCTCAGGCTGAATCTCACCCCAAGAAATCAGCCAGACCCAGGCTTTGTGTTAGAAGCCTTTGCACAAAAGGATGAGCTCAACATGAACATGTGAGAAAAGCCATGAGATAAGCAATTGATAGAAGAAATGATGGAGATTCTTTTTAACATCTGTTTCATTCTGACATATAATCAAGGCACATACTTGTTCATTTAGGCTTCCTTTTTTTAATGTAATGCCAAGTAATGGGTAAAAATTGTTCAATCTCACTGAATGCTATCCCACTTCCTTGCAAGTGTGCCCAGAGTACAATGTCTCCCCTCCAGCGCTACTCTAGACCTTCACAGAAAAGCCCTGGGTCTTTGAAATGTTGTTGTTGTTGTTGTTGTTGTTGTTGTTGTTGTTGTTGTTGTTGCTGTTGTTCTTTCCCAACTGGAACGGCACCTATGCCACTTAAATACGTTATAAATGGCTGCTTCTCTTTTCACTGAAAGGAAGACAACATGGGAGGTCAGTCACCATCACTTGATTCCAGCCTTTCTGCTATCATTGGGCTTGACTGTCACACTCAGCCTTCCTAGAAAAGATTGTATGCATGTCTAGGTAAATACGTGCAGATAATTAAAAGTCCAAGTTTTAAATTTAGAACTAAGGTAATGTTTGAATTCATATAAGCTGTCTGTGATGTGTGTCTCTTCAAGGCCAATCTTTATTTCAGGTAATAGCAAGTGATATTTGGATATGAAACTTTGCATCTTAGTATTTATTAGTAACTTTTTTTGCACTAACTTAATCTATTTATTTATTTGTATTGTTGTGGAGCATCAGGCTTGGACTGAAATAATAAATCTGTCCCATCCTCTGAAAACATTTTAGTGTATTATTTCTAGAAGTGGTCTTTAGGGCAGCTCTGTAATGAAGGCACTCTGATTTTCTGCCCATATGGCTTTCTGGCAAACAAACTGTCATGAAATCAAAATAAAAGCTCTTCTAGAATGATCAAAATGCATTTATGGAAAGGCTTTTCACCATCCTGGAAAAAGGACACTTGACAATTGCATCCGCTTACTGCTGCTCTGAACTTTTTATACAGCATTTTCTGAAAATGGTGTATTAGGTTATGTAGGACTCTGCATTCTTATCCAAGTTCTGATTTTCAGAGCCAGAGTGAGTGGTTATGGTGAGATTCAGAGTACTAAATTAACAAATAGAGTGCTATAGTACTCCATTAGATATTAATGCAGGCCCTTTGTTTTAAGCCTAGAGCTGGAATTCAATAATGAATTGAAATTAAAATGACAGTTCAGAATAGATAATGTATTTATATAATGACATTTTCCTTTCCCTTGTGAAGTTGTATCTTACAGGCAGCATACCTGCATTGAAGCAGCCACCCACTGCTGAAACTGTGAAACAGTATTTGTTGATGGGGCTTGCCCCTTTTAAAGAAAATGTGCGTGTATCCATAAAAACCCACATGCTTTTATATATAAACATATATTTATACGTCTCAGCTCTCATAGCGCTCCCAGACATCTAATTGTGAAATTTTCAGCTGAATTGAATCTGTCTGAAAGTTCATTATTCAGCAAGTCCAGATGCTACTGTCATCCACACCTGAACCAAATGCTGATGTGCTGGAGTCCCAAGGCTTTCTGAAAACTGAATCTTTAACATTGTTCATGGTTTCACTTTCTCTTAGTGAGCCCCGTTACTGCGGAGCAAGAAAGTACAAGGCACTGAAACCAAAAGGCATTCCGTGCATTTTCTGGAGTGTCCAAATTGCAGATACTCATTCAGGGCAACAGTGAGACAAGGACTTTTTGTTAGCATTTATAAGTAATAGTAAAGATGATCACAATGCAGTGAGAGGCACCATTTGTGCTGCTCTTCAACTTCAAGCTCATTGATTCATATTGATTAAAAATATATATAGTTTTGTTTGCTTTGTTTTGGGGACCTTTTGGTAGGGAGTGTTTTTTATAAGCATGACAGTTTGTTTGAAAAGTCTTTGCGGATAGGAAGACTAGGAGAATGATTAAGGTCCTGGGGAAACAGAGACCAAAACTTTACACTGAGTCTTATGGAAAGGCAGAATAGTCTTTGTGCGGGTTTTAGGGTGGAAGGGCTTATGATGGTTTTTTTAAGCTTCTCAGTCTAGCTGTGTTGGGGCATACTTGGCATCATATGCCTGTGCTGTGTAGACAGCACAGTCAACAAGTTAGCTTGTAGCCTGACAACAGCCTGGTGTTTCATCTTGGCTAACTAGATCTGCTCCTTTTCTAGTTGTCCTACACTGTGAGAACAGTTTCACAGTTTCCCAGATACCTGTGCTAATCATGAAGTTGTTATTCCACCACTTCTCTACACAGAAGTGTACAAAAGACACAGTATGAAAGACATCCTGGGACTGTCTCTGTGGTTTCTATTACTCCTTTTCTATTAAATTACTCTTTTATGTAGATAGCCTTTCAGGCTGTCAGATGAACCTTGTTCTGAATTTATTAGTTTTTAATGATTTCTAGATGTGGGGTTTTTTACCTAATGAATTAAATATACTATGGAAAAGCAAGCAGAGTGTTCCTCCTTAGCCCAGAAAAACATATTGTAAGCTTACAAGAGTGCTGTCCAGGCAGATGGGTAGATAATCCATTGGGCAGGTGTTTGTCAACAAACTTTATTAGCAGTCATGAGTTTCCAAACTCCAGTCATAAGTTGCTGTATGCTGTAATTTGCTGCTATTGTACTTTTATAAGCCTTGGGGCAAGGTATTGTGCGTAGGACAAATACTGCTTTATGCCCTTGCTGATGTCTGCCATTTGATTACCTTATGGTGTTTAATCAATCTTGGCTCGAAGTACAGGTCCTGGTCAGGTGATATCAAACATACAGTCAGAGAGTCCTTGCGGAGGAAAGAGGAAGAGAATGGCAGGTTCTTCACTGTTACTTTCCTACCAACAGATACAAAAAATACAGGGGATAAAACATGTGAAGGTCTTGAGAATGCTCTCTATCACCCTTACTCACAGATGTTTAAAAATTTCATTACCTATTAAGCATTTGTGTTATATACTTTATCTCCTTTGAAAGTAAGACTTTAATTATCTTGTAGCTTCAGAAGAGACCAGAGATTTGTTTTCAATATCCTTGTCAAACCATGCTGGCCCTATAAAAATCTTGAGATATTTTGGTTATAAACATGGAAGCTGACAAAAGACCATGTGAACTTGTACACACTTGTACTCAACTTCATGTTGGCTGCAAAGTGTAAGAGGGAACAGAGAAGAGATTCAGAAGCAAGTTGTGAAAAAATGTATTAAAGTAAGACAGAAAATGACCTGTAATATGCATCAAGGAAAATATCTTTTAGAAAGAAGAAAACAAACCAAAAAAATGCTACTTTGAAGTATCTCCGTGGTCTAGTTACCTTAACATATGTTTGAGGAGAACCTCAGAGCTGTGATAAGATTGGACTCCAGATTTTATTGGTCAGGGGCTGAGTGCACTGGAGATCCCCGCTGCAGATGGGGGCCCCTTGGGTCCCTGCCTTCTATGCCACACCCTGCCAAACGCCTGCAGTGCTGAGCGGTGCCGTTGGCAGCCTGGTACGTCTACAAAGAGAGGCACTGGAAAGGTGACTGGACAGTTCTTGTCAACAAATTGGATAATATCACTGTTAAAATTTAGGGAAGACCAGCATGTACCTGTATGAGCTGTAAAAAAGCTTCATGTTGACAGCTCCATAGCCATTAAGCAATGACACCTAGAGTTAAGAATCTGGGCAGACTCCCAGTTTGCAGCCTAAAGGGACTTTCGCCTTGAACTCTGACGTTCCTTATTTTTTCCCCATTATTTAACCAACTTTAATCTGACAATGCTTAAATAACCGACTATTAAATTGTAACTAGACTATCATTTCAGTAAGCCTTTGTTATTTAGACCAACTTTAGAGCCTTAAGGTAGGTATCCACTGAAATAACAAGGAAACATTAGAACTTTCAGATTTAAAATAAAAACAATGAAATCTGACTTTTAGATTTTACAAGTCATAGAGATATGAGGGTAACTCTTAGGAATGTGTCTTCTAGGAAGGAGAAGCTAACAAATTACATTGAAAAAGCAGTCAAATTTTTAAAGGATAATTTTCTATTTGAGGTGCCTTGATTTTGATCCCACATTATACTATGGGAAAAATACCCTAGGAATGTTAAACTGTCTACATCTGGATGTTTCAGTAGATACAGAAATTCACCAAATCACTAGTTGCTCTTGAAATGTCTATGCATGTAAAGGATGAAGAGGATTTTGAATAACCTGGAGAGGTGGGTGTTTGCATAGCAGTAGGAAAGATGTGATCCAGATCAGAATAAAAAGCAAAACTAAGAACAAGAATGAAATTGTAGGGACATGATGAGACTGAAATATCACTGAAATTAAACAAAAAATCTTGTTTACTTATAGCTCAGAGTTATGTGAATGGTGAATTAGCTGGGCTAGAACACACTCATTTATGCAGGATTACAACCAATATCCCATGTTCAGCGTTACTTGTGTACCTGCGGGGGGTTCTCATGCCTTGGTCCTCACAGGACATGAGAAAATCACAGTGCATTGCTATGTTCACTAGTCAGCACTTCTGAAGGAACATAAGAAGTGGTACAGCATAGTTGGAATATGTATTTTACAAACTCAAATATTTCAGTGTGCCTTGATTATTTTTTTTTAATAAATCTAGTCTATTCAGTGTTTTTATATAAACCAGCAGTCATATATATAGAGGCAGGGAAATGGGAAAACATCATACTTATGGGTGGATTATACTATTTCACTTTATATTTGTTTGTTTTTCCTTAGCAAGAAGTCTTCAGAAGAAATATAGTAATGTATGTAGGTGAGGCACTGACAATAACAAGCATGCCTCCTGGATAGAAAACACAGACTACGTTTGACAGCCCTCCAAGATTTATGTTATCAATCAAATTAGTAGTGTTCCAATTAAAGCAAAAAGCTACACTGCCTAGCACATTTCACAGTTGTGAGATAGGGTCTCAAAATTACTCAGGAGTCCTCAGTGGCAGCTGCTGCTCAGTGGCCTGAGCAAGCTAGTGTGTTGCCTACAGGCAGGGGAAGTGGTGACTCCTCCATCCCTTGCCTCTGCCTCTGTCTTCCCTATCCCCAATGGACTTCCCCTCCAAGGATCAAGAAAATAAGTTCTCTAGTTTGGGGGCTGAAGGTGGGGAGTATTTTGTGGGGTTTTGGTGGGAGGAAGAGCTGCCCCATACTTAATGCAATTTAACATTTGAAGACAGAAAAACTGTTCAGAGTATCCAGACATGAGAAAGGTGCTGCCTTTGGACACCTGAACTAGGATATGTTGGTGCAGAAATGCATCTTCCTTAAGCCTTATGATGTGACTTGAACATTTATTGATGGTGGGAACCATAGCCTGGCAAATACATCTTTCCACAAGTACTTACCTGAATACTTACATGTGCTTTGTTTTACTTGAGTCCTGTTTGTGTCTCCTTTCAACAAACACTTAAGCAAGCAGTATTACTTGCAGGAATACGCTTGGAAACTTTTCATTTTTAAGCAATCCTTGATTTCAGAAATGCAGCATTCACAGAGTAAAAAAAAAAAGGTTGGTTAATCATCTGAATAGTTTGTGTGCATTTTCAAAATACCTTGTTTCAAAATACCTTGTACTTTAAGTATAGCTCCTGAATTGTCTGCTGGATAATTAGTATGCATTATTTTTGTTTAAAAAATATTTAACATGTAGATCATCTACTAAGAAGAAATTCACAAGAGATTATTGTTCTTGCTTTGCATACTTACTATAAATTACCAACATAGTTCTGAAATCCACTGTTCAATAAATGGGTATCTTGAAACACCAGTCCTGTTTTCCCCATGTGAGCAAAGCTACTTCTACTGAAGCTGAAGATCTGTTCTTAGATGTTAGTAGTGGGTATATAAAGTTTTAATATGATTCATAGACATCAGTGCAACAATAGCCACGAGAGGGCAACACTTTTGCACACCATGTACTGGGAGCTGGGGTTTGGATGGCTTCCCCCCTCAGTCTCCATTCCAAGAACTACAAGGCAGTGAAACATTTTTTGAAAAAGATTAATCTTTCTAAAAAGAGTATTTTTTCACAGACTGCCTACCTACACTTCAGAACCACCTGCAGTCCCAGAAGCAACCAGTGAAGCTGCTGACATAAATGTCTAATTGCAGAAATACTCAATTATGTTTTAATTCAAGCGGGGTTTTTTTTTGTAAAAACAGTCCAAATGAACACCGTACTCTATTCACACTCCCAACATGGGAACCATCTTGGCACAAAAATGAAAAAATAATTAAAGGTGGTTTTGCAGCCCAGATTGGTCCAGATTTCAGTTAATTTTCTGCTTTAAACACTGCTTTAGACCTCTTATGGTTTTTTAACGAAAAATTATTTTAATTCCAAATCACTGAATTTCCTGAAATTATGTACTCTTCAAAGATTTTAGAAGTTAGTCTTATTCTTTATCTGCAGGTCATTTGGTTGAATTATTCTGAAAAAAAACTAACAAAAAATAGCCTTAGATCTCAAAACAATTCTTGATTTTTCTCCATATTTGTACATGTTTTCAGAATTTTTTCCTTTTTCTATACATCTGTAGATGAGGAGTCTGGCTCCAGTTCTTCAGAAGGAATCTAACAAAACTTTCTCTTAATGAAAACATGTTGGTTGGTTTTTGGTGTTGTTTTTGATTTTGCTTAATCTAGTCATAAGGTCTTTCAAAAAGTAACAGTTAAAACTGGGTTATTTACTGCGTGTTTAAATTCTTTTTGTTGTGTTCAAAAATTCCCACAAGTTTGATTCTTTTCCTGGACTGAAGGTGTTATTTTAATGACTTTCCTCTGACCTCCTACAGATATCTCTTGATGGTTCTATTATGCTCCTTTGGAAATCAACAGTTTTCAGCAAAACCAATATTTATCTGAAAAGTTTATTCTGAGAAATGTTGAACAGCTTGCAGAACTGAATATCCCAGGGCAAATGAAGCGTAGTTCCCTTCTCTGTCTCCCTTCACTCCTACTGGTGAATAGTGGGATCCCCACTGCATCTGGGACAACACAGATGCTGTGCCACTGATGCTGCCAGGACACCAAAGCCACATGTGCTCTCATATATGACCCTTCGGGGCAATCCCCTGCAGAACTCCCTCCGTGCTAGCAGTGATGTGGATCTTGACTGGATCCTCTTGGGTCAAAAGGAATACTTCCTATAAAAGAGGATATTGAATGTGTATCAGTCTGTAAGCAATAGAAGGCTGACTTTAAAAAAAAAAAAATTCTTAACCCTGTTAGTTGGGGATCATTATCTCTAGACTGCAGAAAAGCAGTGATGGCTTTTCAGTTCTTGGAAAGAAGAGGGACTCTGGTAAGAAATTTTGTGGGCTTTTTTAAAATCAGAATTTGTACCACCTTTGTAAACATGGTGTGAGGGGCGTGTATAACTAATTTTGAGATATGTAAAATTGTACCAATTTACATTTCTTAGCAATTGAATGATTTACATGCAGCAAAAGAAGTAATTGCAACCTGAAAGAAGTATAATGGGGAAAAAAACCCTAAAAATCTGTGGGAAACAAAGACTCTTTGTGGTATTTACAAGAGCCAAACAGAGTTTGTTTAAACCAGCTGGGCAGGTTAAATGTAGAGATGCCCTTCCTTTCAACAGGAAATCCCTCCGAATTGTCAGTTGCTCTTAAACCTAGACAGTGAGTCATTGTCCACCAAATAAACAAAGTGAAAAAGCAGTGGTGAACATCATGATAAAAACACTTTTGAGAAAAGCTCAGAGCCTTGAGGACTGAGATCTAGGTGATCCACCTCCAGCCTTAGCTTTTTGGTATAGTTCCCAGATTTTTCCAAAAGGGTGGAGGAGTTGTCTCTCATGAAACACCATATTTTAGTACCTACGTGACTAGCACTTAATCAGGTATGCATTGAGGGGGGGAAACAAAAACAAAAAGCCTGGGGAGAATATTTTTTAAGCTGAAGTGAAGGTTTCACAATTACTCCAGCTGTATGTTCACTAAATATCTCCTGATGTTTACACAGTGAAAACAACTTGTATTGTACATTACCACAATGGTGCTGAATGGAAAAAAAAAAAAAAAAATCTCCAAATTGTATTCCCATCTCAAAACAAGCTGGTTGCTATTAGTTGATAAGTATTTAAATCTGGTGGTAAAAGTGTGGTGGAAAGAATGGGTTGTGTGTTAGGAATCTTGATATAGCTCCTGTTAGATATTCTAACTTAGAGTGAATAGAAAAGTACAGTAATAGATGATTGAAAAACCTCTTCCACTTCTCAGGTGGAGAACAGTCCTTGATAAAAGGACAAACTCTTCTTACTCAATGGGTGTCTTTTTAAGAGCACTTAGATTACAAGCAGAGAAATGAAAGAACATCTGTCAGAAGAGCTGTTGCACTGGAAAAATAGGAATATGTACATTTATCTCTCTGCAGACTTTTTTTAAAAAAGGATTCTGCTTGTTACCTCCATAGAGAAAGTGAAAAAATCAGAACTTTCTGACTGAACCAGATACCTTAAAACAGCACATGAGTTCATTCCTACCTTGAGATGAAATAGTCTTCTAGTACATAGAGCTCCTGCCAGCATATGAAAGCATCTATTGAAAGCCAGTTTTCTGGTCATCTAATGGGTAGACTCTGTGCATAAATTCTGAACAAATTGACCAGTAACCAGCCTGTTTCTAAGCAGTACCTATTATTAAAAAGGAGATCTCATATTATCAAAGCTGTAAGAAAGGCTTCGGGTGAAAACTGTGCCAATGGAAAAGACTGAATTCTCTCCTTTTATCACAAAAATAAATTCTAATATGAATAGAAGAGCAAAGAATAACATATTTCCTAGTGTAGCCCAAAATTTCTTGCCAATTACTGATGGCAAGAAATTTGTTTCAAAACGAAAATAAAAGTTGGTAAAACAAGGGAAAGGAAGCACAGTTGAAGTATGCCACAGTTGTTTTGAGAAGCATGGGTGTTACCTCTTCATTCCTGATTCGTCAGTCACCTTGAGGCAAAAGGCTCAGAAACATGCATTTGACCCTCTATGTTTTTAGTCTTAACTTTTATAACAAATCCAACCCTGAAGAGAGAGTAGATCAGACATCTGAGCAACTACTGCAGTAAGATTTTGATCAAAGTATGTGTTGGGTTAATAGAACACTTATTTAATAAATTCTGCCAATGAATAACAGAATAAGGGCAATAAAAACTCAGTATGAAAAGCTGTCCTCAAACTCCAGGCATGACAGCCTTCTGATGAAATAAACTCCTCCTCTACCCTACCCAAATTGTATAGCGCCATTAAAGATTTATCTCTTGTTGTGACTAGGTATTAAATTATAAAGAGAAGGCTGGAAGATATTATATAAAGACTGAAGCTACTGTTTCAGGGTCTCGTTCAGGCACTGCTCACCAGCTGATTTACTTATGCCCTGTGCCAAATTATATAAGAGCATACTGAGGAAACAAGAGGGGTTTTTTTCTTGGCACTTGTAACTGGTTACAAATGCACCAAAAAAAGTTCCCTGAGACCCAGAGGTGTGTGAGTCTCTTTTAGACATTTCTTATTTGCAGCTGAGGTGAAAAACTTTTATTTTTAAGGGTGAAATAGAAAGGGTGAAGTGTTTGAGAGGGTGCAGCTTTTTTTACTAGTGGAGGCAGAAGACAATACCAAATGCTTTTAGCATTTTTCTCATTGCTTGTAGAGTAGCTAACAGTAGCCCTTATGATAACAAGGTTTGTAAAAGCCATTGCCTTTGCTAGGTGATGTTTTCTTCATAATAGAAGAAAAAAAAAAATTTAGTATGTGTGTACTTAAAACCAAAACAAAACAACCACCAAAAAAACACCCAAAACCACCACACCACCCACTGCAAAAAAAAACCCTCTGAACATCTTTTCCTACTGGTTTGAGATCCTGACTTCCCCTTTGCTGGCAGTGTAACCATAACAATTAAAGCAACATAAAAAAGTAAATTCTTCCTCATTTGTTTTCGGATGCTGAGGTTGAGGGAAGACCACAGAACACTCTATCAGATTTTGCCAGGAACAAGTCTTTAGGATCAATATTTGGCAAGCTTACAAACCTCCCATTGTTTTAGATGCTAGATCAAATTAAACCCTAATTTAAGATCATTTACCTTCATTGAGAGCTGCTGGCTCAGAAAATCCAAACTGGTGACTGCTTTTCAGAGGTAGTTAAGTATGGATGTTTAGGCAGTCAAAATTGGTTCAGTGCAAACCACATCTGGCCAATGCATAAGAGAAGTGTAAGTAAAATTGCAGGACTGATTATGAAAAGGGCAGCACAGCAGCATGTTTGGGCTTTTTTCTTTCCATCTCTATCTTGCTAAAAATTCATATGCTACTTCTGCAGTTCTACTTCCACTGCAGGAAATAAGGTATTTTACTCCCAGTACAACACTTTTAAAATCACAACATTTTCCATTTCTCTGTCACTTCTGTTTGGCAAATGCACTAATTGCCTTCAGTTGTGTGCAAGGGCTGTTCTGTTGGCAAGTGTGAGCTTTTGGATTGTTTTAGGAGGCAAAAAGAGCTTCCTTGGGGGGATGGGTAGAAGGTGTTTATCACCCACTGGAGCCAGTAAGATGTGAAATAATATACAACATTGTCATCTGTATATAGATGATATACAGGGCTGTTCTTTGCTTTACGGGAGAAACTCATGATGGGCACATGTGGTAGATGTTCTGTGTATCTTATGCATCAGTGACTAAATAGTTGACCATCCTGTGATTTTTTTGGATACTTAACTATTATATAGCAACTAAATGCAGTGTTGGTCTGAAAAACAGAAATTCATGTTTCTTGATCCCATTTTTACTGGTATTTCTTGTGGCCTGGGCTGATTAACCTAAGTTGGCTCACTTTCCTCTTCTGTAAAGTGGGCATAATTCTCAAAAAAGTACAGTTCCATGAGGATGTTCTAAAAGGGTAGAGTGTTAATTGAGGTGACTTGTAAAGCATATAAAGATTTACTGGTGGGATGTGTTATATTCACTCTAGACAAATTAACTTTTTGAAGACTACCCGTGCTTATTAAGTTGACAGGCCGGTGAATTGAAGATTAAAAAGTAGGAACAGAAATACTGTTGACATGCAGTTGTCTATAAATGAGTAAGAAGGAATAGAACTAAAGAAAGCACTTAAACCAAAATTTCTCATTCCCTACTGTTTCACTAGTTATCAACATCTACTTAGAGCTTCTGTTAGGCTAACTTTTCAGCAAAATTGTAATGTTCCCAAAGCTTGCAGGAGGAAATAAGTTACCATACCATGAGACAGATCTTTGCCTCTAAAATTTCGCATTTTTATGCATATGAATAATAGTTCCCTTCTTGCTGCTTTACTGGGGAATAATTGTTTACATCTCTGGCAGCTTTAAATTGTTTCTGTTAGTAACCCAAGTTTCAATCCAAAACTTTATCTGAGTGCCATCATTCCAATACAGACATTCTTGTTAACTTTTTTCCCAGTGCCTTAGTGTATTTTGCCTTTTTTCTCTTTTTTTCTCACCACTTAAAAGCCATTAGTTTGTTTGAAACAGTCACTCTTCCAGCTGAACAGATGCAAGCATCGCATGAAAGCTCTGAGGAATGTTCCATGGCAGCATCTGGTGCTTCGCTTTATTTTTTATGAGTGTTCATTTGTAGATGAAATGCTGTCTTCTCAAAGTAACGCAATTAGGTCTGACCCTTTAACAAGAGGAGAAAAAATATAAATACATGTGGTTTTAAGGTAGAGCAGTTACAGGCAAGCCAGTGACTTTGCTTTGTTATTCATCACATGTTTGTACATTAGTGTGTATCTATGTATCTAACACTTTCTTTGAAGTCAGATTGTGTCATGAGCGCTGCATCTTCAAAACCATATCTTAACAAAAGATTTGGCAAACTGCTTTCTGGGGGGTTTTTAATGAAGGTGTTTCTCATTGTAGTTTACAGTCTCCTTCTTGAAGAAAATTCAGTGCCATTAATAGGGAATTGTCTCCTTCATAATTTTAGTGTGACATCACAGTGTCATTGGAATCATTGCTACTATTGCTGTGCATAGAACTGTGATGTCACAGTCGTAGGTATGATAACATAAGATGAACACTGAGCTCCTGAGAGGCAATAAAAATGGCTTTGCAGCAGTTTATAGCCCCTGGGGAGTCGGCATGGGCCTTGGCATGGCTGGAGCACTGGGGAAACGAGCTGCTGAAGTATCCGGGGCTGCTGGGGGGCCGCAGAGCCGTTGCCTCAGCTGTGCCCTCTCCTTCAGGACTGTGAGAGAGAGGGCTCCCTTCACCTTCACCGCCCATAGCCAAGCCACAACACCCATGATTCAAAGGGGAATCCCAGACCGTGGTTTACAGCAGTTTTCCAGTCCTTTGGTGCCAGGGCTGGTGGAGTAAGAGAGAATCTCTAGCCCATTATTTCCAGACGTGAAAAAGGACTGACAGGAAACATATTCAAGCAGATGTCTTATGTTTTAACAAAGTTTCAGTGAGTCATCTGCATGCCCTTAGGCATTCAACACACCAGACAGCTTTTTAATGGCTGTGGCATCTTGCTCACTGTCTAATATTATGCACACATTCCGTATAGTTAAATAAAACCCACATCTTCAGCTGGGGAAGGTCCATAAGACTTTGCTAACCTTGGTAAATTTGCTGTGCAACTGAGGACTTGGCATAAGAGCATGATGGCTGGTACAACCTCAATCTGATCTGGTGTTAACAGCCAGAACCTGACTCTGGGCTGCAAGTGGCATCGCTGTAGCAATCTTTTGGGCCACCAGCATTTGTTGTCTTCAAATAGCCCGTGTAGACAAAAGGCTTTTTGTGAGCTGGCTGGCAGCCTGTGAGGTACATATGCAGCTGTGCACTACGTTCATTTTCCCCTTCTTTGTCCCAACATGCCACTTGGGGACAGACTCAAAGTGAATTAAAAGAAGAGCAAGATGTTATCCAGATTCGTATTTCAGCTGTTAACAGCAGCAAGCTCTTTTTCTTCTAGGGGTGCAAAAATGAATGTCCTAAATAGGGTAAAACATGATCTTGTTACATTTGACAGTCCAGTGCAGCAGCTACTGAGGGCAATGGGGAAGTTTCTCTTTTCTGTCTGGCCTTTTGATACTGGCCTGCATCTTCCTTCTCCTCCTGTCAGTGGAAGTACAGCCCCATGTGCTGCAGTCCCCAATTAATGGCACCTAATTATTCGATCTTTGATGCCGAATGGAAGTAGCAGAGGAGGACATGTAACCAGCTAATGATTTGTCTACTGAAAGGTTAGGGCAAATATTTACATACAACTATGGCCTGCATAGCCCTGCCTACATAGTCCCATACGTCTGGCCTGCCACTTAGCCTGAATGTGAAGCTGTGATTTCTGCATCAGCATGAGCAAAGCAAAGCCTCATCTTAAATATTTGCCTTGATGATTGCAAAAAATTTGTTTGCACTTATGCTGTGTGTTTCATACATGTGATAGCTTGATGTCATGAATTGACATAAAACCGCTCCTAGGAATAAACACTGGCTAAATCAAAACATGTTACAGAAGCATGAAAAAAAGATTTAACAGTGCCAAATTGTGTGAGAAATAAACAGAGACATTTGTGGCAATATGATGTCTTATACTATTGCAGAGCTGACCTTGGATTAGTATAATTTTGGGGGTTTATAGGCATGCTGTCCTTGTTTCACACAAACAACTCAATCACTTCCTTTTAAAAGTGAAGTATTTTTTCCAGACACTCTCACTATTTATTCTGTAAAAATAGTTCTCATCAAATGTCATTTTTAATTATGATTATTATAACAGACTGTCTAAAGACACTGTTAAGTATGCTGCCAAGTATGTTTATGGAAGGGGATAACTTTAGAGACTGCTTTGTAAGTGCTGCTGTTTGGTTTGGTGGGGTTTTTTTTTCCTTATATGGTGTCAAGCAATGCACCTTGTTTTTTTGACTAAGATGAATCCATTTTAGCAGGATAGTCCATGTACTACAAGTAGCTGGTCAAGCAGACTCAGAACTGGGAGTTATTTCAGGTAGCATCAAGCAGCAGGGGCGTTTCTTCTCCTCTTGGTTTCACCCTTCGTTTAACTTCAGACTAATTTTAATAGACCTTGAGCCTTGAATAGACTTCTCTGAACTGTGTGGAAACACTGCACTGCCTTAGTGTTGCTGAATTTCTGATGTTTGCTTTCTCAGGTTCTCTAGTGTCCTGCAGAGAATTCACACTGAATCCTAAATTGATGGAGAAGTGATCTCACTTTCACCTATGGTGGTATCAGACCTTTCCTCTTTGAAATCTCAAACTGCTGCAGCCTGTCCTGAAAAGCTTTGACTTGCAAATACCATTCCTGTATTGGAAACTAAAATCTTGCCACGTAATAGGATGGCTTGTCTGGCTATGTATATTTGAATTTGCATTCTTATCAAGGAGAAGGAGGAAAGTGCAAAATCAATGTAAAGAACCTGGCTTTTGCAGATCTCCTTTATTTCTGTTCTTGAGAAACTGATAAATAATTTTGTACACGTCTGCATCTGAGGTTACTTGTATGAATGCTTCACACCAGTATGCTTTACTGATAGTGATAGGGAATAACTTGTGTGGCTTGCTTTTAAAAAACACACTGGTGGAAAATAAAAACATGATCTGAGGAAGCCTTCCTTGCTATTGAATTGATTTGCTATGGAAGTGGGAACAACAATTCTTTCCTGCATGTTGTTTGTGAATTGTTCTCTTGTGAGAAGAGGGTGTGTTCATGTTGTAGATAGTAAAGAGGCAGTGTAACTTACTCTATATAGTGAATTTCTTCGTCTTCATTCTTTGGCATGAAACTAATGGGAGTACCAAAGCTCCTACAGACTACAATAAGCAAATGTTTTAGAGACAGTGATGTGCTTGACATTTTAAAAGATGAACCTGAATGCACTGGACAGTGATATCTCTGCATTGTGGCTGATCAACAGCTTCATTATTACATCCTATACCAGAATTTAAATACCTTTAGCTTTAATAGACATATTTGAATCCAAGGGGTTTTTTTGCATTTGATAGAAGCTAGTATCAAACTTTTATTCTGACTCTGAGGATAGTCAGGAAATTTGGGTTTGCTGGTTTTTGGCTAGAACCTACTTTCTCTTCATCCTGATGACTAACAGGACTTTGGTTTAAATATTTTCCTGAAGGAAAAAAATATGCAAGACATAAATTGCATTTACTCTGAATTGAAACCTGTGCATTGAGGTCCTTGAGGACATTGTGGTTATTCACTGAGTAGGGTGAAACTTTGTGCAACCCCATCTTATCAAGTGTGGGTAAAGAGGTATTGTCATCTGGCCCACGAACATCCTTAATCATTGAGATCCTGCTCAATACAATTAGGGCTAATGGAAACAGGGTCTTTGTTGTGAAAACAAAACAAACCCACAAAACCCCCTACAAACAAACACTGGACTAATTCAGCAACTAAAGATATATATGAAGCCTGAAGTATCAACAAAAGTGATATGGATGAGAAGAAATTTCCTAAGGCATCTGTAAACTCCTTGTCACTTGACAGCAATAAAACATGAAGTCTTCACAAATAACATAGCATGTAAGCATCTCTAACATTTATGGAAATTCTACAAAGGAATTTATTACAGTAAGTGAATTAAAAATGTTAATATGAAGAGTAGTATGCTTTAAGAGTGCTAAGGAAGCAATGGAAAGATTATGAAGTTTCAGGAAAATCTGAATATCATAGAACTATTAGTGGATTCTGCCCTGAGTTGGAATTCAGATGGTTTTCTTCACGCAATGTTTAGTGGAAAATAAGCAAGATGCACCATGCTGACTTCATCTATTACATAAATTACATTAGCTATGGAATCTGTTAACTGTATTACAGAGAAGAGCAATATTATCCACAACATGAGCTGTTTGGAAATCAGCTGCTGTGGGAAAATGTTAACTGGGAAAGAAATTTTGTGGAGAGGTGCTAGTTTTGATAAATAAAAATGAAACAGAATCTTGGTCATAGAATGAATTATATGAACAAAACCTGCCATGAAAGACTGTCAAAAACAGTGTCAGAATGTCAAAAAAACAAATCCTCCAGTGATTTGGGAATGAATAAATACTCTTGATTGAGGCTGAATGGGGCTTGCAACTGAGGTTTCCTACATCACCACTCGAGTCCTAAGCAAAGGGCTGCTTAATAGTGTGTAGTGAAATATGTCCTTTGTGAGATTCTCCCTCCAATGTTGAAAAGGCTTAAGGTTCTAACTAATGTAGAACATGAACACCTTTGAGGTATGAATCTGAATAAAATAGATGTAATCTCTAACTCTGTGCTGATGGCCAAAGAATTATTTCTTATACGCTTGCAAATGTCCAAACAATCTGCAGTTATGTGCATTGAAATTGTCTGCCCTAATTCTGAGCAGAAGGACTAGAGTGACAAGTCTGTTCAAATAGCATCAGTTTTTTAATGCTCTTTAGCTTTTGATTGGAAGTGTCACAATTTATCAGAAAGATATGCAACTGGAAGCATCCAGCTCAACTCATACACTCAATAGGTTAAATTTGAAGAGCATTAATGTGTAGCATGTACATTATATGTCCGTTGTTCCTTAGAATTGAGGGTCCCAGAACTGTAGAACAGGTGTCCATCCCCTAGATATTGTGTTCTGACAGCTGGCTGAAAATTAATCCACTTCCATTTTGTGAATAACAATAAGCCCTATGTACGTATTTAACACTTAAATTTTGTAAGAATTGGCTTGAAAGTAGCAGAAGGTTTGGGGTTTTGACCCATTTCCTGAAATGTGTACCTGGGATATTGTTAGTGAATATCTTTTGGCTGGAAGCTCTACCTGAGTAAGTTTGCATTAGGAAGCTGTTCTCATCAAGTTTAATTTTTATCTTTTTTTTTTTTTTTCCTGTTTGCTTATATTCTCAGTAGTTGCTGTACAGAGGTTTCCTCTTCCATATTATTTGAATAAATACTCAGTGGGACAGGTCTGATGTTTTGTGGATCCTAACATCCAGCAGGAATCTAATTGTTTTGTGGAGAGGTACAAAGTATGTTATGCCATGGTATATTATGGAATGCTTTTTTTTTAATACCATCACTTCCGATAGACATCCTTGAATTAGCACTGGTTGAATTCATTAGGGGACTAATGTTTGCTAAACAACAGATTAATAAATGTCTCCAATGCTTTTCAAGTTTTTTAAAATATGGTTTTCAAGTTTAGGAATGTGATTTATTTGCAAATCAGGTAATCTGACAAAGATTGTCTTTTGCCAAGGAAAACCACAATGTAACAGCAAGGAATGGAATGAGTTGAAAGATGAGAAGCTGAAGTAGAGGACTGCAACATTCAAGTTGTAGACTTGGATGAACTTTCCTCCCTTTCTTATGCCCTAAAAAAATCTTTTGGCCTTCATTTATTTTGCATCTTATTTGGACTATCTTCTTTGCCATTTGATATGACTAAAATTCCAAGCACATTAGAGAAGACTTTTCTGGTTTTTAGGCAAGTCACTTGACAAAAACTTTTCTCTGCTGTTCTTACTCTACACCAGTATTATCTGGCCTAAATTTATCAGCTACAAAGAGGTCTTGTTGTTGGTTTCCACCCCATCTAACATATACTTTCTCAATTATCAGAATGATATCTCTCTTTGTACTTAATGGAGAAAGAAAGAGGGGTTCGTCTTTCTCTAGAAATCAAGAAACTGGAGTGCTCTGAACTCAATTCCATCTCCTGGAGGCAATGTCTAAAGTAATTGAGGATGACTTTAGGTAACAAAGTTAAATGCCTGAATGTAACAATCCAGTGGCTTCAGTAAGAGTTGAGAGTACAAATTAGTGCCTAAGAAGTACTCAGGTATTTGAGAGCTCCATCTGCTATTTAATAACCGAGATAACCAGCAACTACCCTACAGCAAACAACACTTACTTTCAGAGCATTTGCACTTTACAGGCATTTTCCTTTTCCTGCAGGAAGTACAACTTATTTCACAACAACAACCCGAGCTAGATTTACTGCAAAGACTGATGCAACCAGATATCAGGTCTGCAGTCACTGTCAAGCCACAAGCACTGTTATAGGGCAAGGACATTGAGGGCATCACTTTCCTCTGTGTCTCCCTTCTCTCTCTTATGCAATAACTGTGGAAAGACTTTCTGTAAGGATCTTATACAGTCTAGTGAATTTTAAATGAACTACATATTACTGTGTTTAAAAAGGTTCTGAATGTCGACCATAAATTTCTCCTTGCACATAAAACATTTAAAGGTTGTGGGTTTTTTTCTTACAGTTTAAGAGCTGTTTGTAGGAGAAACAGGGGTAAAATGGGATTATAAGCAATGCTGTTGCTGCTATAAAGCTGAGCCTTGCAGGCTGCCTGAAAAAGTAGCACAGACTATAGGAAAACAAAACCAGTATTTTATAGCTGTAGTGAACCTTAAATGAGAATTACTCCTGTGAGCAAAGCATTTTCTTTAAGGAATAACTCTTGTCTAAAAGTGATAAGCTGGGCTTCATTCTACCTTTGGACGCTTACCAAAAATCCTTTTCAGCTATTGTCTTTTGAGTCATGGCAGGGCCATTCCTGGTCGCATTGCTTGGGCAATCCACAGGGTGCCTTTGAGATTTATGCACCCAGGCCTTTGTGCACAGCTCCTCCTGCTTTTCAGCAACTATGCATGCTGGAAAGACTGCAGGAAGAAAGATGGAAGTATGTTTGAGGTGTTGCTGTGTTTCTTATTATGAAGTAAAGAAAGTTGATACCCCTAAGTGCATGCATTATCAAGAAGGTGCATGGATTAATTACTTATAAAGAGGTTAAGGATAATAATGCAAATGATCCCATCTAATGATTACTGTCTGAGGGTTGATCAATAGTTTTCCTGTTCATTTGGCTTCCACATTCAGCAAATGTTTGTATGCCTGGAAGTATACAAGTGATCATTGTTTCTGTATGCATGTTACAGAGAGCTTACTGGATTTATTTTTCAAGTTGTTTGACCGTTTTCCCCAGTGTGAGTTTCCTTAATGCCACGCAAAAGTGTTTTCAGATATATCTGAAATGGGGCTACCCTTTATCAGCTCTGAAAACAAAGCTAGTGAAATGAAAAATAATTTTTTTTTAAAATAGCTGCCTTGTTCTCTGTGAACACATGGAGCTGGTTCTTCCTGACAAGCAGCAGCTGCCTGCATGGAGATGATAGTGCTGGGTTTGCTTTGTAGACCTTGAAGTGATTTTGTCCAAGCAGTATGGGCATCTTCCCCACTTGCTAGTCAGGTGCCCTACTGATGTTCTTGAGATCAGTCGTGGTACCTTAAGTACTTGCCTGTGTAGAGAAAAATCAAGGGAGAAATGGCAATTGCCAGAAGAGCATGATTCTCAGATTCAACTAATATGCCTGAGAGCCCAAGAATGAATAATTTCAGAAATGATAAGAGCACTACAGACCTAAACACGCAGACATGAGCCAAGTGTGATGTGATGTCTACACGCGATCTTATCTCAATGGTCTTGGAGAGAAAGGGGGATTTTTTTCAGTTGATGGGAATTTGATACCTAAGTTTCCTGACTATTTGCTGGAAACCTTACTGTGAGGCCTATCTGCTTAGGCATGCATTCAGCAAAAATTATTTTTGTTTGGGGTTTTTTGGGGGGGGGATTTTATCTGACTGAGGATGGGAGTGGGGTAGGTTCCAAGTTTCAAACAGTTTTTTTTAGGTTGTAACAGATTCATTTTACTTATTATAAAATATAAAGAAATGCTGTTAATAAAATGTACTTTAAATTAACAGCTGCCTCTCTGAAGAATTCTGACTCCAGTTAGAAAACACTGCTGCTTAGCTTATGGACACCTAATACCTGGGGAAATTGTGTAGCATGGATACAGCAACTTTTCTCACAATGGACAATGTTTTATTTTACCCGTGGGCAAAATGTGTAACCTGTTTGCATAAGTCAAACAGTGGAAATGCACACATATTCCCTGGAGATATAGAATATCTTGTATCTACTCTGGTCACATGTGCAGTCCATACCCAAGTAACAAAATTTGGAGACAGTAGTACTACTTCTGTGAGTACAGTAATAGCAACTCTTTTGTATTACTTTTTTTTTTTTCCCCAGATGCTTCTGGATCCTTTCTTTTTTCTTTAAAAACATAAATAACTAAAGTGTGTGTATGGGGTTTTCTGCTGTGTAGAGAATGAAGACATAGAGGCCTTTAAGCCCCATCCAGCCAACTGTTTTATATCCTGAAATTGAAATTAGGATTTGTTGAAGCCATCTCTGACACTTCTGAATGAGGCAAAAGGACTGAAAAAGGCATGGCAAAAAGAGATAGGCATGAGATACCCAAAACATTATTCCTCCTTTCCATTAGGAGTGGAAGTATATCACTTGTTCGGTCACATTGGTTGCCCAGACACCAGATGGGACTGATGTATGCAAGACCATTATGCATATGAAAAGGCTCCAGTTTAGATTTTATATCCTTTTTTCAGTGTATTCCTGATGATGAACAGGACTTCTTTTCCTTGAAATTTATATGTACTGGCTAGATGGATTCCATTTGTCTTTAAATGCTATGAAACATATGCTGAGAGTGTTATCAATCATAGGAGATTATATTTTTAATTGAATTTAATATTTCCAGAATGCTTGAGTACTCTGTGATGCTCTTAAGTGATAATGTTTGTGTTAAGACACCATATTAGTACATATGCAATGTGTTCCATCCCATCCATCATACCATCAGGGCATCCACCTGCCTAATAACCCTTCTCAAATCTGAGCAGCATTTATATTCAGATCTCATTTCTGCCTGAAAAACAAGTACAAGATGGTCATGTGAGGGGATTTTAAAACCAAAATCCCCTCTGGATCAGACCTGCTGCCTTTGTGGAGATTTACCTCCTTGCAGAAAATAGTGAGCAGCCAGTGTGAACTCTTGTCTGCAGAATGGAAATATCAAGCTGATCAACATTTCCGCATTGCTAGCAAGATAATCCTTCATTTGAGCTGCTTATCTGAAATCTGTCTCATGAATCTGATGGGAGGATTTACCCTAAGTAGTTAATTATGGTGTTGCTAAATTTCTTCCTCACTTCTTATTCCTTCACTTTAAGAAAAATCATGCAACTATAAAGACTGTAGACTTCAATTAAAAATAAATGAAACATTATCTAGCTGAACGCTTATTAAGGCACCTGAAATTAGCATTTTACTTTTGTCCTGATCTTACTCTCTTCCCCAGATGCTCGCTGTTGGTGGCCTATTTCAGAGGGAGGACAGTATGCTAGGTAGATTTTTAGTCTGAACTAATCTGACTGTTCTTACAAAGTTGTGAGGTTTGGGGATATTTTTTTCTCTTTTTCAGTATGTTTGGGTTTCTTTGTTTGCTTGGATCTTTAGATGATCCTTTTTTTGGGTTTGGGTTTGGGTTTTTTTGTGTTCAGATCTTAGGCACTTAGCTGGAGAATTCCTGTGTGTCAGGCTAAGCCTTGTCTGTTGTCCTGGCCTGAACCTGGATGTGAGGGAAATGCAAAGACAGAATAAAGACATTGCCAGATTAATTACTTCTAGGGCATGTGAGAGTCTTATACTCTTCTACTCAAACTGCAGAGAGGAACTGTGGTTAAGGAATTTGTTTTTTAAGGTATTTTGTACCTAACTGAGACTTAAGAGGAGGCTTTAATATGTTTTGTAATTTTTAAGTTCCATGTTTGACCCCTAACATGACAGTGATAAAGAATTGTAAAGATATATTGTTATACATAATGGAAAAGTACCATGACAATATAGGAAATATTTTGGGGTTAATTTCTTATGCACATAATACGTTTTGTCCATGAAGAAATGTTTCACTGGTTGTTCAGATCTCTCACCCAACCTCTTTAGGAAGATCCTCTTTAGGTTCTGTTTGCACATAAACTTTCTTTTCCCTCAGGATGAGCTAGGGCAGTGAGATCAATATATTTATCTTGGTGCAGCCACTGACTGAACATGCAGTTCCACCGTGTAAGCGGGTCTGGCTTAGGGTGGGGTTTCTTACGTACCTTAGCAAAATGTGTGTCTCACAAGACATGTGAGAAAAAGACTTGCATTCAAGTAATAAAAGGCATTTTCATACCAAAGAGGTACCCATAAAGTTTAAGTGTTACTCAAATAGTTATAAAAGGGTTCATTCTCCTTTTACTGAGTTGCTAAACAAGGATAGCCCTGAATTTCATGTGCTGCTGCTCTGGCCTCTTGGGAAGCTGTTGGACACAGCCTTCCTAGAAAGCTCTCCTGCCCAAAGCTGGGGGTACTGCTCTGTGCAACACAGCCCCTAGAGAGAATGGAGCAAAACATACTTGATTGTTCTGGGCATGAAAAATGACTGTCTCAGAGGGAGAAATGGCTCCTGTCCAACCTCTTCTAGTACTTTTAAAAAGAGGCTAAAGTTTCTCCTCAGAAGGTTTAAGGCTTTGGGGATGTTCTCAAATTGCCTTTCATTAGCTTTACAGCTGTAGCTTAATTCTGGATGAATCCCAGAAGTTTCCACTAAATCCTCAGGAAGTTTGGGACACTAGTATTTCAAAAGCAGAGGCATAAGTAAGCGTTTTATGAAGGCATCTGCTTAGGCTTTTTTGTGATTTTTTTTTTTTTAATTTCTTTGCCTGCCCTTCCTGAATTCATCAGGACAGGTGTTACCTCTTTCTCCTGTTCCTGTCTGCTGTAAAATTTTAGGAGCCTTTTGGTATGTAATCTATAGGCTATAGTTTTCCCAAATGTGAACTAATTTGAACAAATCAATGCTTCTGGCTAATTCCTCCAAGCAAGCACTCTCCAGGACATGCTGAAATGCTGCAAGAGCTGTGCTTAAACCATGTCCATAAGCTGTTTTCTTCTTCACCCTGGATTTTGACAGTATTTTCTTGCACAGCATGTAGAATAACTGTTGCAGGGGTCCTAGACATTTGCATTACCACGTACACAAGATCAAGTACTGAGTTATGACAGATTTGGTATGAAACACAACATCAGATTTTATTTTGCATTTGGTTTCTACTGAGACCTATGCTCAGAGGCTTTACCAGCCCTGAGGCAGTACAATCCAACATGTGACCTGTGGTTTGACACCCAAAGAAACTCAACAGTTCATGGAAACCTATTTGGCACTTGCTTGAGATGTGGGACTTGCTTGTTGCAGGGGGGGAGTAACTTCTGTTGGTCCTTGCTACACAGAGTTGTCTTCTGTTACTACGTTTCATAGCAGTTTTGTAACTTGAGCAACAAATCCTGCAAAATGTAAGGAAAGAAAATAACTTTTCTCCTGCTTTCTTGTACAACGAAGAAGTTATTTCCTAAGGCTATCTACTTAACTGCAGCTGCTGTCAGTGCCTGGAGATATTAGAAGAAATGACATTATGGCTCAACACAGCAGCTTAATCTCTGGTTTCAATTTCCTCTGTATTTACCACTAGGCCCCCTTTGGGGCCTTTATTCTACCGAGATTGAGTAGATTGTTAAAAGCACCACGCAGTGGCTGCTTTGTTTCCCCTTAAATGTTTTTCATGGTTGGTGGCAGGAAAATTTCTTGCCACTCCCTTATCTGAGGTTTATGTAATGAATTGATTATAGGCAGTGCTCCCTCTGAACCTGTTCCAGTTTGGCAGAGCTCAGCTGTTCCTGAATCACCGTGACTCCTGGAGGAATTTTTCCTGACTTCAGATGTAGGTGGGCAATTTCTCTCTACTACAGGCATTTTGAAAAATGTGCCCAGCGAGCACTCAAAGAGATACTGAACTGGCACCGTTGTTCAGATACACTCTGGTTATAGAGTCTAAAAATACAGGCCAGCTCTGACTCCGGGACACCATGTTGAACTTTCTGCTGTGTTTATTGTGCTTCACTGAATGAGATACTCTAAGTGCATATTCTAGATATCTCTGCCTGCTAGGGTCAGTCTGAATCTCCTTACATGAGTGTTTTAACAGGTGTTGTAATTTATGCACTGTGTATGTGTGTTTTCTCATGGTCACTGATTTGCTTTACCACAGACAAGACCTAACTGCATCCCCACTATCACAGCAAATCATCAAACTAAACCTTTCACCAAGACGTAATGATACAAGTTGTAATACTTCTTGAAAAATAACTCTATAGGCTTCTTATCCTGGAAGCCTTTAGATACTGAGCAGGTCAACCTGCAATAACATAAACAGCCAAAAACTCTTCAAATTGGAAGCTTTTCTTAGTGGGTACCAATCTGGGGTAAAAAATAAAAGTAGAACATACTGTAATATAGCAAGCAGCAAGCAGTAAGTCCTTGCAGTAGCAAGAGGGTATGATACCCTGCTGAGAGTATGCTGGGCTTGCTTCACAGCCAATGACTTTTCTGATGAGGGGGGTGAAACACTAGCACAGGTTATCCAGAGAGGTTGGTAGATGCCCCATCCCTGGAAGCATTCAAGGCCGGGTTGAATGGGGCTCTGAACAACCTGATCTAGTTGAAGATGTCTCTGCTCATTGCAGGGGGGTTGAACTAGATAATCATTAAAAGTCCCTTCCAACACAAACCATGCTATGATTCTATGAAAGCACTCCAAAGTAAAGACCTCAACTAAACCACAAAATCACCCCCACCCCAAAAAAAATCCCACCCAAACTCTGTGTGGTTTGGACAGTGAGTTGCATTTGTCCAAGTGTCCCTCTCAAGTTCTAACTGTAGGCCTGGTAGGATTGCTTGCTGGCAAGCAGGTAACTCCTCTTTTTTTCCCTCCTTGAGTCTCTTGGGGAGTTTCTGATTCAGTTCCACATCTCCAAAGACACAAAGACGACTCTCTGTCTATGTAACTATTGCTGCAGACTCCCCAGGAGACACCAGCAAACATGGATATTCGCTCTCTTTAGTTCTCTAGGTAGAGTTTTCGCTCTTCCTCTCCACCAACAGGTGGAGCAGAGACCTCTCACCTATGCTGCTCTTGACAGGAACCTTGCATTAAAAATACTTGCTTGTTTGTTTCCTCAGAAGTGATCTCAAATCTTTACGTTATTTCCATAGCCTTTTTTGCCAAATTGCTTTTATTGCTTGTGTGTCTGTTCTCCACTGTCAGAATGCAAATATACTAGGTGGGACCAACAGTCAAGGTCTTTTTTGCTCTCCTTCTAATTTAGTGGTTGTAACACAAACTTCAGGGCACCTTTACTAAAAAAAAAAAAAAAATTTAGAAAAAAATGTTTACTCTTTAATGTGTGTATTCCTATATTTTGTGTATGAATCTTTCTCCCAAACCCATGCTTTGATCCTAAGTTACCAAAATTGTTCTTACAAATTGCTAACAGATCCAAATAGCACGTAAAAAGGTTGCACAACATACACATTCCTAAGAATTAATGTTTAACAATAGAGTGCCACTACTGAGAAGATACATATAAACAGTGCTTGTTTATATGACTACCCTTTGCATATCTCTGACAGCAAAGAGGAAATCTCAATAAAATTTACACCCAAGTTATACTTATAGTTGTTTAACTCTTCTAATTCAGGAGAAAGACAGCTTCCTGCAAAATGAGCGTGTGATCTCAGAAATTATACCAGGGGACATTTTGTTCACCACTCCTTTATTTGGAATTAGGTTTTAAGTATCCTAAATAAGGCTGCTGCATTTCAGTTGTATTTTGCCTTGTGCAATTACCTTAAAACAAGCATAGATGTTCAGCTGTGATATTGAGGTTGCACTCATGAAAATAAATATAAAGTTCAAGAAAAGTAGAATGAGGTGTACACACGTGGGCACATACTTTGCCTCTGTTTGCTGAGTTCAGCTTGAACTCCCTGACATAGGATTAACAACTCAAAACACTGAGTCCAATGTCCCATTATAGTATCCAAAGATAAACACAGGGCTGGAAGGGTGTCACTATCTTAATGGACCAAACAATTAAAAAAAAAAAAAAAAAAAAAAAAAAAAAAAACTCCATGGCTACAACAGATAGCATTTTTCTTGTATGTATTTGAACAAGTCACCAGGGAATCAGGACTGGTGGGCTGTGACCTCTAGAAGTTAATATGTTACACAGCAATAACATAAAATAGCATTAAGCTAGGAAGTGCTGGAATTGGTGCCGATTCCAGGGCTTTTCAGTTCCAAGTGTGTTAACTGCTCCCATGTTTCACAGTACTCAGGGTATGTTGCTGTATTGTCATCACTGCTTGAAGATGTCACTGCACCCCACTTCAACCACACCCCAAACCAAACCAGGAAACCTAATTGGGTTAGCAAAACCCTTCTCTGTAGTTTATGGGTTTTTTCCCTGTTGTTTTCAGGATGGCAGTAACCTGGAAGGGGGCAAGGAGAGGCTTCAAGTGTACTTGGGAGCAGCAGGGTTGTCCCTCTGGGTGAACCGCCTGCCCCACTACATGCCATGCAGCAACAGATAAAGCTCCTCTGTGTGTGAAGGGGGAGGGAAAAAAAGAAGGAATAGCTTTGCTGGGGACAGACAGGCAGGCGAGACTGCTTCTTTCATAAACTGTGCCAACTTAGATTAGCTTGAAGTGACTATGAAACTGCAGTCTAAATTAAGTTTCATCCCATGTACCCAGCATTATTCATAATTGCTCAGAGCCAAGGAGTCTGTTGGAATGTGGGATAGTGTTTAGTTATTTTAATACATTGCCCTTTTTTCTTCCTATAATCTCCTTGTTTGCTTCCTTTTCTAACTAATGAGATAGACTACACTGCTTTAGTGTATCTTCAGACTACATGTCCTCCATCCTACATACCAGTGGTAGCAGGGATTCTCTTGAGAAAGAAGAGTGCAGTCATTTCATCGAAACACTGCTCCTGCTGTTCAGAGGTAACCCTCCTGCCAGGATGTGATGGCAGCAACAAGGTCTGGGTTCAAATCGAAGGGAGTTGCTCTGAAAGTGGTGACTTGAGGCCACACCTGGACAACTGGGAAAATTATACTGAACTAGCTAATTTTCCTGTGGGCAAACATGAATCAAACAGTTAACCAAGTTGTTTGGTTTGGTTTGGTTTTTTTAAGAGAGAACAAAAATCTGACCAGGTAGATAAACAGAGTGATAGTAACTGACTGTTATAGTTATTCTTTAACTACAACAGTTCATAGTCTTTTCCTCTAAGTAGTTTCTAGGCTAGACCTTTTCCCAACATCTGCAATAAGTGAAAACTAGGATTTGTTGGGTGATAAACTGCTGTGTAAAGCGATGCTCTGTTAACTGCTCAGCTCCCTGCCAGCTTTGCCTTCGGCTGCTCCATCTCCATGGGCCCTCCAGCTCTGCCAAGGTCCCCTCCACTCTCAGCCCGCTGCTCCTGCTCTGGCACAGCTACCCGTGAAACTCCAGTGGCTGCAGGACTTCTACAGGGCTTTAATGCTGAGAACTACCCATGGACATCAGCTGAAATGAACTAAATAGGGAGCTGGACATGGATCTTCAAGAAGGCAGGGAAACTGGTGCTTTCTGCCTCCTATGCTTATACAGTCTGCGGGATGAAATCTCGTGACACCCACCCCCCAAGCTAGCTAAGCATAACCACTAACCTCTTCCTTGCAGGTGGATATTAGCCTTAGGCTGGGACAGCCATTTACCCAGATACATTTCACAAAGCCACAAATAAATTACAAAACTGTAAATATAATTGTTACAGCTGCAAACTTTTCCCCAGTTTGTAAACTATGTCTCTCAGCAATGTCTCTCAGGCACAGTAACACAATGTACAAAAAATATCTTTAGAGCATGTCTACTGGGGCTTTCTGTTTGCCTCCCTGTCACCACACAGGATGGCAAAAGAGCCCTTCTCTGGTGGGACTTCCCTCCCTCAGTTCAGAAGTGTCTAGTGGGGCAGGTGGTTCTTTGATTTTTGGGCCCAGCCATCAGGTTCAGACCTCAAAGGGACTGAAGTAAGGTTCATTATGCTGTCTAGGTGTTTGTCCTTTATTCTTTTTTAAACACAAAGTACCTAGGCATGTAAGAGACAAAAATACAAGTCCTTCACAAGTGGCTGAAATCCTTGTTCCACTGTGTGACAGGTGAAATCTCTGACTGCCTGTGAGTTCAGCCTGGCCACTTCAGCTCATCAAAGCAGCCACGAGCTCCGGATTTCAAAATCCTTTGCTTATTTTTGCACCTCTGTCTCATCAAAACTGGAAGCTCCGATAACAAATCTACCCAGGGCGTCCTTTCAGCTTCCTGCTGCAGCTTCACTTTTATGACGGTGTTAGCAGGATCTTTCATCATCCGCCTACCCGGAGCGTCCTCTTCATGCCCACACATTTCATTCCTATTTGAAGTAAAAAGTAAAAGCTGTTCAGCTTTGCTTAGAGCATAGCTGGGGATTACAAACAAAGATATTATGATTAAAATAAAGTCAGCCTGTTCTCTTAAGACATAGTGACCCCCTACTCACTTTGCCATCTTGGGAAAGGAGTTTACCCCTCCTCCCAGACCTGCATATTGGGACTGTCAGCCCCATAGCCCCAGAGAGCGGTGACAGAGGCCTCCCAGTGGAGGGGTGCTTGAAACAAATGTTTTAAAGCCTAATTTTGCAATAAGGCCTTGGGGAATTTTTGTTGCTTTGTTTTGGGTTTGTTTTCCTGCAGATTCCTCCCTTCCCTTTCTCAATCATTAGTCTTTTCCAAGCCTTAATCCAATAATTTAAATGTTATTAAGACTTTCATTTTCATGTTACAGATTGTTACAACACTGTTGAAGAAATTATGCTCATCAAAATTTCCTTCCCTGAGTTTTCCACAGCCTGTTTTCTGATCATACTGTTGCTTACCAGATCACTGCAGAACCACTAATTTCATTTTGAGCTTCTTTGATAAAATTTAAACAGTCTATTTTGATGTCTCAGTTGCTGGACTCTCTTCTGTTTCCCTTGAAAAGCCTCCATTTAGGAATAAGGGTTCTGAATCCTAGGGTTCAGTTATAAGTTGACCTCAAATATCCTCAATTTGCCAACAATGAATCCGATATTCTGACTTGAGTGCACTAACACAGATACCCAAATTCTCACTCAAGGACTCGAGAATCATAGAGTGGTTTGAGTTGGTAGGGGCCTTCAAAGATCATCTAGTCCAACCCCACTGGAATGAGCAGGGACATTTTACAAGGTTGCAAGAAGCCCCATCCAATCTGACCTTGAACACTTCCAGTGATGGTGCATCCACAATTTCTCTGGGCAACCTGCTCCAGTGTCTCACCACCCTCACTGTAAAAAATGTCTTCCTTATGTCCAATCTAAATCTATCCCCTTGTAGTTTAAAACTGCTACCCCTTGTGTTATCACTACAGGCCCTGGTAAAAAGCCTGTGAACATCTTTAAGTATTGAAAGGCGGCCATAAGGTCTCCCCAGAGCCTTCTCTTTTCCAAGCTAAACAACTCAAATTCTCTCAGACTTTCTTCATAGGAGAGGTTTTGTATCACTCTAACCACTTTCGGGGCCCTCTTCTGGATCTGTTCCAATAGGTTCATGGCTGTCTTGTGCTGAGGGCCCCAGAGCTGGATGCTGTACTTCAGGTTGGGTCTCAGGAGAAGCCACAGGCATCTGGAGCTTCCAAGTAAGTCAGTATGCAAAAAAAACACCCCAAAGAAAACAAAGCTCTAGAATAATAAAATTACATATATATGCATAAATATATGTATTTATAGTCTGTGTTGCATCCATCTGAAAATTCCAGCTTTAGCCATACTTATAACTTATTCATCAGGTATTGTGGTTTAATCCCAGCTGGCAACTAAAAGCACCACACAGCTGCTTGCTCACTCCCCTCCCCCCCAACCCCAGTGGGATGGGGAAGGGAATCAGAAGAGTAAAAGTGACAAAACTTGTGGGTTGAGATAAAGACAGCTTCATAGGTGAAGCAAAAGCCATGCACTCAAGCAAAGCAAACCAAGGAATTAATTCACCGCTTCCCATGGGCAGGCAGATACTCAGCCATCTCCAGGACAGCAGGGCTCCGTCACACACATAATGGTGACTTGGGAAGACGAATGCCATCACGCTGAACGTCCCCCTCTTCCTTCTTCTTCCCCCAGCTCTATGTGCTGAGCATGACGTCCTTTGTTATGGGATATCCCTTTGGTCCGTTGGGGTCAGCTGTCCCAACTGTGTCCCCTCCCAACTTCTTGTGCACCCCCAGCCTACTCACCGGTGGGATGGGGTGAGAAGCAGAAAAGGCCTCGACACTGTGTAAGCTCTGCTCAGCAGTAACCAGAACATCCCTGTGTTATCAGCACTGTTTCCAGCACAAATCCAAAACATAGCCCCATACTAGCTACTGTGAAGAAAATTAACTCTACCCCAGCCAAAACAAACATTCAAAGGAATAGGTATTCATAAAGCAGTAAGATCATTTTCAAGATCTGTATTAGACATCAGTTTTGAAATTCAATTTTAATGTATAAGTGAACTGTATTTTGTAATTTTCTAAGGAATTACCTTAAAATTGAAAACATCATAGCAAGGTATTGTGGAGTTGCAGTGACACACTTGCAAATACCATTCTTTTTCAAAGGGTTAAAAATGTCACACCTCAAGTTGCACAAATATTCTCCTGTGCCGTGACATTAAAATCTCACAGTAGGGGAAGGTTATACCTGTGCTGGGGTGATGGTGAAGATTTGCTGTGGGCTTGGCAACAGTTCAGCTGGGGTTGGGCAACCTGATAGAACGGGTTTCGGTAGCAGTGAGCTGAGGCTGAGGTGGGGGAGGCCATGGAAACCTTCAGTTTGAAGCATGCACAGATGTCTGCAGGTGGGAGCCCACCACACACCCGCATCAGAGCAGGACCCAAGGCTATCTGCTACACATGCAGGAACAAGGACAAGCAGAGAGCTGCTCGCACCAAGCACCCTGAAAAACCTTCAAAGAGCAATGATTTAGGCCACAGAGGTTGCTGCAAGACCTGCAGCCAGTTATGCCTGAGCAATAAATATATAAATATTTAAATTATTAATAAATAACTTAATTTATAATTAATAAATAAATAACCATATACTACAGGATCTGACTCAAGCGGGCCTTTGCTTCACAGACATTGGGGTGGTATGGCACATCAAATGCACGCTACACATGAACAATTGAAATGTCACTCTCTGACTTCTCATTTTCCCTCAGAAGCTGTAGATAGGTTTCAAAATGAATTTTGATTGAAAGTTTGCAAAGATTTCCATGTGTGTTCTCATTCAGTAGTGATCCTTAAAGGTAATGTGGCTTTTGTGACACTTAGATTTGAAACACCCACCAGTGCTGTGAAAGCACCTCTATAGTTATTGCAGGCATTAACCTAATGCATTTTAGGAGGATTTATGGTTTTGTTTGTCAGCTTCTAGTTAAAGAAAAAATTGTATGTAAAACTGTCAGTTCCTTTAATATTTAATCAGATTATTATTAAGTACAGAAGTTAAACAAACTAATGTATTCCTTTAAATCTCTACAGACACCTGCCTATTTACTAAGAGATTGTGGTCTATATCCCAGACCCTTTGTGGCCAGTAAGGTCTTTCTGTGATAGATACTTGCTTTGTGAGAAAAGACGGGTCTCTGCAGGACTATTGTTTTCCTCCCTTGTCATCCATCTGTGTTGAGAGAGAAGAAGGTGGAGAATAGGTGGGGCTCTGGCTCACCACCTGCTTTGCTGGAGCACAGAGTTGTGCCAACTGGCTGGGCAATGAGCACTAGGCCAGACACCAGCTGCTGTGAGGATAGCTATTGCCATGGGGGCAGAGGAGGAACCAAGCGTAGCCCTTTGCATCACAGTTTGCTTTCTGGGCTGTCCCTGAAGCAACACACCAGTGCTCCACCCCATGTAGCAAATTCACAGGAAGCTTTGTAATCTGGTTATTCTAGTCTGTGACTGCAAACAGTAGGAAATTAGTTTATTTATGTTAGAGGTGCTCCATATTTATTTATCCAAAGGAACTCTAAGTAGTTACTTTATATTCTTAATGCCCTGAACCGGAGGTAATTTTCACGCTGTACATTTTATGGATACCTGCAAATGACTCGCCGGAAGAAAGGGGGTGTTGTTCTATTTTAATTATGTCATAATTTATACCCCTCCCCTAGACTGAGATTGCAGGGTGAGGAGAGCTGGCAAGCCAGAAGACAGAGATGTAAAAAGGTTCCAGAGGTTCATCAGCCACCTCGTGTCAATTACAGGGCATTTAAAGCACATGACAGACTTTTTACCTTCATGTTGTCCTTTAGGGTCCTGTAAACAGCAGGTTCCTGTGAAGATTCATGTAGTACCAGCACAAGTGACTTGAGGTAGGATTAAAGCGTGGTTAACCTCACATTCAAGAGGAAAAGGGGAGGAAATGAGAGAAGAAAGGTTGTGTAGAACACCCAGGCAGTACTGCCCACATTTGCAAGTGATGTGAAAGATTTGGAAAAACCAGTCAGGGCTGGTAGAAAACCTCTCATTAATACCAGTAGGCTTTGGATCAGGCCACTGATGTCTCCAGATAATCCATATCTCTTGCACCCCTCCTTGCTGGCCAGTTTATCCAATCCCTTCCTTGTTAATTCAAGAAGAGTTTTTCTTGTTTCTAATTATGTGTTGCTTGCAGGAGCAGGGTGAATGCCACCCTTTCTAAAGACAGAAGTGTTACCCTGTCTTGTCCCTGTGAGACTGCGTCTGTCCAATGACATTGTGGTGAACCGTATATTTTGTCTCAGCCCACATTCTCCTGGATTAGTACAACCTTTGGAAGACCTCCCTTCCTCTTCCTTTGCTGTACCCAGCTAACCCATATCTTCTGGAAAGAGATATAAGCAGCAGGATCAGTCTCAAGGTATATTAGCAAAAAGAGATAAAAGAATTACTGTCTTGTCACTTATTGATATCAAGGTGCAAATCTTTTGAAATGTATGAAGGGAGAGTTAAGAATTCTTTGCTGGCCTCAGAGGGGTGGGTGATGGGGAAGCCACTCTCCACACCACTGATTGTGTCATGACATGGTGGTGGCTAGAAGAAATTTGTTGGATGTGATGTCAATCCAAATATGCCCAGAGAGAATTCCTCAAGGTAAGTTATTTCATTATTTACCTCCTCACACTTTTAACTAGGTTTGAATTATATATAAGGCTTTATGTATGTCAGTCTTCAGACTTCATCTGCCTTTTTCAGATGCTTTCCTGACAATAGCATCCATTAAAGTTCTATCCTTCAGGGGTGTGAGTCTCATAGTAATGTAATTCAGTGATTTCAGCAGGTTCATGAGGCCTACATTTGGGGTGGGAATGAATAAAAGGTAGGTGTTTGGAGGCACATGTAGTAGTTTAACAGCATGCAGCTATTCAAGTCCCTGTTTAGTTTACAGAGAATTCTAGAGATGATATGGTATGTCAAAGGGTCTTATTTTTTCTAAAGAATTAAGGAATATAGTTAATGTAATATGGATGAGCTTTCACATGCATGTAAATCTTTGTGTGCTTTGAAGTGTTGTTCAACTAAGGCAATCATGAATTATGTAACTCAATAGAACTAGCAGCAGCACCAAGCCTGCTACTTTTCTATTTTTGCATAAGTACATATGTATTTGTCTTTATCTGTAGTGTATTAGTTTTGATTTAAATACAGAACCAAATTCTGTTTTCATTTATGTTGCTATCAATCACGATTAACTGAAAGGTGCATCAGGCGATGCAAATGTGAAATGAGACTTAGATAAGTAACTTTGAAATTCTACAAAATATATGTTGTTATTTATCTATCCCCAAACTTGAAAATGAAACCTTGAGATACCACTACCTCCTAACTATGGAAACTTTCCAAATTTCATTGAAAAACTGTACTGAAAAAATCTATTTAAAAGTTAACCCAGTCTATGAGATAAAAGATAGTTGTGGACATTGTTAATAAAGATTACCTCATACAGTGCTAAATATTTATAGAGAGAACTGTGAGTGGAGATAATTCTTCTGATTATAGCTTGGCTATATTATATACATGAAAATAGAAATAGCCTTGAAATAGAAACCCTGGTATTGAGTATTCAGTACAGACATAGCTCACTTGAGAATTGTTTTCTAAGGGCATTTGGTCATTGCAGGGACTAATTTACTTCAAGAGCAATTTCAGCCATTAGTAGCTGCAGCCCCTCACAAAAGCCAGTGTTTAAGAGGCAGCAGGCACTCCTTGCTGCCATCATTCTCAGTGCCGCCCTGCGTGCTGGGAGGAGGGTTGGGTACAACACAAGGGAGAGGCACGGACTGGTTGCAACAGTGGAGCCACGTGGTGTTGTGTACACAGTGTGCTGCATAAGGAAAATTGGGAGCATGCCACGTCCATAGTTTACAGAGAGAGAACTTTCTGTTTTCTTCATTGCTGCACTGGACCATGCACAGAGCGTCCCTTCTGCCTTCCCCTTGTCAGTCCTGCCCGGCTTTACAAAAGCCTGCCCTGTTTGTACCCCACTGACTGGAAAAGCGTCATGCCAAAGCCAAGTGCTCAGCTATGACTTCACACCACTTCTAGATGAACTGTTTTCAGATCCGTGGAAAGTTATTTATGCAGAAGGCTCATTAAGTTTCCCTTTCTGCTACTTCTGCTGGGCCGAGTGGCCCAAGAGCTTTACTTCTCTTTCACAAAAATATTGAAAGAGAGGGTAATTCTAAGCATAGCACAACTTATTTTCATTAGAGAAAGAAGTAAGGCTGAAGGGATATTTAGTGGCACCAGCATCTGGAAGGCAGTGAGTCGCTTCTCTGAAATGCTGCTTGGACAACCTCAGACTCTCCTTGGCAGGGCAGACAAAAAGCAAAAACCTCAAAAACCTTGCAGTGAGAAATGGATGTAGCTGGGTCACCCTGACCAGCAAGTGGGATTATGAGTGGGATTACCCAGCCCAGTACAATGAAGATATATTTACATAAATTAGCTAATGCTTTGGTTCAGATTTGGTTTGTAAGCTGGTCAAGACTGCATAAAGGCTTTTTTCAGTCATATAATATGACATGATCTTAAAGACTATTTTTCTATTTTCCCTGGATAATAGTATTGTACTGTCTTCTCTGACACTGTTGTCAGATGAGTATAAATCATAAGTCGTCTTTGATTTTGGGAAGCATTTTATATTAGCATCTTGCCTAGGAAGGTTCTTGCCACAGCGGGGCCCAAAAACATGAGCTCTGGCCCACTGGGTCTGTCCAGGTAAATATCCTTTTTTTAATATCGGTTTAATTGCAGACTAGGCCTGGGGTTTCAAATCCTGAAAGAAGTTCATGTAAGAGGAATTCATGTAAGAGGAACGGTAGAAAAAAAGCAGAAAGAGAAGGCTACTTGTCCAAAATATATAGAATGAAATGTTAGGGAAAAGCAACAGACTATAAAACTGTTGGGGGAAAAAAAAAAAAAAAAAAAAAAAAAAAAAAAAAAAAGAGGAAGGATAGAAGAATAAATGTGTAATCAATAACCAACCTTTAAAAACAAAATCACCAAAGTTCTAAGGTTCTTACATTCAGACTGTATCAGCCTATTATAGAGAGATATCAGCTTCAGTCTGAGTTATGCTGATATCTGTCTTGTCCACTTTTAGCCACATTTAAAATAGCCTGTTTTTAATTTCCAGATGGCTGTGTCATTCACAGAAATTCCTCTTATTCTATTTACATCATATTTTTAAACTATTTGCCCATCTCTGTTCATGTACATCATGTTCCCTTCCCTGCATGTGTGCTCTGAAATACCGTCAAAGGCAAAAGGGCCTTCCCTTTCCAGAATATTTTTGCCTGGCATGGCAGTGCTTGATCTTCCCTGCAGCTCCCAAGCGTCAGCGCTGGGCTGGCACTGCAAACCATGCCTGCTCATCTGCTGTGCTGGGACATCCCTCACACCACCTCACCACCTTCCAGACCACACCATGGTTTAGAGACAGGAGTGAACGGTCAAGCAAGGGTTTCCTCAACAGCCTTTTCCATTCAGAGGCTGGGAAAGAGTCTCTGGCTTTCTCAATCACACTTCCAATTCCTTTCTCTAGGTATGTTAAGGCCAAATACCCTCCAAACTATTCGCTGACTTCAGTAAATTCTGGGAGATAAAAAATCTCTTTCAAATGGAGCAGGTTGAGAGAGGACAAGACAAAGGGCAAGCTTCAGTTTTTTGACATACACAGGAGGTAATTACCTGATAACTCAGAAATAATATGAACCATCTCAGCTAAAGCTACATAAAACTGTATCTGTATCCATGTGTTCTTTCAGAGGGCTTCTTTGTCACGTTTTTGTATGGTAAGTATCTTTTCTGGTTCTTTCCTTGGGAGCTTCAGTTGACATCATAGACTTCTTACACTTAAGTTTCTAAAATCGTGAAGAAAACTAAAATTGCTGCTCCAAAACCCTCAAGTTGTGCACGGCAGGAACTGCCTTTGCTCTCTTCTGGATGCTGTACAAGTACAGTTTGGCACTGAGTCACAAAGGAGGCTCCTCAGCATGACACAAGATAAGTAAGAGAAACAAAAGATGAACCAAAAACTTGTCAGTAATTTGCTATGTGACTATGGGCAGATCCAAGCACAATATCCTCATTCCCCCTTGATTAACCCACTCATCAAATCACCAAGCCTTTCTGAAGCAAATTCAGCCTCTTCAGTAGTATTTGATAATGTTGTGTTAATCTTGTATGGACTAGCAATGACATGATACTTGTTCAAAACTAAACTATTCACCATTTTTATTTGTTATTTTGACATGTTTCTCTAAAATTGATATAATTTGCTCACAGTAATTTCAGGTTCCTAATAAAAACAATAGGACCTGTAGGGCTAAATCCCAAAACAACTTTCTGAAGCAGTGCTCTGGGACTCAAAGAAATAGTCTAGCAAGACCTGAAAATCTCATTTACCTTCTTTTTTATTTTTGTATTTTATTTTTCTTTTTGTTTTCTGTGGATAGCAAAACAAAATAATTTTGTGAGCTTGAGGCTACACAGTTCCAATTGCTATAATTACATAGGCAGGAATTTCACAATTGTACACTAAGTTAACTCTCTTACAGTCTAATGCTTACTTTGCAATTTCTAGGTTGTTTAGAATGGGAAAAGGATTTATGTGGTTAAAAATGTGTGTTTGCTATTAACTAAACCTAACCACATTAACTAACCTCTATTCACAATCTTTTCCTGCTGTAAATTCAGGTTTGTTATTTTTTTCCTTGGTTTTTAAGCTCAAATCTAATTTCCAATTCTAGGATGGTCCTCAAATAGCTAAATCACAGAAAGAGAAAATGCTGAGCTAATTTTAACCTCTTTTTGTTATATTAGAAACAAATTCTTTACTATTAGACTTGTTTTACTAGATTCCTTATGTGTTCAGTTAGGTTTATACTATAAACTCAAATTCCTGAAACATTGCAGGCCAGTTTTAGCAGAAGAAAAATGTAGTCTTAAAGGTTTGATTCAGTAATACTACTAGCAGTGAAGGTGAGGAAAACTAGGAATAATATTTTGAAGATTACATAAAAGTAAAAATGTGAAATTGCATTGGTGATTAATTTTTCATTTTTAAAGGCCTGAACTATTTCACAGCAAGGATTTTATCATCTAAATGACTTAATTTCGTTATGAAATATATTGAAAAGGCCCATATAAACAGAGATGAAACTATACAGACAGGAAAGTGTTGAAAGCAGTCGGGGGGGAGAAGGAGCTGAACATGCTCAGTGAACATGCTCAGACATGACATTTGCAAAAGTTCATGCAGCCCCTCTCCGAACTAATGCCCTTTGCCTAAAAAACGAGCATAGCACCCCAGTTGTGGGGATTACAATGCACACTAGAAATGCCCCCTTTGCCCTTTTTTTTGCGAGCCGGGCCCAGTGCCAAGGAGCCTGGAGAAAGGCAGATTCCTGTGCTGTATCGCAGAGTGTGCTCCCCACATTTTACCCAGTTTTTCCATCAGCTAAACGGGACTGAAGAACATGGGCAGTCACTGCTGCTGATGCTCTGGAGATGTATTAAGATCATGATTTTGGTGATTAATAGGCTTTTGCTCTTTTGCTGTGCTATGTAAAAAGAAGTGAACATAATAAGCAAATACTACTTTGTTGTTCTGTGCTTTACACCTCCACTCAGGTGTATCATGGTAGAGCAGAAGTTACAATTGAGGCAAGGGAAGTTCTTTCAGGTTCTTGAAATAACTGGAGCAGTGTAGTTTGCTAATGATGCAGACAGGGGAAGGTTTGGGGATTTCTGTAGAGGTTTTGTGCCTGTGCAGCTTTAGCATCTGTCCTAGGATAAGGAAGAGTTCATTTAGATTTAGGAGTAAAAAGGGGAGATGAAAACTGACTGAATAGATGATGAATAGAGATATGAAATCAAGTTGCTGTGATTTAATAGTTCACCATTCATTCCTGGAGCTATGGTAACTGACAGCATGCAGACTTTGAAACAATCCACTTGCAAAATAAAGTATGCAAGCCAACCTATTTATTTTCATAAGGGCACAAATTAGGAATATGCATGTGGCTCATTATCATGGCATGTGGCCCAGATGACCGGGGTAATTACTGAACTGTGGAGACTCAGTCAACTTCAACCCATGCTAACAGGTAAATCAGTGATCAGTGTTTTGCTTCTGCAAAATTGTATTTTTTGTTTCTCTACCTACAGTTCAGACAGCCAGCTGTCTTGTTCTAAGGCTGGCTGTGTATGTCAGGGATGGAGGGATGGGAGAGGAGGGAACAGAAAGCAGCATTCTTAACTTTGCTGAGGAGATGGAAATTAAGGGGGGACCTCGGGATGTCAAAGCAAAAGAAAACAAAATTGAGGTTGAGTACACTACAGTAAGTGTTCTGTTATACATTGGGGTGAATGCAGAGAAACAGATTATTTTGATCATAATGCAAAAGCCTTGGTACAAGAAAAGGTGGGCACTTATGGTAATCTTCTATTCATGTACTACAGAAAAGATGAACATGTCCTATTCCTTTCTGTTACTGGCAAATTAATCCAATGACTGAATGTTTCAAAATATTTGCAATCTGCCTGGGGAGGGGGTTTCTTGCAGATAGCAATGCCATTACTCTCATGCAGCTTCTGTGACCCAGATCAACCAAGTCTTGCTTGCTGAAGAAGAAACTCTCACTTTTGGGGCCAGAGAAGCTGCTTGCATTTACTGTGGTCAGTGAGCTGGGCAAGGTACTTTCCGATGGGCGGACTATGCAGAGGTATGAGCTAAAGCCTGAGGGGAATAAAAGGTTTGAGGAAAGGGGTGACCATTAACCGTAACCTGTGGGACTGTCACCAAGGCAGCCAGGTGAAAAGGCAGGTCAGGCAGCATCTCCCCTTCCCCTCGCAGTCCCTCACCCGAGTTTCTCACCGTCACTTTACTCAGCCTACTTGCTCCATCTCCCGGTCTCTATGTTGGCTGGTGGCCTGACCCATGTGCCATCTCTGCCATCCTCCCACCATGGCAGGGAAAGCAAGGTGAAGCAAACAAGAGAGGGTCGGAGGGGATCCCGCAAAGAAACTCCTGAAATACCCGAGGGAGGCCAGGGTGCCTCGCACCGGGCACAGCCAAGAGCAGGCACATACAGCCGTAACATCAGCCAGGCTCCCCCGCCTCCAGCTTGGTTCTCCTTTCAACCCACAGGCCTAACAGTTGCTCTCCTGGGGAAACGGCATGGGACTATTTCTGAAACGGCACACTGAGATTTCACTGTGCCGCCCGTACTGACGTGAAGGCTGTGCGGGGGCCCTGCGCACCCCTCGGGGGGGGTGTCAGCCTTGCCCGGGGTGCGAGGCTGAAGGTGCTGGGGGCCCTCACTGCTGGGCTCTCACCCCTGGGTCCAAAAGCCCCAGGAGAAGCCTGCTGTGCTGTGCCGTGCCTGCCCCATCGCCGCCCATCAGCCCCTCTCCTGGCCAAAGCCGCTACCGATTTTAAAAAAGTTATTTGCGCCGCCTACAAGGAAAGAA
>NW_020799095.1:79402147-79638482 GCF_003259725.1 Athene cunicularia | reverse complement strand
CGGCCGTCGCTGGCAGCTCCCGTCCCGGGGCACTGGGCGGGGGGGAGCCGGGGCCGCTGCGGGTGTCGGGGCGGCACCGGCCGGCGGGAGGGTGCGGGGAAGCCGGCAGCGGCCGCAGGCGTCGGTGCTCGCCCGTGTGCCGGCGGGCAGCTGCTGCCAAGAGCCTTTGAAAGGTTCCGTCAGCCGTCCCAGCCGCGGGTCTCTCGGCCTCGCCGCCCGGCCGCGGCAGAGGAAGGAAAACCGCTGCCAACCCCGAATTAAAAACGCCCCAAAGTTGTCAGAGGTTGGTCGGCGAGCGCGGTGCCGGCCCCTGCGCCCGGTTCCTCCTGCCTCCCGTGACAGGCACGGCCCGCGCAGTGGTAACGCTAAAGAGCAGCCAGCCCTAGCCTAAACCACGGGTGGATTTGGGGTTTTTCAAGAGAAGAGACAAACACCGAACATGCCGGCGGTGAATTTATTAGTCCGTTAATTAAACGACAAGAGCAGCAGCAAGATGAAGTCCTAAGCAATCTCTTTTGTCAGAGCAGAAGCTGGGCAAGTTTTAAGAGCTGTGCTGTCTGCTCGCTGCAATTTACTGCTCTACTTAACACTGTCTGCCTGGACTGAAAAAGACTGATCGCTTCAGCAGGTTTTTTATTTCTACTTCTAATGTTTATGTCATAAATTCATTTCAACTAAGTAGAAAACAGCTTTAAAGTACGTGCTAGCGGGCTACAGTAGTTATGTTAGGTTTAATTTCCTTAGTTTCTCCATTTGATAGAGAGTTTTGCAGTGTTTAACTCGGGAAAAGTAGAACAGGGAAGCAATGGGTGCAGACGAGACACTGTTGCTAGTGCTGTGTAATGAAACTGTGAGGGTGAAATGTTTCCTTGACCTGCAGAGCTTGACATTGCTTGATGCTGTTTTTGTAAATAAAATGCTTCATTCCAGTTAAAAACGAGCCTGTTTGATCATGACCTTTTAAGCTAACCTCCTATGAAAAGCAGGACATAGCATGTGCCTCCCCTCGCCGTATTTAGTTGATGTAACAGTATAGCTGCTTTCTAAAATCCTAATGAAGAGGAGATCCACGATGCCAATTTACACATATGCTTTGAAGAGTAACTAGCATTTCTCAGATGCAGTGCTGATTAAAAATTTGTCTCGATTGCTAGGTATTCAAAGATTCATCAAAGAGTTTGAATTTGCAATGAGAAAGCATGTCATTAGTGCATCTCGGAGATGAGTGTGGGAGTATGAGGGCATTCCTGAATCCTACGTAGCCAGTTTCATCTGTGTAAACCTGTCCTTGGCCAGACGTAGATTTCACGTATATGAGCAGAAATTACAGTCGCTGCATTAACTTCAGTCGGATCGCTCCTGCCATGGCTCAAGGAGGGGGATCCAGTCAGAAGGTGAAGATGCGCTTGCAATATTGTATAGCAAAGCGTGTGGGTGCTAATCTGCTCCTGCGGAAGCTGGTGACAACGCTGTCTTGTGCACTGACGGGGACTGCCCGTCTGTTTTATCTGAGCTGATTTCAGCCTTGAAATACTGCTTGTTGCCTTTACTTGCAAGTCAGAGGTTCCGAGCCTGCTTGTGTCCAGGCTGTTAGCAGTGGGCTTCGCTGAACGGTTCATAATTCCCTGAGTTCCTAACATCTGTACTGGAAATCGATGGATGTTTGGTCTCTAATCAGATTTTAGTCACTCAGTGAGGAAATCCAGTAAGGCCAGGAAAGAGCAGCAGGAGGACAGCTTCGTCTGTCCTTGTTGATTCCCGTATGAATCCAGACGTGAGCTGCAACTATGGAGTCTGCCCAGGAAACACTGGCTTTTAAGGCCACTGTGGCAGAAATACCTTCCTTTCATGGCAGAAGAAATGCTGGACACTTTTCCAGTTTATTGATTGGGTTAGCTTGCAGTTATGAAAGGGAGGTTAAAATTGCCACAACTTCACAATTTTTAACAAAATTTAGGCGGAGCTGTTTTGTCTCTGTGTAAATTATTAACAGCAACATTATGAGTTTCCCCTGTTGAACAGTGGACAAATTTAATGTGTCATTTGGTACAGAGTAGAGCAGCTCTGCTGTGTGCTTTACAGAGTTAAATTGACTATGTGTGTTTCATGGCACTGCAGTTTGAGAATTTCATGTTTAAAAGTAGGATACTGTTGTGTGGTTTTTTGTTTTAAATGGGAAGGGAAAACTGCAGTCTGTGCTGGTGTTGCAGGGTTTTTCCCATTTTTCAATTTCAAAAATAACTGTAGACTTCAACACCAAGAATTTTATTATTACTAATTGCTAGGCACAAGTTCTGTAAACCTTTACCAAGTCCATAATGCTTTATGTAATTAACATTTATTTTAGCTTATGAAGGTGAATTTAAGACAGTCAGTAGCAGCAGCAGAAATTAGGATCTATTCTGTGGTCATGCAACAGGTGCTAGAAGAGAGAAATACACTTGTTTAAAATTTACTACCTTGGTGTCTGCATCTACCCTTATTTTATTAGGGAGAGCAGAGCTAAGCCTCTCCAGATGTCCTGATTGGTGACATGGGGCATAACAGACATACATTGATCATAAATGGATGGCAGGCTCAAGCCTAAAACGAGGACTTATAGGATCAGTTTTGTTCTGCTCCATTAGGAACCTCGCAAAGCGCAGAGCATCTGAAAGCATCTCCATTTCCCATGGAAGCCAGCAGTTTGTGGGTCCTTCTCCATGCCTTTACATCTGAGCACAGAAAAGCTTCCTCTGATGGGAAAGCTTCTATGTTAAACAAGATGTATGAGCGCTTTCTTTAAGTAGGACCTTTATTTTCCATGCTTCCGCTTTCTTCCCTATCTCACAGGGCCTTACAGTGCTAACAAGTACAAGCACACATAACACACCTACTTTGGAGGGACTTACCTGCTGGATTGAAGTGACTTGGGAAGTCAGATAAAGGCTGTGAAATGTCACTAATGTTTACACGCAGAACCCAGGAAAGCAGACCCGCAGGTACAGAGCAAGTTGTGCATCTTGACTTCCTGAAACCTTTTCCTATTATTTTATGCCTACTCCGCATAGTTAAGCAGGTTACTTTGTGAAATCACACATCCAGATTTAAAAAAAAAAAAAAAAGATTTTTTATTATGCTTGTGATTAGGGTATTATTTGTAAACCTTGTCTGGAAAAGCCTAGAGGGCACAAAACCTCAATGTGAATGTCTGTGTAACACTGATTACACTGTATTCTCTCACTTTCAGATGTTAGAAGATTTAGGGTATAAAGAAACAAACGTAATTAACTTTTAAATCAGAATTGGAAAACTAAGCAATTCGCATACGTTTCCTGTTTTGTATTTGTAAGAGCTTTCTATGTAATGTGCAGAGTACCGTATGGCAAAGGGCAATGACTGCGATTAGAAATGTGGAGCAGCAGTGTGGTATCAGCTTTGAAGACTGGGGACTTGGCCAGTTGCAAGGCTGACACTTGTGTTTTTGGCATTATCCGTCATGTTCTGTCCCTGTTTGTACATGCACCACTCCCAGAGAATTCAGATGGTGCTTCCTATGTGTACACCTGAGACAAGGAGTTTCTCTGTAATAGCACCGCAGGCAACATTAGCCCAGTCTTCCTCTTGCAAGTAGTTTGGGTCCAACATATTCCTTTCTGTGTCAGTGGGGATATGTCACATTAAATAAAACTATGGTAACACTGACAGAATTGTGCCTGCTATTACGTAAAATGAAACAAGGCAATTTTCACTGTGTTTTGCACCTCTATATGAATGTAACTGTTGAGCTAATAAATTGGAAGACATTTGTATTTTCAGTCACGACTAATTTCTCAGAATTGCTGAAGATAAGCAAGCTAATTGTAGGAATAAGCTAAATAGTGAGATAAACGCAATGCAACCCAGTCCTGACAGCTGTTATTTCTCAATTGCAGTTTCCCATTTCTCCTACCTTACTTTTCCCTTTTTTTCTTTTTCTTTTTACTTTCTTTCAGAAATCTGTTAGTCTCATACTAGAGAAGAGAATTAAATAGATGGCTTCTTAAAGTCTCTTTCACTTCTGGGCTTTCTAGAATATTCAGGATTTGTTTTCACTCTCCGAGTCTGCCAATCATCTCTATTTTATTTCTCACAGATACCTGTTGCATTTTTTTCATCTTGCTCTTTTATGCCACTCCTGCTGCTGTTAGATGAAATTGAACCTTCTCTTTCCTACTGTTGCCTGTCTCATTTGTTCTTCATGTCTTTCCCTTGTAATTCCAGATTCATTTTTCTGCACGTTTTTCTCCTGTAAGTTTACATCTTAGTCAAATTGCTTGTCTTTATGAAAGCACTTTACTGCGCGGCAGGAGTTTCGATGGGACAGATTTTACTTATCACCCCATCTGGGCAAGCAGCACCTATTACAGTGAACTTCAGGATGCTGCATTAGATAAAGGTGGGGAGAGGAGGGATTAATTACAATTTAGAGCACTCTCATGGGTGCGCTTTTAGTTGATGCTGACCATTAAGAAAAAACAGCTTCTTAAATACTTATTTTGAAGTCAGTTCAGTAAATACATGGCTGCTTTGTGTGTAGTTGATCTTGCTAGAGAAGTGATATATTGCCTTTTGCTGAGTAATTCAGTGCATGATTATGGCCAGAATGAAGAGATTTTTTGTTTTCCTTCAAAGGAACAAGAGTTTCTTGAATATGTGTATTTATTCTTAAATACTGTAGTGTTGTAAATATTTAAGACTCCTGTTGTCACAGACTTCAATTATCTTACAAGCATTTATGAAGGCTTCCTAACAATATTCTTTTGGTTTAAAGAGGGAGAAAGCATTATAACTCACATTTCATCACTGGGAGACTCCATTTTATTTATATAGGCGAAAGTGTGAACACATTTACATGACCTGCTGCAAGAGTAGCCAGGAGGCCTGTGGCAGAGTTAGGGAAGTATCTTACTTCTCCTGAATCACAATTCAGTGCCTTAACAAGTGCTCCCCTGTGTCTGGCCTTTAGCTACTCCGTTAGCATCAGCAAACACTTGATTTTCTGGCAAGGACTGCATTCTGTATACTGCAGCTTTTTGTGTTGCCTTGGCATTGTTTTATTTCCATGAAAATTGACAGCTTTCACACTTTAATGCTGCTTCTAAGAGATTGAGGTGTCTTTAGAATTTTTTTTTTTTTTTCTGTAGTGGTTTAAGTCACCTCCTGCATTAGAAGCTGGGAATGGGAAAAGATTTTAAATCTATGTTTCCAGCTAAACTTGTGATTTAAGGATCTTTTAAAAGTAGCTGCATTTCCAGCTAATGGAAATTACAACCCTTATTAACATATTAATCCTCTTAATATAGAGAGTGTTTCCAGAGCTGTTAGTGGCCCAGTGAACCAGGCTGCTTATCATTAAATAAGTAATGCTGGGAATAGTGTATTGTTGTCATAGTTTCAGCATGAGAGTGTCAGCGATGAGCCAGGGACTAAACCCATGCCAAGGAGTGAGTCACAAAGATTGTGTGGCAGGGCTGTACTGCGATGGCAGAGACACACAACATCTCGCACCCACTTTAGTCCCCTTGCACCAGAAACATTGTCTTTTTGGTTCCATTAATCCCCCAGCTAATGAGCTGCCTGAGATGCTGTGCATTTGTGCAGACTAATCATTGTAATCAGAGAAATGAGAGAGAAAATGTACCGAGAATGGTTTTTCTGTTTATGTTCCTTTGTTCTTACTATGGCTTCCAGACTGAGAGTGTCCATGGGACAAAAATTTAATTTCTTACTGCTGACCCTGTAAATTCAACCTGATAATTGCATGTTAAGCTGTGTTTTGTGTGCTCCTTGGGATGTGTTGTGTGGAAGAGAGTTGGCAGTCTCCTCTGAGTTTCAGTGATGAAATGTAAGTTATAATGCTTTCTCTGTTAGTCAGAAGAATGATACCACCCTGGTATACATTTTTTTTTTCCCTAATGCAGTGAGCACCAAAGCAGGTAGTAATGGTGCAAATGCAGTGAGACCGTGGTGTAGGCAGGGCCCAAGGCACTTGCAGAGGTGCAGTAGACAGACTGCGTTTTTTGGTTCAGTTCTGCACTCTCCCGTGTCTTATTTTTATTAAAGGTGATTGATCAGTGTGTAAGTTTTAAGGTTGGTCTGTGAGTTGCTCTGCATCTCTTTGTGTATGCAAACATCATATGTGGTGTATGCAAAGTGGAACGGCTCAGTAAGGTGGGATGGAGAGTCCCTCATCAGCAGCCAGGTAATTAGGGAGCTCGCTTACAGAAAACCCACATTCAAGGACCTGGTTGGCACAGAAAGGGCTGAGGATTAAACCTGCAGTAACTTTTACTACACCAAATTGCCAGGACCACCCAGCAGCCTGGAGTCCTCCTTCTTCCTTTGAGCAAGAAGCCAGATAGACATAAGCCTCAGTATTCCTGAAGCTGTTGTGTTGCAATAGATGTTTCCATAGCAAGCTCTAGCAGCCACCCAAAGGCTGGAAGAAAATACAGTCTTTCTGAGTTCTGCTGGTTCTGTGGTGCTAACAGTGAAAACTTGATTTGCTCAACAAAATAAACATAAGATGTAAAGTCATACAACTGGCATGGAGCTTGAGCAAGAAAATTACATTTTATATTATCAGTGTTCTAAATATAGCCATACCGTAAGGTTCAACAGCAAGTACCAATCCAGAAGTACTTAATCTGATAAGTGTTACTTTATGTTTTCACCAAGAGTGACTAACAAGTAGTATGATTCTCTGTTTGCCATACCTGTTTTTCTTTGCTGTGTCGGGATTTATTTACATAAATGCATGCTGATCGGATCGACTGTTACTGACATTTTATTGTGAAGTTGAGCCAAAAGGTTCTTGTTTTTCAGTAATCAAGGGTTAATGACTTTTTTCTGAAGACCACACAAATACGTAGAGATTTATATAGTTAAAATAGTTGATGAGATGCTTTCTGAATTTTCAAACATTGTTTTAATAAACATATATGCTACTGTTCATAGTGAGACAATATAAAACCTCTTTATATTACTAGGTTTTATTGATATTTTTTCGATGGTTTAGTTAGACTAGAGAACAACAAAATTCAAGGGCCAGAGTACGAATGCTCCATTGATGATCAGTTGTCACCATCTCATGGGTCTGACAGTTGTTCCTGTTAGTCTGTTGGTGCCCTTTCCTCTGAAAAGGCAGTTTGTTTTTTTTGGGGTGAGACTACTTGTGTTATGTGGTGTCAGGGGATGGTGTGATGGTGACGTGAGCAGGAGTTTGTCCTCTAAGGCTGTGTGAAGGTCTTTGTGCTGCAGTGTACTTAAGGTCCACCAGATGCAGAATCGGCTTGGTCAAAGCAGACTTCTCCAGGGACACATGAGGAAAGCTGCAAAGAGCTCTGTCTGGATTATCTAGATGTCTTTTGGTTTAAAGGCTCGTTTCTTCTTTCTTGCCCCACCCAGCTCACAGTGGGCATTCCCCTGTGCTTGCCCTGGAGGTCTATTGGGAGCTATGGCAGTGACTTTCTAATGTAAGAGAAAATAAAGTAGGGAATTTTGTTTAAGACCTTTTAAAATACCAATCTTTCTTTTATTTCTGTTGTGCAGAGTTATTTTGATATATATAATAAACTATTTTTTCCTTGCTTTAGCAGGTTTGAAAAAGATAAATAAGAACTCCAAGTTATACTGTAATAAAACATATTATTTCATTTTTGTTCATACCTCTGTGCTTAGATGGCTTTTATTTTTGCGTCTTTGTTTTTTGTTTGAGGTTGGTGTCTTGCATATGCAGCAATACCACCTAGGTAAATATATCAAGCATGGCATGTCTGATCTTACTGTGCACAGGACGTGTATTTTCCCTTCTATTTTTGTCTGTGCGCCACAAGGGGAGTCTCCAAAATCAATGAATAGTTTCAGCCAAATTGGATGAAAAAGCTGTTTTCTGTGCTTTTCTTCGATCTCTCCTCCTGTGGCAATGCTTTATTTCCGAATGGCACAGCAGTCGTTCTGGGAGTTGATGAAGTTTTTTTTTTTTTTTTTTTTTTTTAACTTCTCACAGTACTTGGTACCAAGCCTACACGTTCATGGATACCAAATAAATTACTCCTGGGTTCCCTGGGGGTACAGCTCATGTTTCAGCGTCAGCACAGTTTTCTCTGCTCTGTCGGGGCTCATGGTGTTGCTCACAGTTACTTGGACCAATGCTCTGTTCAGCCCCTGCTAGGACAGGGCTTTCTACTTGGGAAGGAGACCAGCCTTTGGCTTCTGCCGTGATTAAAATCTTGGTACTGTGACACCTTCAGGTGCTTCTAAGACTGACTCTGCCAATTCATTAAATACAGCTACAAATAGGTAGATCACGTTGCTAAACTGCTAGTGGTGTGATTACCGCAATAATTTATTTTGGTTGCTTTTAATTACTTCTTTTTCTTTGCTTGTGCTGAACTGGAGAGTCACTTGGTCATCTCATAGCAACCACAGAGTAGCATCACGTGCTGAAATAATGTTACGACATCAGATTTGCCTAACCTTGTGCTTTTTGAGACATGCAGTCTTTTTACTGTCTTGTTTTATGGCTCGTTAAGGTCTGTTGTGCAGCTTCAGTCCTTGGGTGGTGCCTTGTCCAGAGGGGGACAAACTGGGACCGGTGTATGTCCTCCGTGAGTCTCGAAGCTTTTCTGTACCCAGGGAAGCTGCGGATCCTCCAGCACTGGGCCATGTGTTGTAGTGGACTTGCCTGAGTTCAGCCTGGCGTGGGGGTGCTGGGGAGAAACCAGAGTGTGCCAGGACATCATCCTCGAGCTCCTTCAGGGCTTTTATAAATCAGAAGATACTTTTACTCCCAAGCTTACGTTAGTAAGTCAAGGATTGCTATCTTCAGATCAAGTCTGTTATTCCTGAATATGATGTGTTAATGCAGAATTAGTTGCTTCTTATCAAAGCTAGCTTTTCCACTGTGAGATGAACACAGATGTATCTGTGTGTGATGGATAGAGAGTCCAGGATCAGACTTAAAAATAAAGAGGAAAGAAAAATAGACAACAGCTATGCCTCACCTTTTACAGAGGTAATTACAGAACAGTATTTTATCTTAAATTTACAGATCTGTGGATTTTCTGAATTACTATTTAGGAGGAGGATACAAATTTATACTGCAGTTTTAAGCAATAAATTTGATTGACTTATTTTGTCCCTTCATTTCAAGTCTTGTACATTGTACCAACTTCATAAAACTATCTAGAAAGAGACTACCTAAGCACAGTCCTAGAACTTTATGTTGATGATTAACCCATTTAATGGCGAAAGTTGCTTTTCTTCCTAACTTCTAATTAAATTCCCCTTACAACTCTTTCACAGATTTGTAAGAAACAAGAGGATACCTTCCTGAAAGAGCAATTAGTTATTCTGCAACTAGTATTTACCCAGTTTTCAACCTCACAGGTATCAGGAAATGTTACTCTTCTGAAGAACAGAGGTTATAGTTTTGGTGAAGAATTCTTCTTTCAGAAGAAGACAAGTTATGACTTTTTGGAAATAATCAAATATCAGTGGATGCAAGCTGTTATTCTATTTCTTTGCTTTTAGTAGTTCTATTTTGCAATTAATAAACAGTGTCTCAGTAGGTTTTAGCATTTGATGCCAGGATCAAAATACAGGGCATTTTTCCCCCTTTTTTTTTTTTTTTTTTTTTAAGGTTTATTTTCCTCCAGCCTCATATAAGGTAAACCAGGGATTTCTTTTTTTCATAGAAGCGTCCTGGGTTTTTCTCTTATTTTTCGCTTCACTATTAGTGTAGTATTGTGCAAAATGACTATTAGAGGCTGGGCAGACTCGGAGTCTGTCTGTTCCCATGGTTTATTGGACTCTTTTGGGACAGAGAGTCTGCTTGTACTTGCCAGAGAATGAAGAGCAGCAAAAGCCCTGCTTAATTGTTTAATGCAATTTTGGAAATGGGGCTTTGGTCAGCTGCTCTGAAGCAGCTTGAATTTATACAACCCGTTTAGCCAGCTTGAATTTATATGACCCGTTTAGCATAGAGGAGAGCAGGCATGGCTATGCTCCCACTGCCTTGATATTTGGCTTTTGAGACAAAGGGTCTGTGGAGTTTGGTTTTGCTCTGCTTCACTTGGGGGGCTGAGGTGTGCAAATCCCAAGCAGCTCGGCTGAAATCTCTAGGTCTGCTCCTGCGTCAAACAGGTGGGAGAGGGACTGGCAGGGGCTTGACTTGGGCAGATCAGTTAAAATAGTTGTGTGTGCACACTGCTTTTGCCTCTTTAGTGGGGTTCTGGTTTATATTTCATGTTGAAGTAACAAAAATCGGGTATCTCATTAAAAGAAAGGGAGTGGGTTTGTATGTTTAGGTAAAGATGGGTGAGTTCAGTGCCTGTATTCCCCTATATTCTCCACCTGTGGTTGCTTTTCTTTATTTATGTAGTGGTAAACTTCAAAGAGCCATCTTTCCCCTAGTATTTTACAGCTAAGACTTCTTGGACACTAACAATATATTGTTCATGCTGGTCAAGGACAAGGAGGTGATTTATTTCTGTGCTCAGTTGTTCTTTTTGCAAGACCAGATAGTGCTAATACTGTTTTGAAAAGCCCACAACTTATGCCATTTACGCCAGCCTTATTTAAGAACACTGCTCATCTATATAATTGTTTATTGTTTATTATTGTGTCTTCTCAAATTAGCCATAGTTATTTTGGAATGAAATGTCTTTGCATTCAAGTGGTTAAATACCATACTTTCTCCTATTAAAAATGAGATCTAGGTCTACTGGAAAATATTTTACAAATACAAAACTGCCTGAAGTATAAAACCTGTTTATACAGATACTGTGGGTTTCTTGCCATGAAAAGCACCGTAAATTCCCCATGCTGCTTCATTTTCATAAGTTGGAAAGAAATATTGCTTGCGGTGCATTGCCAATTATTTATATACTAATTTTCTGCCTGAGAATAATTTCAGAGTTTTGAATTCAGTTTAGTATTAAGTGATTGGGGGGGAGCAGGGGGAGATCGGGAGATCTTAAAATACTTCATATTTTACATTTTAGCTGTGAAGAAACTGGTAACTGAATTATTAGAGGAGGGAGTAATAAAAGAAGTGTATGTATGAACAGTTTTCAGTCATTACTTTTTAATGTAAATTCCCTCTTACCTGTGTTTTTACAGGACAAACAACTCTGTGCTGTATATAAATTACTATGCTGTCTTCACCTAGGTAGTCTCTGTGTGCAAAATTTACGGGCCAAATTTGAATAGGAGGCCTCGTACAACGACTGTGGGCAGAGCTCTGTTCTGCCATTGTTTTGAGAGGAGATGCATGTCAGGCGCTGATACAGATCAGTCCTTCAAGTGAATGATCAAAATAGTTGAAAAGGGGAATTATATTCTCTTGCTGTCTCCTATAGGTTGTCTTTTGTACTTCAGCCTTTTTATTAATCTTGGAAAAATAATCTGGGATGTGCTATTTCATTTTTTCCTGAGCAGGTGGTAATGAACATGTCACTAGCATGAAGACTGAATTTTCCTTCCCATCTTGGCCAGGAATGGGGTAGGCAGAGTTACTTGGGAAAACATAATTCTGAAGCTCAGATAGCAAGAAACCCCTCATGGCCCGTTTTGCACCTGGCTGTACCTGTGCAACATTATTCAAATATTTATAAATCTTTCATAAGCATTGTTTACTTGAAGACAAAACCCCAAATCAGCAACAGGGGTTTTCCTGCATTAAATTGCTTTCACCAAGCATTATTTAAGGTTAAAACCTTAAAACTCTCTAGAGAGACTTTTTCTTAATTTTCTATTCCACTTTTTCCTTCTACCGAGGATAATATCACCGTGTATAGAAAGAAAACCAGTAAGTTCAGTGGCATTCAATCGTACTATAGTGATGCAGTTAAGAAACTAAAAATAATATTGTCTTATCTAGCAGCAACCAGATAAATCTTATGATGAAATTTGGAGAACTAAGTGAATTGGAGACTTTATGTTCCTTTTGTGCTTTCTGAGGTGCCTGTGAGTTGTTCCATAGTGCTTATCACAGAAAAGACCTCAATTCTTCAGAATTAAATTATATAGGCATAGAGAGGTCCACACAGGAGCTGTTTTGGAGGCTGCTTTGCGTGATGTTGGTGAGTAGTACACGAGCAATTGCCTGGGAGCGGTGTGAGGAATGATTAGTGTGTAAATGCGTGGCTCTCGTCCTTGCAGTACGGGTGGTCTCAGTAGCAAGCCTTTGTACCAGTGGGTAGCGGCAAGAGAGAATGAGCACATGGCACTGATCTGTTTTATTGCTCATAGAAAGAAATAGATTCTGCTTTCATCCTATTGGTTTGGTAGCCTCTCTTGGCATTTAAAAGCAAATGTGTGGCTATTTTATGATTTTTGGAAAATTGAAGCCTATTTCTGAATCAGTGTGTTGATATTTCATACAGAGTTGCAGATGGAAGATAAAAAGCTGTGCTTTGGGTAATGTCTTGAGTAATACTGGAAATAAATGCTACTGTGTGGGACCTTGCTTCTGGAGCCAGTGTGTCCACTGTGTTGTACAGCTGTGCCATTCCTTCCAGAATTGTTCTGCAATCTATTTACATCAAGCAAATGTTGCAGTCGTGGATGGATTTATGAGGACAATGATCTGACAGACCGTGCAAGTTTATAGATTATAAAATCTGCTGCACACAGGGAAACTAAGTGTTCCCTGATGAAACACTCCTTATTTAGGGGGATGGTACTCTGAGTTGAAACAACATTTGGGAGGTGGCTTGCATTCCTCAAAATGCAATGTGAAAGATGAGGACCAAGAGATACTGGTTTTCTGCTGCACAGTAGGGTGCAGCCATGTTGACATCTGATGCAGACTCAAAATTGCCTGAAATTCTGTATTGGCTTGTATAGCTCAGTGCTTACGAGACACAGTCAGTGTGTTTCTGTGGTTTGGCAATGAAACTGTCCCTTGATACTGAAGTCTATTCCTTCTGGCCTTTTTTTTTTTTTTTTTTTAATTGTCTCTTGCAAGTTTATAATTTCATGGAATGATAGAAGAGGAGAATCACATACTTGAATGTCTCTGGAGTAAAGTTATTGCTGCTCAGGGGCTGCACTGGAAGGAGCTCCCTCTGCCATGGCTTGCCACCTGACAGCCACAGTCTGCTCGGTCTCGTGCCCTTTGGTCCTTCCAGGTCTTGTCTGCCAGCCGGCAGCGCTTGGCTGAGCTGTGACTCCCCAGGTGGGCTTCTGCAGTCTTTGATGCCTCTAACAGTGGTGTCCTTACTGCTGGCATTGGCCCAGATGGTCCCAAAACAGCAGAGATTCAGGGACTATGTGTAAAGACACAGCTGGGTGTGCGATAGAGAGGTTTACAGCTAGAGAAGTGTACAGCTGTGTAAAGCTTTCCTCAAGCTGCCCGTCTTTTTTTCCCCCTGACACCTTTCAGTCCTCTCTGCTGTCTTTAATCACCAAGGGTTCCTGTGCTGGGGAAACAAGAGGGGAAAAATGTGTTCACGAAATAACAAGTTAAATTGTGTAGTTATAGTAATAATCATGAAGTTTTACATTACTAGATATAAAATTTACCACCAGCATATTACAAGAAGCACTTAAAAACCTTAGATTTAGGCTTAGAGGTAGGATTTAAGTAAAAATAGAACTACATTTTTCTCGCTTAGTCTGATTCCAGCTCTTTTCATGCTTAGACAATATGAGTGTATTCTGATAACACACCTTGGTAATTACATAAAATTGATAACAAGCCATATGACCTCTAGGTATAGTTCTGCATATTGGCATCAGTTCATTTATTATGTCTGAGTTTTTCTCTGTGCTTAAATCAGTCTGTAATTCATAATGCGCTCTCTTTATTACAGTTTGCATAAAGAAACGTATTCTAATAGAACAGCATTTCAGTGAACACTTAAATGAGAGAGCTGAGTAGGTGATAATGCACTTTTTTATGTTTTCCTTTTAAAATAGCATTTAATACTTCATTGCATTAAATTATTTTTGTCACAAAGTGTCTCAGTTTGTATGTACATATGCAGTAGGTGGAGTTATCTTGGTTTAGTACTTCAGTACAGTATTTTTTTCACCCCATCTCAAAACTTCTTAATAAGCAAAACAAGTGAATGTTGTGTAATTTTACGATACTGTTACATAAGTCATGAAGCTCACTTTTAGTAATGAAATTACATGTAATAGACAAGAAGTGGGGACCTTTTCATCTACAAAACTGACAGTCTTGAGTGAAAGTTCAGAACTTTACTGGTGGCAGTTTCATTTTTCAGCGAAGCTGAAAGTAATGTTTTAATCTGAATCAATTTTTAAAAAAACCCCACACTTGTGAAAATACAACATTTTTCACTTTATACAGCAAAAATATATGGCATATCTTGCACGTTTTGGTTTTGTAGTGAAGAAATTCTGGTTTAAATAAACTGCAGCAAGTTGCCTTTTAGAGAAAGGGCAGGGGGATTTTTTTTTTCTTCTAGATTAAGTTTTAATATACAAAGCTTTTTTCTCCTTTCAAATCTTTCCTGAAATGACCAAATCAAAAAGACTTTTGTTTTGTGAAGCCTGCTTTTGATTAATTTGGTTGAGTTTTATTTACCAACTTAATCTGAACCATGCCTTCTTATCGTGTAAAGTCGCTTACTGTTGCTAAATATACCCATGTATTTTAAAGAAGCAAAGCTGTGCGTGAGTACGACCCATTCAGAGCGGGGTTGTGGGGTAGGGAAGGACCTGCTGGTAACCCGAGAACAAGAGCAGATGCTAAATTAGCAGCTGGATCGTTAGTAATGAGTCCACAAATGTCTGCTGGGAAATGATCTTCTTGGGACGCATGTAGCGTGGGTGTGTGGGTTATTCAGACTTTCTAGCATCTAGTTGCTTTTTCCTCATGACTCAAAGGAAAGTTGTGGAGCCACATGGATTTGTATTTGTGGAGCGACTGGCAACTTGTTTTCATTGAAAGTACAGGCTGCATTTATAAATTGTTATTGTGTGGCATTTTTTTATTAAGGCATGACGAAATTGGAAAATGACTGGAAGCGCTAGGAGATTGCTGGTAGTATTTTAGTTAGAGAGTTAAGTAAAAAAAAAAAAACACTAAAAGACCTGTGTAAAAACAAATAACATAAGGACATCATTAATAATCCCAGGGTTATGTTCTGTTTCCACCTTTAACACAAATAGGTATCGACCATTGACTGCAGTCAGAAATAGATGAGATCATGACTGGATGAGACCCTAAATCATGACTGAATAATGATGACTACTAAGTGATGTGTGTTAAGTGGTAGCCAAGCAGGAGAATCCGAACAAAGATTGTGAGGAAAAGAATAGGTAAGAGGGTTGTCATTTATTTGGGAGACAAGACTTTAATTTGTGTAAGTCTCTTGCTAATAAACGCTTTGAAATCTATCCATTTATTTAGTGTAGTTTGCCAGCAGTCTGCACTTCCGTGCTCCAACCCCAGCACACCTTTCCTACTGCAATATTGTGAACTCAGCTCTGACGAGGAGTATCTGTTTGACTTTGCTGTACATTGAAAACTGATGTATTTCTTTATTCCTTGAGCCAATGATTACGTAAATGTGTGCATCTACAACTCACCATTTCCCTATGTTGAAGAACGTGTTTGGGGGATTTTTTTTAAGCTTATCAATTTGGTGAAAATAATTCAATTTTCTAGTATAGACGAGTACAAATATGATACAGACAGATAGAAAATTGGTGCATGCATACCATGGCCCTAGTGTTGCAGCAAAACATTTTGTGATTTCTTTGTTAATCAGGGAAAAAAGCCTTGTTGTGGAGGGGAAAAAAACCTTCCGGATGACTAGTGTGACTCTACTAGTGACAGCCTTGTTGTCAGCAGGATTATACTTAACAAAATGAGTGTGTGGTGTTCTGAGAAAGTGACTGCGATTTAAAACCTTCCAAAACAAAAAAAACCCAGATGAACCATCTCCAAACTCATGAGACCTCCACAACAGTAATCTAACGTATGATGGTGCTGTATCCTGTTCAGTTACCCTCCTCTGGTATTTCCACTCCAGTGCCAGGGAGCTGACTGAAGGTCAAGTGAAAGTTAAGGCTTTGGAGCTGACAGCAAGGTTTTTGGTTAAGATGTCAGGAATGGCTCTGCAGGTCATAAGGGTGATTCTGACAGGAGACCCCTTCTAAACACAAGCCTTTTGAGTCTTTCAGAGAGGGATGCACAAGCTGGATCTCCAGTTCAAGACTTTCCTATTCTGGAGAGGATGAAGAAGAAAATTTCAAACAACAGTTTTCATTTGAGAATCCTTTTCTGGTAAACAACCCAGCAGTTAGACTAGAAGAATTAAACATCTGTGTGAAAGAGAGGGAACGAGTTTAAGTCAGTGGGTTTCTGTGGGACTACAGAAGTGCTCCCTCACCCCACCCCCACCCCCCCAAAAAATAAAAAAAAAAAAAAAAAAAGCATAACTCGTTTTGGATTGTGTAGTGGCTATTTATATTAGCCTAAATATGGAAAAATGTTGAGTTCATAGAACTTGTCAGAAAAAGGTGGAGATATTGTTTGGTTATTTGTGTGTGTACATGTATATGCACATAATGTTATCAAATTTTAATTAACGTGTTAATGTCAATGGTAGAATAGTGCATATGTATGAAATGACCATATAGTGTTACACATGCATGTTCCAAGTACATGCATGGGGGTAATTTTACTTTGGGAGGGTAAAAAAAAAAGTTACTCTCTGGTAGCTTTTTTTTTTTTTTTTTTTTCAGGGAAAATAAGGAGGGTGATTCTTTAGTTGCCTTTTGGCAAGAAATTGCTTTTCCATCTTTGTGCACATGACTCTAATTTACCATTAATGGAAAAACATAGTAGCTTGGTGTAAATCCTCCAGACAATACACCCCATTCTAGTGGGGATTCAAAATGTTCTGCTGCATACCTGATATGCTGGCTGAGACTATTGTCTGCTGTGAAGCAGGTGGGATGGAGAATGGAGAGAGTTAGACAGTTCTTTGTGTTCACCAGGCTAAGAGCAGCTAGTTTGGTGTTTGGGATTTGGATTTTTTTCTTGGGGGGTATTTTTTGTTGTTGTTTGGGTTTTTTTTATGTAATGTAATACTTTTAAGAAATAAATTAGTGTCTTCCTCGTTTGAGCAGGACATGAGGACCTAACACACTCATACAGCAGTTTACATCAAAGAAGATTCTTCAGGGTGACACTAATACTTGGAGAGCAGTCAGGCTGTTTTAGTGTACAGTTGTAAAGGTCAGCCAGTTCACTTTGTATACTTTCATCTTTCAGTATTTTTCTAAATGACAGTTCCATGCAGTTTTCTGCTATATACACTTCCATGCTTTAAGCCAAAACAAAAATTAGCCTTTGTATTACTGTCTGTAAAATCATGTATATTCAAATACTCATTGCTGCATTGATTTGTATCTGCTGTCATGTACCTGACATGATAGTTTTGAAACTTTGGGCAGTGTCTAGTTTTTTCATTTCCAGTGTTTAATGTCAAGTCTAAATATGAGTATGCACTGTATGGTCTCAGCATGTGAGACCCTTCATGTTACAGAGTTTCATTTGATTCTGCTTGTTTTCCTGAAGGCAGCACATCTCTGATGTGTTAAGGTATAACACTTCTCGAACAGTTATGTTTTCTTCATAAACAGGACTTAGATATTCAGGACCTATTGGGTCAAATTCTTCTCAACATTTTTGTACCAGTGTGCACCATTTTCTAGTGCTTCCTAATTTCATGGGTGATGTGTGATAACATCATGAATGATCAGTAAAGCTCTAGATGACCCTCATGTAATTTTGCAGCAGAGTGCTGTCCACTGCATATATAGGGAAGAAACCAACCATAACCTTCACTCCGATAATTTCAGTAAGTGTAAATCAGTATTTCAGTCTAAATTGGTGATTTGAGAGGCAGTAATCAGTGGCTTTTTAGTGATGTGAACCTTAATACAGAATTTTAATATAAATTATGTAGTCATTTTAAAAAGCACTATTAATGCAGAGAAGGTGTTTATAATTTATCATAATTAAACTTCTCTGGGGTTTGTAGGAGCTAGCCTGGAAGGTCTGGCTCTTCATTCTGAGGCTTTGGTCTTCAAACCTGAGTTTGGGTTGTGTATAAGAGCCAGTGAGGTCAGTTAAGGAGTCTGCAGAACAGACATTTTAAGATCATGTAGGCATGCGTTTAAAACAGCATTTGGGATTAAACTATTTACCCAGGTGTATGCATCCCTATTCTGTCAAATTTTTTAATCCTTTGAAATTGTGGTTAAAACAAACTTCTCCTTGGAAGTGGCTGATTGAAATAAAGGCTCTCTGTGGAGTTTTATATAAAGACCCGGAGGCTGCTTCAGTTCTGCATCTTCTGGGAGAGAAGCAGCACAGAAATCATAGCAAATGCGTGGTTTGATGCCTCCTTTATCCTTATGCTAGTTCTTCAGCTGCTGCAGAAGCTAAAATACCTCAGGTACAAGTTAGAGCACCCCTTGAAAAACTTTGATGCAGTTTTATTACACAGTTCTGGGACTGCAAGGCTAAATTAAAATACAACAATAATGAGCAAAATTCACTCCAGCCTGCCACTGCCATCAAGAAAGGAGGAACAGTCGCTCACAATGTGTGTCTTTTGTTTTATTTAACAGTATTGTCCTAGACCCTGGCCATGCAGTAGGCATCTGTAACAGATGAGCAAAGATGATGTTTTTTGCCATTGGAAATCACAGTGGATTGTTCCAACAGATCCAGCTGTTGGGAGATACAGTTAAAGAATTCAGACAAAATCCTTGTGGTTTTTTAACTCATGTGAAGGGAGATGTTGAAGACTGCAGTAAAAAAAATGAGGTTTTATGCCACCTCTAAGTTGTCTGTATTCTTGGTGAGAAGGAAGAGTATCAAGAAATGCTTGTTAAAAGCTTGTCATAAGCTTCCCATTAATATGAGAGACACTCCAGATGTTCCCTCCTTAAAGGCATTTCAGTGGTGTAACCCGTTTCACTGTGTGTTTTAACACAAGTCCAGTATGATGTAGCATTTCTTCTCCTCCCCTGCTCCCACTAACATGTCATACCCTTTCAAGTCCACCTTGTCCATGGTGTTTCTCCTGCTGGCTACACCTAACCTCTCAAGCCTCCATCACTCTTTGTCACTGAGCTGAGTTTCTGGCACATCACACCCCACCAAGTTATTGCTTTGACTCCATTGCTTTATAGCAAAGCTTACTGATGCTGACTCCAAACCACTCGGCCAGGTTACACGCCCCTCTGTGCTCAGCAGGCAGGTGTGGAAAGAGTGTGCTCCTGTGTGCAGGATTATTCTTGGCCAAAGTGTTTCTAAGATAACACAGGTGTTGCCAGTTATAAACCCACTAGAGAAGGGGGTGTGAGCGGTCATTGAAAGGAATAGGTCGTAAGAAGGCAGATCTTGTGCATTTCTGTGGCACCGTGACCCCATGAAACCTGCCCAGAAGAGAAGCCAGCCTGTGGAGAGATTGCTTCATGCTGTGTAAACTGAGGTTTGGCTCTGGGAGAGGATTCCTTTTTTCTTTCTTTTTCTTCCTTTTTTTCTTTTTTTTGGGGGGCAGTCATTTCCCTTTCATATCCATGCTGACTGTGGACAGAGGAGCTGTTGTCATTTAGCTACCAAAGACTCATTGATGATCAGCTACGGATATAAATCCAAGATCAAGAAAAACAAAGTGGGGCTCTGATCCTACTACGGAAATAGTTTCTCTTTCATTGCCTTGGGAGAATGAATGGAGGAGGCATGGTACTTTAGCAGTTGAAATTAAGCTGCTGTTTGGAGTGATTTCAGGCAAAACTCTCCCCAGGTAGATCACGTGGTGTCTACTGTACTGTATCTACCTGAAAGTAAAAATACCATTATAAAGAAAGTGGCATAAAAATACAACCTCATATGAGTCCTTTTAGAAAAGAAATGTGGCATAACTGTCTGGACTTTGTGTCTGAAGGAGCATGTACAGTGATAGGCCTGAGATAAAAAGAGAAGAAAATTTACCCTTCTACTTTTTTACCCACCAGTCAGTTGTGATTTTCAGCTTTCAGATTCATACCACTTTTTGTACAAGTTCTGCTAGCAGGCAGATAGGTACAGATGCTAGCTTGTAGGTTTATACTGAAATACAGTGGTGAGGGCACAAAGGGAGGTGTTCAAAAGCAGGCTGCTGCTTAAAATAATAACTCATAGGCTTTATATGTCTTAGGTCCTCAAAGTATGTGGAATTTCAATTGGACTGGAAAGGGTAGTTGAAAGCAGAGACTTTAAGGAAGGTGTCATTTGCCATTCTTGATTTGACCAGAGGTGAAAGCACATGGATAATTAGCACAGGAGACCATCTGCTACCACGAAACAGAGGTAATAATTTTTGTCCAGTGTCTCTTGGTGACACTCCTATGAAAAGTTAGCGGTTTTTTGTTTTTTTGTTTTTTTGATGTTGAATCTTCTTCTGAGACAACATAAACAAATACTGTTCCATTAATTTTTTAGGTGGTTTTTTTTTCAGTTTGAGAAAACAAAATAGACGTGTTTTGTTTTGTGTGACAGCTGTTTAGTAATGTATGACATTGAGTTGACTGTCCTTTCTTAATGCCAAGTTTTTGTCATAAAATACAGAAGAAGAACAGATTATTTTGGACATTATGACAGTTGAGGACTATAAACTTAATGCAGAAACACAAACTTCGGGGGCATTTCTAAAGTGGTAGTGTTCTGTATTTAGTCTGAGACCAGACTGGTAATGGGAGGGAATGTTGAGCTCACTTCCAGGAATTAAATCAGACTAACAGGACCAAGGTTGCTCTGCCTATAGCAGAATATCAGTGGCTTTTCCGGAATAAATTTATAATGATATAAAATATATTAAAAACATATGTCAGTAGGATTCCTTGTCAGCTCTCAGTAATAGCTCACCATTACCGCATTGTGATCTGAGAATCCTTGTTTCAGCATATGTTGTTCTTGGGGACTTGCATGTTTTTCCCCTGGTACGTGCTTTCTTGGTGAACTTGCAATCCGATAGCTAAAAGAAGTCTGGCTGTTACTATTAAAAAACAATTACTGCCTTTTTTAGCTAATACTACAACATGCCAACAGGGATCTTCAGTTTTCAAGCTGTGGATCTGACTCAGACCAAATTAATTTTGCATTTGAGTAGCTGGTGAGAAATTATTTCTGATTTTGGACAGGTGTCAGATCTTTTTCCTTCTATTAGTCCATCTTTCACCTCCTCTGCTAATCTTCGTACATATATAATGGTAAAATATGAAAGAGCAGTTTGTTTTAGGGTATCTGTAAGTGCAGAAAGTATTAATGTGCATGGCTTTTTCCTCTCCTTTGAAGCTCATGTTCAAACGAGTATTGTGCTAGTTTTCAGTGACAGTTGTTGGCATCAGATGGAGAGATCATGAGAAATAATGAATTACAGTGCTGATTGACTTCAGTTCAGCCACTGGTGCTACCAGGATGTCCTGCTGTCTAGAACAGAACAGAAAATTAGTTCAGAATATCTAGTCAAGAATTAAACCAGAGATGAGTAAATTTATTTGAGGGAAAAAGAACAACCACTGCTTCAGGATCTGGATCTAACTGTAGAATAAGTACGACTGATGCGATATTAAGCATTTTTCTGTGGGTGAGCACTTTCCACGGAAATACTAATAAACAGTCAGGAAGTTGAATATGCTTAACGAGTCTCTTTTTTAATTAATCGATTTCTTATTCTCAGCAACATGAAATGGATGTGCTCCATGATGCATAATTTCATTACACTGACTGTAAAAAACTGCTTCCTCTTTCTTGCTCCAAAACGGGTACTGTAGAATAGTTACTGTATATGCAACAAGAGTAGAGACAGTGGTTTGGGGTTTGGGTTTTTTTTTTTTCCACACAATGGCTTACTTGTGATACTGAAGATTAGCTTTCAGTAGATTACTGAAAAAAAAACAGATACACTGGGTATCTGGCAGTACTAGGTTTCTCTGCAGACTCTTTTCAGCTGGAAAGCATGGCACTTTATACAACCTTTGGTTAAGTCTGTATAGAGTGTCACTTCCATTCTCAAAAAATAAAAACATAAAAATGAGTTGGTTTAAACCAAAGGCCAAGTTGCAAAATGACAGATTTCTTAGTATCAGCTAATGAAAATGTTTGTGGGAGGTTAGGTTCAGAAAACCCCAGATCTTAATCCCTCTGTGTAGGCAAAGCAGCAAAATTTAGTAGTTCATACATCTAATTCTTCTGGCAGCCCTGCTGCCCTGTTGATTTGGGGGGGAGGAGGGGGGCACTTGCTCCTCACTCTTTTTCCCAACTGCCATCTTGCAAAAAAGGGATAGCTTGCATACCTGTTAGTATTAATGGCTACAAATTTTGCTTAAAATGTTACTTCTAATTTGGACACAGGTAATTTAATAGATGTAAAGTGTGATAAGAGTGGTTCAGTAGTCACATATAATGTAATATAATGAACATTTTCAGAAGAAGGGATGTATTTCCTCTTCCTTGTTTCTCAGCTGGGTTTAGGCTTTTTCATCCTTTTATCAATTTTTCAGCTTTGTAGTACTCCACCGTTCTTCTTAACCATAACTTCTTACCAGTGTTTGACAAGAGAGGATCAGTCTGGCAGGCTGTATGTCTGTCTCTTCCTATCTATATCATTCTTTAATTTTTATTGTCTTTGTTCCTGCAAGTTAATTTTTCTTCTTTTTCCAGTTTGTACAAATACAGCTTTCATATTCTTTCTTTTTCTTCTGATGCCTTCTATCCCAAAGACATCATTCATATGCTACTATTCTGTCCCAGACTACTAGATTTTTAGAAGTGTAACATTGCTGTTATTGTATGTTGGGTTTGCTGTACAATCAGGAAATCATCATAAAAAATCAACAATTGGTTCCTCATTGAAGTAATAATAAAAAGCTATAAACATTTTATACATATTCACATTTTTAATTCGTATACATTTTTAGTTCTCTTGGTGTGATGACAACCAGAAACAGTTTAAAATCTCCATACTTTGTGCGTACTTTAATAAATTTCATATGGTTGTTTGGTTGTTTTTTTTTTTAATATTAAAAAACCATTAAAGCTTTCAATTTCATTGTTAGTTTGACACACAGATATTTTGCTCAGGATGTGTATGTTAGAGATTGCAGGAGCACATTATTTCATTGGTTAAATTAGGGTTATTTCATTTATGTAGTGGACTATGCTGATTCACATACCAAGGGAATTAAACACTTATCGATTTTATTTCTGTGAGGATTGTTACAAAATCATCCAGACGGCTGTTAGCCCCTCCAGCCAATATAGTTAGCTGAGATGCCCGTTTGCCTTTTGTGATTTGAGTAAGTTCATTCTGTAATGATGGTATAATTAGCACCGATTTTCCAAAGGAAAGGTAATTTTTCTTTTGGCTCATGTATTTGTTTTTTGTCACAAACAATAAAAACACAGTAGCTAAAAGTAGTGTTTAAAAGAACAGGAGTTTGAGTGGCCCCTCCTAAATGCTGGAATAGTGCAGGGTGTGAGCAGCTGCGGCCAGCCTGTTACAGCTGGGGTTTAAATTGGGGTGGAAGGAGGCCTTGGTGCTCACAGGTGTTAGGGCAGAGCTCCCTGGGGCAGTGCCTTCCACCTCACTGGTCCTTTGGCTGCTCACGTAGGTGTGCATGATTCAACCTGGCCAGCTGGCTGGTTTCTTGAAAATACTGACCAGCATTGAGAGACAAGTGTTCAGTGACAATATCAACAAAAAGCTTTTTTGTTTTCCCTCTCCTTTTCTTCCCTTCCAAGAGAAGCATTTTAAAGCACTGAAAACAGAAGCAATGCTGTGTGTCACTTAAATAGATACATACTCACTTAAATAGATACATACTCCTTGAGGATGTTTTCCACACCCCTTTTTCCAACACGTAGCCACAGCAAATAATCGGGAAACGCTCTTCAATTTAGAAAGCTGTGTTAGAGCTACGGTAGCTCTCTCGTGACTCAGAAAAAGGGTCTGAGCAGAAGGAAGTCTGCAGGAGTACAGGTACCTCTATGATACCTCTATGTCATGAGTTGCTTTCTTTAAACAGTGTCATGTTTTTGAAGATCCTGAGTTTAGTAGGAATATCAGAATTTCACTCTGTTTTTAAGACTATTGCTGCCAGCTTAAAGTGTGTGAGAAGTTAGTATTTTAATGCTTGTAATCCTTGGTTTACTGGCATGTATTCAGTAACAAGGTAATTGAAAACCTGAAGTAAAAAGGCAGGGATAGGGTTTTGTAGTTTGGACAATATACAGAGCTTGTCTGCCACCATCCAGATGTGTTGCTGCATCTCAGTGATGTATTATTGTAAGAGGAAGGTGCAGTTGCCTTGCATCAGCATTTGGCATTGAAGTAGCATTCCTTGAGTTGGCTTTAAGAAACTATCATTTATACGCTTGCTTCTTTAAATACTTAATTTTATTGTTTGCTTGGGTGGTTTATTTTATCTCTGTATTTATGAAAGTTTTGTAAGCTCATTTTAATTAAAGAAGGAGTCTAGCTTGTTTGCATGGTAGACTTTCAAAGTCTGATAAAAGTTCATCTAAAAGTATCAATAACTGATCACTTAAGAGTAACACATTTCTGTATCACTGGAGTGCTAGAGCTGAGTAAGCGGGGAACAAAATGAGTGCAAAATTTAAATGTAACTTAATTTTTCTTTACATAATTGGAGATTCTGTGTTGATAGTACTTCTGTTGGTGTATTGCCAGCCAAAAATGCAGGACACAGGTAAAACTGGAGTCCTCTTGCCAAAATCCCGAGGCAGTGTATGATCCCACAGTGGTGGCCTTAGAACAAGGAATTGCCATCTCTGTGCCTCAGGTGAAGCTGCTTGTTGGCCTTCATAGTTTTCTTATTTAGTTTCATAAAGCACCTACCATATTCAGCATGGAGTGAAGGTGAACTGGGTGGCTCTGTGGGAGAGATGAACTGGCTCTTAAAGAGTTTTGCATTGGTTTTAATGCATAGCCTTCTTGGGCTCAACATGAACCTGGGTTTTAGTAACATCTGCCAATATTGGCTTCAGCTGACACCGTTGGTTTGTGTTCTATAGCCAGAGACTGAATTGTTTCGTACGAGGCTTGTTGCGCACAGCCTGACATTTTAAACCACTTGTAGGTCTTGGGCAGCCCAGGTGTCACACATTGGCCTGTTGATAGATCACTGGGCACATCATCAGGAAACCTTGTTTCTCTCCTCATCTCTGCCAGCTCTCCTCTTCCACAGTGGCTGAGCACTTGCTCTCGTATGTGTGTTGCCAGAGAAGGAGAAGCTGAATGAGCTGGAAGAGGTGGAGGGATCTGCCTGGATTATGGATGGGTCTGCCCACAGCAGAGAAATGGATGGGACCTTACTGTCCCACAGCCTCTACTTGTGCCTCAGCTGCAGATTCTCGGACAACTTTCCTTGACCGGAGAAGCCAAATGTAAAATGAAGCTTCTTCTCTGCTAATTCATTTTATCCAGTGGTGATAATTATTAACTGTACTGTGCCTAACTGGCAAGGTGGTGGGTGGGGCCTGCAGGGGTGGCCCCTGTGCGGAGCAGCCAGTTCCAGATGTCTCCAGCAGCCCCACTGCGGGGCACAGCTGAGCCCCTCAGCCCCGGGCAGGCGCCTTGGGTAACACCTGGGTAAGGAAGGGCAGAAGAAGTTGAGACGAGGGCACAGTGGAGCTAGCGCCACAGGAGGCACCATGGCTGAGCTGGTAGCACCCTGGAAGGGCTGCAGCCCCTGGAGGGGGCGGGTGAGGAGGAAGGCAGAAGTGAGGAGGAAGGGGGGGTGGGAAGAAATGGCTGCGCCTGTCTCCTACATTGCCCACGCCTCACCTGCGGGACCACCATGAACCCAGCTGGCTGCTGTTGGTTGGGCACTGGGAGGAAGATTCGTCTTTCTAGTTAGATTTGCAGACCTGTATACATGTCTGATAAGCAGTTTTCCCTTCTGCCCCTCCCAATTTATATCAAGAAAATATGTAGGAAAATACCTGGAAATACATAGGTGTGTTTGGGCTGCGTATGTCTGTGACTTTTCTTCAGACTGGCTGAAGTAGAACCTGCAAAATGTTTGAATTAATTAGCTGTAGAAGTTACTTGTTAAATAATATCAAAAGAAGCCAGAGTAAGATTTCTATTAACATTTGTGGTTGTTTCTTTCAACAGTGAAGATGTTTAAGGATTGACAGAAATTCCCTTTTTGTGTGTATATCCATAATTAAAATGCAAAAGCACACTGCTGGTCTACTTGACACTAGTTTCCCGTGGGTGTAAGTTTGCTCATTCAAGGGAGAGACTTCTAAGTGAAGTTAAGTTTAGGCTATTTTATTTTTATGAAGTGTTTTTTTTAATTCATGCTAACACTGATTCTTACACAGAGGTTTTTTCTCATCCTGAGCCTATGCCATCCTTTTCTGCAGCAGAAATTAGAACCAATTATCATGCTACATATTATTTTCTCATTAATATGATTTTAGGAAGTTTTTCCTTTTTTGTCTTTCTGTTTCAGATTTCTTCTCTCATTTCCATGCCATCTATTACCAGCTAAGAAGACTGAGTGCGTGAAAAGGGTGTGTGGAATTACTTTGTAAGCCCAGCCCCGATATTTTCAATTGTTCAGACTCTTCCAAGTTTAAAAATAAGTGGTTAGACTTGTTATGTGACACTGTTCATATATGTTTAATTTAGTTGTCATTTGCCAAGACTATGAACATGCCAGGTATTCAGTGAAAGATTAAACTTTTAATTTAATATTTACTTTGAGAGAAGCAGCACTGGGGAAATTAAATTCTCACTGTTCCTACCCCATCTCTCTGGACCTAATCCTGTGGTCAGTGACATCTGTGATAAAGCATAGCTTGCTTTTAACAGCAGCGTGGTCAGGATAAGTGGAATAAGGTTGATGCATTAATAGGTCTTTGGATATTGACAGGGAGACGGGACTTCTTGCAAATAGCATTTTGGCTAGTCTCTGTATACATGCACATGGGAGCATATATGTGTTTGATTCACTCAGAGGGGAGTTCTTGTGTGACTGCTTATGTCAGGCTTATGTTAGAAGGCATCTGCTTCCAAGTCCAGGAATTCATTTGCTGCCTCATACAAAGCAGAAAAAATATGTGATATTTGATAGCAGGGAACACAGGTTTGACACCCACATGCCAGGTAAAATCTTCAGTGTGCTCTCTTACTGTGCTTATGGACCTAGCAGACCAACTGCTCTGTCAAAACCAGCGCATCCTCTTGTGAGGATTTGATGTTGACAGTATAGCCAATAAATGACTCTATGGTGCTTCAGTGCCTGCAGTGTCTCTTTCCCTAGCTCTGAACGTGGGCAGTGATGACACACAGATGCTTGCGGATCTCTTATATCTTCCGTTATTGCATGGTAATATTTTTGGCATATAATAGCCTACTCAATTGGGGTGGGAGAAAATAAGTTTTGTCTAGTAGTTTCCTGAACACATTCATCCTCCACTGGCTGACCACATTCCCAGATGCTATGAGATTGAATTTAGCCTGCTAGGAGGCCTGGGGTGGGTGCAGTCTGGGTTGGAAGCATCCTTGCTTTGCCAGCAGCATTCAGTGATGTTCTGTAGAGCAAGAAGGAGTGATCAGCCCACTTTGTTTGTGCCTGTGTCAGCAGATGTCTCTCATTATATTCAAAGTACTGTAGAGGCATATTGTATCAGAAGTTTCAGAGAAAATAAAGCTGTGCAGAAGTAGCTGAATCTAAATAATGACTTCAATTTATATAGTATTTAATGTTACTTCTCGCATATTACCCCTGACTCAATATGCCATTATTTCTGCTCTGCCTGGTAACATTCTTACTACATCGAATACATATGCGTGGTATCATTTGGGTAATGGGAAAGCAGCATTTACATGCTGCATGTCCTGTGACGGTGAGAAGCATGCCTGGGCTCTTCTCGGTTACAGTGTCCAGCAGCCACTGGTGTGGGATGCTTTTGTTTCCCTGAGAGTGCAACAAAACATTCTACCCTTCCCACGCTGGTGTGAGTAGCTCATGCTCATCCAGCATCATTTATCCTGAAGGGCAGGGGCTGGGTGAGCTTGCAAGAGTAACTCAGACAGCATCGGTGTCATTCCTTCAGTGCTAGAATTATACTTAGCACACAAGGTTCATCAGGGGGTGGTGCCTTGTGGGAAGAAGCCTGGTGGTCCTAGTGCTAGTCAGAATTCCTCGTGACTCCTCCGCCCTGCTCTGGTTTTGGTTACTCTCTGCTTTTCCACTGAGTTCAGCATTCATTCAGCAGCTCAGGCTGATGAATGGTCCGTGGGGCTGAGGCTGGTTGCTGCTTACCTTCCTGTTCTGGAACTGGGTTAGTGATTCATCGTAGGCAGATGAGGGTGGGTTTAAGCACAGGTACTTTGGCATTAACCTGAATTAACCGGGTATCCCACAGAGGGGGAAGTTTTGGGTTTCAGTGCCATTAAGAAACAAAAGCCAAAATTTAGGTTTGAGTAGTGAAAGCTACCAATTCTTTTGTTTAATTCTGTCAAGGTATGAGCCACACAGCAGTATTGTTTGGGGATATGTCATGAGCCAGTGATAGCTCATCGTGCCTAGGATTTTACATGGTCTGTTGTAGTAAGATAAAGAGGGCTGCCAAAATCTTGAAATAGAACTCTTGTAATGACATGGCTTTTAACTCTCCTGACCTCTTGAGTAGTCTACCTGTTGAAGGTAGAACTTTGTAGGGAAAGGTATGCTTTATCTATATAAACCAGTAATTCCTTTTTTTCTGCAATTTGTATTATAAAAGGGGGTGCAAGAAGGAAAAAAGCTTTTATGCAAGCCTTTGCTATGGCCTGTATTTCAAGTATTGCAATGAAACAACAATATAAACAAGATTTTATATGGAGGTTATTACTTTTGCTTCAGGAAGTGGGGAAAAATACGCATGGTTTTCTGGTTTAGTTCTGTAATAAAAGGCAGCATTTTTCTGAAGGATCTTTCAGAAATACTGTGACTCTGTATTATTTGTTGAGGGGCCAGTTCTGACTTTCGGAAACTTGAAATGCTGCCCTTAAGTCTGTCATCTCGCTTTTCACCATCTGTGCTTCTGTATTCAATGTGGAAAACCCATGTCTCAGTTAATAAAGGGACTCACTTTCAGTTTTGGTTTTTGTAGATTTCGCTCTTGTTTCTCCTGCCTTAGGGCTTTGCTTGAGTGCGGTTTGTGTTGGACTCAGCACAGGAGAAGTGTTTGGAGGAATCTTCTTCTGCAAGCTGCATCCAGGATTTTCCTGGAAGGGAAAGTCCGATAAACATGGGAGAGGATGCTAGACCTGCTAGTGGTTGAGTGTCCTCATCTCTCTTTGGGAGGAACAGTGTCAGCATGTCTCAAGTGAGCAACTGTTAGGCCCTGGCTCAGGGAGTGCTCTCTGTATGCTGGTAATTTCACCAATTATCACTATGCCAGTGACCTTCCTATTTCAGAGGAGGTGACCAGAGAGGTTGTGCTGTGGCAGCGCCGACTTTATCTTGCGTCCTCAGATTTCCTTGACCTCTCTGACTGCTTTTAGAATCGGAAATGATACAAAGTCAGTGTGGTAATGTATGAAGATAGTCTTGCTTGCTTTTTTTAACTGATTTTTTCATCTCCATTTTTTTCTTTTTTTTGGATGCATTAGTTATACTTGATACTTTCAGTTTTCGATAAGATGTAGTTAGATCATAAGAGAACTGTGCCTTTGCACATCTAAAAGGCAGCTGGTTGGATGTCCAGGGCAGCACTATGCAGTTGCTCTCAGCATCCCACAGCTTCTCTAGGTATGATGCTGCCTGTACTGGGCTTTGTCCTGGTGCTTGAAAATTGTGCTCAAGCTGGGGGGCTCAGCAAGCGGGGCTGTCAACACAGAGATGAAACCAAGCTCTGCTGAGATTCTGCCAGGCTGAAAACTTGGCTTTCTGCAAAGGTCAGTGGCAAAACTCCCATTGACTTCACTGACTCCAGGATTTCTTTGGTTTTTTTTTTAATCAATCGTGAGGAGGAAACTGTAGTTAATCCCTTCCCTCTTCTGTTTTCATTCAGTGTTCCCAGGTGACAGCTTTCAGATGGGACAGACATCGTTGTTTCAGCATAGTCTGCCAACAACTTGTGTAGCCATGCAATGTGATTTTCATGTAAGATGAAGTTTATTTGATGATGTTCTTTGCCTATAATTTCTTGAAAATTTTTTGTCATTTCAGCCATTGGTTTAATTTCAATTTAACTGACAGAGGGAAAGATAAGCCTAATATAGTAGCTTTTTATAAGCCTCTTGAAAGTTGGTGGCTGATAGAGGGATTCATAACTACACCACTCAAGGATAGCTGCAGGATAAGGTCCAGAGTTGGACATTCCAGTAAGTGCTCCAGTATTGAGAAAAGCTTCATTGAGACTTTTTTTTTAATCAAAATCAGTCCTGACAAGACAAGGAAACTGAAGGAAATCAGGCATCATTAATATTTCTGTTTATTTGTTTCTGACAAGGTGACAGAAATATTTTCTCTTGGTTAAAAGACCAGGTCTAAATTATCATGTTTTACTATGTTTAACTATGGCAGTTCACGTTACAAGGTCGTCTAATATACCCTGCTTCTTGTGTGGGTTTTGTAGGCTCTGCTGGGTTTGCAGCTAGTTCAGGCATGTTTGCACAATCTTGCTGTCACTGCTGTGATGCCCCATTAGTACTTACAGAGCAGCCTCAAGCATTTTTGGATTGGGTTGTCTCCGAGTAGCATTTAAAGCTCCTGAGTAGAGTACCTACTTACTAAGAATGTATCTAAGGAGTAGGTACCATCGTTCTCTTGGTAATGTTTTCTCATTTATAACGTGTAATGCCATTCCTATGGCTTCCAGTCTGTTGATAGGGAGTGATACAAGGTCTTGGGTTTACTCTATAAAGTCCATAATGGCCCAGATTGTCTCCTGTGACCTGAGCCAGTGCTACACATCAGTAAAATGCACAGAATAATCGCCCTGAGTTGATTGTGTGTGATAAAGAGGGAAAGTATTTGGCTGCTTCCTCTCTTGTTTGATAATGTCTGGGTGTGTTGACATGCCTGATTTATCAAGATTTTCTTCATACTGTGCTCTAGTTTGCACTGCATGAGGCTATTAAGGGCTTAGTTTATACCATATCCTTTCTTGTTTTGCAAGATTTAAAATCCGTTAAGTACCACAAGTGCCTACAGGATATATTAAACAGAATTTTAAATGAAAGCTAACTAAACAAATGGGTTTTGCTGGCATTTAAAAATCATAAAAACATTTCTGTTCGTACTTGACAAATCAAGATCAAACTTCAGAGTCCTACTAATCAGCTGTTTGGTGGTGTAAGTGTATTTTTCTGTGTTAACATTTGCAGTTTTATTTTTCATCAGACTTTCTGGATTTACACTAATGTCTTAACTCCATTGTAGAGTTGGAGTCGGGTTTATTGCTTTCCAATTAAGTTTATGATTTGCTTTTAAATCCAAATACTCAAATTTCAATTTAAACTAAGAAGTACTTAATGCCTGTGTCTTTTAGAAAGAACAGAGTATCTTAAAAGCGAAAGCAAAGGATATGTGAGTCTCATAAGAAATTTTGTTAAGCAAATCAGCACCAGGAAAACACACAGGAAATCACCTGAAGCAGTGGGATTTCCTGATAAAAACACCTGTGGCATCCCAGAAACACAGGGTTGTATTTATGACAACAGTTAAGACTCTTGTGTTGACGTTGGATGCTTCTTTATCTCATTGGCACTGTATATTAACTTCATTAACCTTTTTTAATATACTGAGGTACCCGATTTCTTACTGTGTGATGGAGTATGAATTAAGATTGAATTATAAATGCTAATTGAGAAGATGATTAAAGGAGTAAGGAATGTTCTGGTATCTTTGATTATTTTTCTCTGCAAGTGAATATAAACTATCTCACAAAAACACATTGTTAGATCTTTTAGGGGATTTTTTTCTGGCTCTAAAGAGAAGCTCGTCAGCTGTAGTTCTGGTTCTGGCTTCTTCTGTGACATGTAGTTTTCTATAGAGTTAGGATTTACAGAATAACCATAGATGAAAAAAGAGAGTTGATTCATGTCTTCGGTGTTCTTGATTTGGCAATCCAAAGTAAGTAAACTGTCTCCTTGTTTATCCTCCAGTGTGTCAGCAGCTCTGGACTTTTGAATACATAGGAGCAGTTGGACTTGGATGCAGCCTTCCCCTTCCTGCCCCAAGAAATTTGATGTAAGGTCATCTGTGACCACAGGTGCTTCTTCACGGGCAAGTGAACTTGAGAGGAAGCAGAGAGGCCTTCCCCCTTTTAGGGGAGAGCTCAGAGCTGCTGGAAAATAAATGACTGCCATGCTTTGTGTCTTTCTTTCCTGGGACCATCTAGCTTAAGAGGTTAACTCCATGTTTCAGAAAAGGCACAAATACGTTTTGCCTGCAGCCTGTAGACACAGAGTTAGTTGCTACTGATTAATTTAATTTCTGCCTAGAAATATGTATTTCTAATGTTCTGGGAAGCCCTTTTGGATCTAAGGGGTTCTCTGGAAGTGGGCCAAGATGCCTTTTTATTCTGGTCTTCAGCTTTTAACTTTTTGTCTGCGCCCTCTTCTTTGCTACATTAGGGTGTGTAGGTTTTCTGAAGTAACTGTGGTCTTGCCACCGTTTGTAGACAGGTGAATTAAAACCTTTGTTATGGAGGTAGATGGAATAACACAGGTTTAATTCTACAAAGAGCTAAACTCCCTCAACTACAATTGCCTGCCTGGTTTTGAATAATCTGTTTATATATGGGTAAATAGGTGAAATGAACTTGGGTAGCATACTCCTAGTGCATTCTCGGTAAAGGAGAAACAGTGATCTGTAAGTTCACAGTTAACCTGTGTTAATGTTTAGCATAGGTGTACTTTATTTAAGCAGGTAATCATTCGAAACATAATTCTTCCCCATCTGCACATCAGATGGATGCTGTTTGAATAATGCTATTTCTAGTTGAAACAGGTAGGAATATTATGCTACAGTAATGTCAGCGATTTTCCACTGAAGTGCCCACTAGCTTGTAAGCATATTATAAAACTAGGAATTAGCCAGCACAGTAAATCACATCAGAGTTTCACTAGCTGTATATGTTGTTTATCAAAGATTCTTTCAAAACTATTCCATCTTCTGTGTCCCTTGTAAACAGACAGTAAAGAAAGCACTTCACTGCAGTAGGGCTCTCAGCTACAAACTCTTCAAGCCTCTTAAGAGAGTGATTCTCAGTAGGTGGTAGTGGGGTTAAAAAGTATGCGGGCACAAAAATAGAGCACAGTCTGGGATACATTTTCTCAGTAATACAGTGGAAATGCACCTTGAAGTTGCCTCTTAATTGACAGTACAGGTCACCACAGGAGAGTTTATAAATCAGTGTTGCTAAGCAATAAACTATTATATTTGTTTATTTAAATTATATATATATTATTTAAATTATATATTATATATATTAATAAATTAGATTTATTGAAAGTGCTTGTTGATAAGAGATTAAGAAAGGACAACCACATTGAAATCTCTACAGCTCCTGTTACTTCAGGGGACATACCATACCATGGGAATATTTCTGAGCCTCAGGCTTGCATAATTGTATCTTTAGGCATTGACCCCTCTAGAAACCAGTTATCTTCTCATTGCTTTCATTGGTTTGCTATTAATAAACATGATGAAGACTAATGTAATTATTGGGTGTTAATAAAACCTATTCCAACTAAAGTTATCTTTCCAGACATGAGTGTTACTAGAGAGCTCAGTATGGAGTTGTGGCACCCAGTACAGTTTGTGAGGTGAGAGCTCTAGCATCCTCACAGTAACACAGCTGATGGATAGTAGGGTGTGTGCATCTGAAGGGTGCGTGTTTGCCCACAACATGCAGAGGATGCAATGCTAGGAGTGATTCCACCCTGCTTGGAAATACTCTGCTTTGTTTCCTGTCATGGTTTAACCCCAGCCAGCACCAAGCACCACTGTAGTCAGTTGCTCACTCCTCTGCCCTGGTGGGATGGGGGAGAAAGTTGAAGAGTAGAAGTGAGAAAACTTGTGGGTTGAGATAAAGATAGTTCAATAAGTAAAGCAAAACCCACACATGCAAGCAAAGCAAACCAAGGAATTAATTCACCAGTTCCCATGGGCAGGCAGGTGTTCAGCCATCTCCAGGACAGCAGGGCTCCATCACACATAACAGTGACTTGCCATCACTGCGAATGTCCCCCCCTACCTTCTTCCCTCAGCTTTATATGCTGACCATGATGTCATGTAGTCTGGGATATCCCTTTGGACAGGTCAGCTGTCCCAGCTGTACCCCCTCCCAGCTTCTTGTGCACCCCCAGCCTACTCGCTGATGGGGTGGGGTGAGAAGCAGAAAAGGCCTTGACACTGTGTAAGCTCTGCTCAGCAGTAACCAGAACCTACCTGCATTATCAGCATTGTTTCCAGCACAAATCTAAAGCATAGCCCCATACTAGCTACTGTGAAGAAAATTAACTGTAGCCCAGTCAAAATCAGCACACTTTCATGCCAGTATTTTCCCACAGGTGACCATGGTTAGTAAGGGTCCAATTAGCCAACATGAACCTGACTATAACTTCATTAATAATGCTGAGAAATCTCCCTTGTCTCACCAGTTAATGATATTTTAACCTTGTAGTTTTCATAGTTCAGCCACAGGATTTGCCATCTGCAGGGAACTCAGTGTGCACTGGTTGTCTGCATGGTTGTAGCCTCCTGTCTGCTAAACTGAGCATCCTTAAAACAGCTCAGTGAAGATTTGAGAGCACTGAGAACAGAACAGAGTGTCCTGGCAGCAGGGCTTGGGCATATTACATTATAAGCAGCAGTATTCTGGATGTCTTTCCAAGTACGTTTGGGATCTTAGTGTGGACCCTTTTTTACTTTCTGCTAACCAGTGCCATTGTGCTTAAGCATCATTAATATAAAAGTAGCATCATTTAGGCATACCATGCAAAGCAGCCTGATTTAGTCACATGTGAAGGAACTGGATAACATTTCAGACGAGCATAAGCAACATGATGTTTCCCTCAATGTTTTCTTTATTATTATTATTACTATGTTTGCTTAGGATGAAATGAGACTTGTAGCTCAGTACTTGGTAAGTGGAGAAAAAACAATGTGAGTGCGTGGATAACAGAGTCCGAAGTCAAAAATGCTGTTGGGAATAGGACTACATGGCTAGTCGCCGAATACTTTGTACTAATGCATTGCTGGTTCTGCTGCAAGTCACTTCAGCAGCCATTGCTTGGCAATCTTTTGATTTTGGTCACTGTGAAACTAGAAGGTAGTTCTAGCTCAGATGCTGGTAGCTAAGCATTTGTGTCCTAAAGCCTAAATGTGTATTGCTTTTATCAGCATTTTTGTTCATCTGAGACAAAAAGTCAGATGTCACTGTGAAAAGAGTGTACCTAGTGTGATAATTTTCCACTTTTGCTTTTCTGGATCAATTTTTTTTGAAGGTGGGGCTTGTTAACTCAGCCTCCAGTATGAATTGTTAGTGAGTTTTTGCTTTGATCACATCTGCCAAGCTAAAGAGTTAAAACTATTGGTGTATCTCTGACTCACAGATGCGATAATACCACAGTTTAGGTCTCAGGAATTTAACATTCCAAAATAGAGTAACTCATCTATGCTTTCTTGCCTTTAACCACAAAGGACTTCTGTTTTTCTTTAGCATGTGTTTCAGCAGATGAGGCAAATAATTACATTATGTTAGCCTCTCCCCCATTTCATTCCTTTTTACTATGTGCAACTTGATGGAGTTGTGCATGATGACACCAGCTTGTAGTGTGGTCTGTGCCACATGCTGAACATGTGGGTGGCATTTCAAAAGTCCTGTGATACAGCTATTAGGCCAGACCTTGCAGTGCTTATTCAGGCAGTGTTTTCATTAACCGTCGCAGGCATCTACCCAAATCCTGGGATTTGGCTGCTTTGTAAAAGATATTCTCTAAGGCTTGTATTTTATTTTGTTTTGGGAACTGATACAGGTAGATCTGTTAGGCTCCCTAGTGTGTCTGTGGTTAATAGGTGTAAAAGTATTTGTAGGCTGCAATGTTAGTCCTTGATCTGTTAAAGCCCACTGCACATACAGCTCCATCCTTGCTTTCCCTCTAAGTAAGGGCTCTCTAAAGTAGCCGTGGGGTGAATTGCATGGCCCATGTACTACAGGAAATCAGGTTATTGTGCTTATGTCGTCTTCTGGCCCTAAAAAATAACTGTTTCATAAAACTGGTATGTGAACTGCTTTGTAGGGGATCTTGAGGGAATGCATCAGTGACTGGAAGGAGGGTTAGGCTTTTATTGGGAGATAACGCACTCTTAATCAAAAGTGTGGGTGATGTCTAAAAAAATGCATTTGATGATACCAGCCATAGGCTAACAAATCATTTGACGTTCCTTCCAGAGGATGAGCTGTTGTTAGTTCAGCTACATAGTGTCAGGGCTGGAGTCTGAGTCCCAGCCAGATGGAAGCCCATTTTCTCTTGTTTGGCAGCTGTGCAATGCTTCACAAGCAGAGGAGCGGCCAGGTCTCTACCATGTGTTGGGACACAGCCTCTCATGAAATCGGTCAGATCTGGGGAGATGTCCCTGGTAGCAAACTTTGTAACAATGAGTTTATTCTCTTGTACATTTGGGACCAGGAAACTGCAGCACAGTGCTTTTTAATGATTGATTGGTTAAGTTTGGAACAGGTTTGAAATTAGAGAGAAAATGTTAGGAACTATTTCCATTAGACTGTATCATCTCACCTTGACTTTTGTTTATTTTTCTTTAATTTCACCCTTGGGCAAGCACGGTCATGTACTTCCATCTCTCCTTCCTCTTCTACAGATGTTGTAATCATGTTGCTCAGTTTGCTTCTGGTCTTTTGGTCTTTTTTTTTTTTTTTTTTCCTTTTCCCTCCTGGCATTAAATCTTTTATTTTTAAATACGTAAAGCTGTAGGGTTTCTCATCAGTAGAATCAAATGGAAGATCAAAAATATAATTAAAAAACTTTCATTTCCTTGCCAAAAACAAATTATTTTTTCCTGTCTATTTTGGGTGACTTTATCACACCTGCAAGGGAATAATTTTCATCATGTCTGTCAGGGTGATCCTGCCTTAGGAATGGAATGGTCTTTTAAAAGTAATATGAAATGGAAATAAATGTTTGAAAAGAGAAAAGCATAAAATAATTATATACCATAATAGCCAGGGAATTCAGAGTAAAGACTGTTTAAAAAGAATGAAATAATCTTATTTAAAAAAATAAAGTAATTTGGGGAACTCTTAATTGTTCCCTGGACCGTATCAACATGAGAATAATCCAGTTCATTAGATCTTAGTGTCTGCTGAAGATTTCAGCTTTTTAAAAAGTGTAATATTTTTGTAATATTATAAATGTTACAGAATGTTGTAAAATAATACTGGAAACAAGTTACTATAAGAGTAATATATTTTTGACCTGCAATATACTTGCTATGTATGAGACATTTAAAGGTCAAAGTTACCTGTGTTGCACATACTTGTAATGAATCAGTATATTTTGCCTGTGATAGACTAAGTAAACTTGAGAATGTTCTGATTTTTTTTTTTTAATTCTTCCCCAAATAAAGAGCAAACTCAGTTTAATTGCTTATTTTAAGTGTTACAGATGGCAAAGTGTAATGGAGCTATAATTTATGATGTAGGGCTGTCTGAATGAACTCCTGCCTCTTTAGTAGTTATGGACATTATCATGCACTCCTGGTTTCTGTTCTCCATCTCTGTGGGATTTGATTAACATTCGTTTTCCATTTTCAAAATTCATGAGATAGCTTTACATTGGTGCTAATCTGTTTGCATTTCCATTACATTTGTGTTGTGTTACAATTTTTCTAAGCTGCTGTATCTTGAAGCTGAAAGAATTTTACTTACGAAGAGGGAACTTGGCATACTATTAATTCCAATGTAGTGGGTGTCTTTTTCCCAGCCTGTGATCTGGGTTTTCTTTGCTTTGCCATGAGCAACAAAAAGAGAAAAAGAAGTATTTTCTGGAGGATATCTGATTTGCAGTCTAGATCACTAGGCAGAAGCAATTTCTACCATGCTGTCTGTGTCTTGATGGTTTTCAGTACAAGGTGTGCCTCAGGGCTGGGTTTCTAGCTTTGCTATGCAAGTTGACAGAGTGAGGGTACTCACCTGCTTTCTTTTCTCAAACAGTGATGTGTATAGATTTCCCCTTGAAAGACTGTACTAGTGCAATCACCTGAAAGTTGGGAACATTTACTTCAGTGTTTCTTGTTTTCCACCCAAGGGACACTGTGTTTGTGTACTGCGCTCATCACTGAGCACTCTCATGTTGATTTATTCCTCCTAATTATGAGATGGGGCGTACACGAATGTCATGGAGAAACCCTCTGCAACTGTCCCAGCCCTGTGCATTGACAAGATTGAAACTGATGTGACTTGGTTGGAAGTCCTGTGATAGTTGTTTATTATATCAAAAATGAATGTTGTCCATAATTCTGTTATGTTGAGAGTGTATTGGCTTTCTGGTTTAGTTTGAGGTTTTTTTGTTTAAAATGAATGGTTAGAGAGAGAACGGGCATAGAAAGGACCAAATTCTACAAACTAGTTTAATATGGAGCTCTTGCCAAACTCCTACTGACATCCGTGGGATGAAGTCTGCTCTATACCTGTTAAGCTGCCTTTGCCTTACAGGGCAGAGAGGATTACAGATCTTTTTTGAGCATGGTGGAAATGGGTAGGATCACTTTTTGTGTGTGTGTGTGTTAGGCCTTATCTGAAGAAAGACAATCACTGCATAGCATTACCATGAGTGTGGAAGTCCCAGCACCACTTCCGTTTTGAAGTAGAGATCATGTTTTTTGAGCATGGGATTGTAAAGTCCAGGTTGCATCCCATTGCTTGGTAGTTATATATTAATAAAGTTTAGGTCCAAAGGGCTTGTGTTACCTTGTCTTGAAGTTCTTAGTCAGGTGAAACTTTTCTTTGTTTCTGTTGCATTTCTTCTATGTGCTGTACTACAGAAACACTGGTCTTGTTGGTCAGTTTGCTTGTTGTTTTTCTTTTTCCATTTTGAGAAGCCTGATGTTGTTGCTGAGAACAGTGCTGGTAGGTTATTTATGTATTCTGCCTTCTTATTTCATGGCTATACGTATTTTTTTCAGTTTATAGTAAAGCGAGATGAACTATTTCAAGCCTTGGTAAAAGGCACTATACATCTGTGTATTAGAATCAGCTGCTTGCTCTTTCTCCTTATCAAGGGCTGGATTGAAGCATTCGTGTAATGGTGAGTGAATCATAGGTTTGACGTGTTCCTGCTTGTAACTTCATCTGCAGACTAATAACAGGGAGGGGGGCTTAACAAGTATCTCAGTTCTGAGCACAGAGAAAGATGTTTTTGGATGAAAAAAACTGCTTTTGAGCTAAATTTAGTTTGAATTTAGCTCACACTGAAGAATGGTATGCAACTTTTTTATAGTATGTTGTGTTTATAGTGTGGAAAGTACCCATGCTTAAAACAGGCTTTTAAATCACACACTTTCTCTGTGCAGTATTTTAGGGGGGGGAACAAAAAGGCTTTTATTATGGAGGGCTTTTGTACGGCCCTTTATAACCATCGTAGCTGTGACAAAGAAAGCTGAATTCTTTTTCTGACTCACATTCAATAGCATTAACAGGCTTCTCAGCACCTTCTGACTGCAGTTGCTGGAGCCCATCAGAAAGCAGCTGCTCGTGCAGACCCATGGGTAGAACTAGAGCTGTAGATTTAGGTCTGCAGTTCATGGATCTACTTTCTACTACTGAGACGTTTCAGAAAGTTGGCTAGGAAATGCAAATCTGTGCCACGTATCACTCTACAAATGTGAACTTTAAAGGGATCGGCTTCCACTGAAATAGTTTGAGATCTGTCACTTGGAAAATGTTGAAAACCAGGCATTTAAGGCAGTCACAGTGTTTCAAGAGAATATGTAGTCACTATTGTGGAAAAGTTCGTATGAGGTCACCTAAACTGTTGCTAGGTTAGAGAGACTGCAGTGAGACTGTTTTCCCTGTTCTTTTCTCTGATGTCTCTGGAGGAAACAGACCTGCACTGTCCTTTCTGCACAAAAGAAAAGGAGGATTGTAGTATCTAAAAGGCCCTGACCGTGTAATGCCAAAAAGAATTCACATTGTAACATATTTTATCGTTGGTCAATGTATAGCAGATGCTTTTGATGGCGTGATCCCTGATTTCCTGCCATACACACCCCCTCCGCCCCAGTGTTGTACTAGGTCTGTAACTACAGAATTGGCTGTAAAGAGTACTTAAAAAGGGGCCAAATAAAAATCGCACTCCTATTCCAGAGCTAAAAATTGGTATTAAGGTGTTTGACCTCAATTGTTCCTTCAGAAAACAAGATGCCGGTTTGTGTTATTGTTAGTGAGCAAACACGTGCGTAGCACACTCCCAGTTTACTTTGAGCTCCTTCATCAGCTTCAAAACTCAGTCGTTCTTCATCTTTCTGAATGAAAAAGTTTCAAGTCTCTGGTTTCAACTGTTTTCAGTTTAATGTTTTTTTTATTACCATTACTTTATTTCCTCTATCTCTGTTCACTGTGAGATCTGGAATTTACAAGTCCAGGTTAATCATAATTAAAAAAACCCTAGTTCTGCCAGATTCAGGACACTTGCCTGCTTCTTTTCTTCCCCACCCCCTTTGATACTTTGTCAGGAGCACTGTATTAAATTGCCCTCCACATTGTAGGACAAGCTTTAAAAATTAAGAAAAGCTTGTTTTAAGAAGTTGATCAGAATCTCTGTAGCTGCTCATGTTGATGTAGTTGATGTTATGGAGAGCAAGAATTATATGATTTGTAAATTGATCTGAAGTCCTTAAAAGTGATACTGCATGATTGTAAAGCTACATTGATTTACGCAAAACTTCCCTGTCTCTCACCACCAGTTTACAGATAACAACTGTAGCCAAATGTACAGGGATTTGAGCAGAAGATGAATCTCAGTTTCTTGTTTTTCTTTTATAGACAAGTAAATAAACTAGGAGTTTGGTTCACGGACATATAGAAAGTCAAGGTAGTTTGACAAACAATAAAGCCATGGACTTTATCATCACCTCCATGGGGAGGAGTATAGGGGCTGCAAGTTAGTGACTGATGACTGAATGACTCCTTGGGTGTATATATGATAAAAAGTTAATGTTCAGGGAAAATTTCCCATGGACCAGAAATTGCTCTATGCTAGTAAATATGTCACTAGCTCTCCCTACATATTTGTAGAGAATGCTTTTTGTCATGAACACAGGGCACTGAAAGGAAGTGTCTACATCACCAATAATTGTACAGTGTCCTGCTGAGGTCTCACTGAAATGTGCATTTTCAGGGCAGCATAGTGATTTTTTGCAAGTTGAGATATGTCATAGAAATTGTTCATCAAATGCTAATATTGATTAAAAAGTGTAGAGGATTTGGATTGTTTCTGAACACATTTATTGGTGATGTGATGCAGCTCTTACTTTTTCTCTGCCAGGAGCTTACATTGGTAATCCAAACTGCATGTTTAGCCTTTTTATATGTGAGAATACAGGTTGTCTCTAATTAAAGAAGAGCTTGGTTTGGTATTAATCCGGTTCAGTTTTTAATTACTTTTTTTTTTCTCTGAAAACTTTTGCCCTTGGCTGATTCATCCACTATGCTTTGCAGGCTTTTACGGGTTAGAGTGCTTTTTCTGTACTCTTCTGGACCTCTGTTTATGTTGTTCACAGGGTAAAAATGATGTGCTGAATCATAATCTCTTCCTTCCTGCACCCTAAAAACAGGCAGATTAAAAAATGCAGGCAGTAAGCCTGGGTAATAATTTCTCAGTAAATATTTTACTGCTTTTTCCATCTGTTACACTAAAATCTGTCTTAAACTAGGCATAAATCTAGTCAGAAGAGGTCACTGGGATAATAACGATCAGAATTAATCCTCTTAGACATGTGCTTGGTATGAGGCCAGCTATTCAGAAGTTTAACAGCACACATATGTTGCTTATCTCTCTGGCAGCTTGCCAATGAAGTAAACTTTGAGTTTGTGGTGGGTTTCTATCTCTGTAAAGTACACTGCTTGTTTGGTGCAAGTTGTTGCAGCTTTTCTGTATGTTGCACATGGTGCATAGCCTGCTACTGAAGAATGAGTTCAGTCAGGGTGCTTTCAAAGAGCTACAGTCTCGTAGAGTTGCATGGTAAGAAGTGATATCATTCATGGTTGACCTTTTCATGGTGCTTCCCGATGAAGTATGATGAGCCAAATTTAATGCTACTTACTTGGAGCAGAGGAAGAGACAATATTTCAAGTAGAGTAATACTGTGGAACCCAAATATAGCTGAATGAAACCTCACCCTGCCTCCACTCCTGCCATTCTGACTTGGAGGAAACATTCATTTACGTAAATACAAATGTTTCTCGAGTCAGATCTGGACTGAACCCAGCATTTCAGTTTCTCTCTTCATAGGAGCATACTTCATACTCAACAGAATAATGATTATTCCATATCCTGATTATGGAACTGATTCATTCCCCGGGGCATGGAAAGCAAGCAGGAGTGAGTGCATCATTAAAAAATTAGTGTATTTTTAAAGAGGAGGTAAAAATAAAATGCAACTCCATTGAAAAGTTTCATGATAAAGAAAAATGGCTTGCATTAGAGGAACTTTTTAAAACAATCTGATGAATCTATCTTATGGCTAAAAACCAACATGTTTATACTTTTCTCAGGAGAAATGATTAATTTTTTTCTTGCCTTTATTTCTCAAGAAGAAGAATGAAAGCTCGTGCTCCTCCTCCACCAAATCAACCTTCTGCAGCAAGTAGAATTCACAGTGAGCACAAGTCACCTGCAGAGACAGCTGTTATTTCTGATCAGAACCTTGTGAGCATGAAGGAGAACATGATAAACAGATCAGTGGACTTCACAGTCATTTTACCCAGCGGGGTAGAGCAGAAGAGCACAGTACAAGGAAGGTAAGGCTTTGATTAGCTCCCACTTTCTGGAGCCCTCTGTTCCCAGTGATATTAATTGACTTGATGATATTAATATCTCCCTTTCTGAGCTGATGGGGTTTCTCTGTCATGCTTCCCTCTGTGTTTTAGGCAGCTGTTGTACCAGAGAGTCCTGAGAGCTGTGTATAAAGGACCCTCTCTGCTGGGGCAGGAAGGATTTAGCAGCTGTTGTGTCACTGTTTTCCCCATGGATCACCCTCAGCATGTGTATGGATCTGTCTCTTCCATGTAGTGACACTGGGCTAGTCTTAGGTTGTATCACGTCTCAAAATACCAAGGGGGTTTGGTGCAGTGGAAGTAGGTGCTGCTGGCAAACAGCAATCCTGACAGTATGCCTGTCTGGAGTCATGCCAAGAAGCAAGCTCAGAAGATGAACGATTCATCACATTCAGAGATCCTGCCTTCACAAATACATTGCAATTGTATAGACAGCAAAGCATCTGCTGATATTTAGGAAGCCTTTTCTATATAAAAGTGTATTTTTTTTTTCAATAAGAAAAGAGAGAGGTTCTCCTTGTCACTGGGTACAATCAAGGGAAAACTGTATTGGAAAGGCAGTTTTGAGTTAATTTTCTTCGCCATGGAAGCTTGCTCTTCTCCTCACCTTCTCTGTGAGAACTGTTTTGAAAGAGGGAGACTGATTTAAGAAAGAATTTGCAAGAGTTTTAAAAATATATTCAATACTATGATGAAGCTATAGCAAGCAATAATGTAGTCAGCAGTGGTTGAGAAACTGTAGAAAGTGGTAATACCAGATTAGGAGGATATGTAGATGCCTGTTGATAAATCAGGTTCTGTGCTTATTTTACATTTGAGATTTTCAGTAGTTAGTCTGCATTCCTGCAAAACTACTCTTCTTGGTCTGATATATTAGTGTATTTTGATTGTTTCTCTATTAGTGTATTTTGCTGGCAGAGGAAGATGTGTATAGCAGCATGTAGTCTCTGGTATTTAATTCTTTCCCTTACTTTTCTTGTAGAAATCAGTGATCACTTAGCCACTCTCAGGAAACTAGTGCAACTTGTATAGGTCAGCCCCAAAGCCAGAGTGATGTTAAAGATTTTAAAGGAAAGCGGAGCTCTCAAATTATACATTTAGTGATTGAGTTCTTATTAGGAGATTTGGACCTAATGAAAGAACAGAAAGGCCTGGGAAGTAGAACAGGACATGAAACTCACTGGCCATTAGATCCCAGAGAAAGGTGATCATTCATTGGTAAATGCAAGCCACCTGGGAACTAACAAGAGGCTAATCTTCATTCAGCATTTGTATAGAGAGATACATAATTGCCATATGCTTAGAAAATATTTTCTTTCCCTCAAAAAAAACCCAAACCCACCCCAAAACAAACACTCCAGGAGCACTCAAAGTGTGTTTGTTTTAATGTGACCTTTTGAAGAACAAGCAAGCTACAGGAGCAGAGAATAAATGGAAAATCCCTGTACAATAAACATTCTGCCTCTCACACAGGTGTCTATTATCACTGCCATTACTATCACATACATTGAGACTGAGTATTTGAATTATTTGAGTCTTTAGTTTGAGTTTTTAGTTTTGTGGACTAAAACTTGAAAGAAATGTCAAAAATTAAACCTTAGTTGGTTCTGTGGGATTAATTATATAATCTACGTTAAATACTCTGAGCAAACAAAGCATTCTTCTCTTCATTGTTCTGTGAAGGTACCCACTTCTCCCCCTTGTCTGCATGACAAGTCTAGGCCCCTGATTTAAGCAGCGGTTAAATTCCTGTTTGTGCTAATCTGTTAGTCTGAGTATCATCAGTGTCTAACCTAGGTAAATAGGTGTTCTCCCTCAGTGTCTTGAGCTCTTGGAGTGGAGAGGTAGTGACAAATGTCAGGCACTGATAGCCAGCTGTGGGAAGTAGAAGCTTATGGAAACTGAGGAGGGGAGTAAATCATCCTAACAAGTTATAAAATAAGAAAAGAATACCCTATAATGAGCCCTGGGTTATAGTGGCATTAGTCTGTAAACAGACCTTGTGTGTGTTGCTGTTCTTTCTAACCACTAGAAGATGAAATTTTCTGTACATTAACACTGGCTAAATTTTTAGAGATGTTGAGCAAAAAAAATGTCAAGAGCATCTGAAATTTTTAGGGGATGAACTGTCTTAAGTCTCCAGGTTCAGGTGAAAGCCCAGGCTTTTTCATCCTTTTGCATTATTTTGACATTGCAAACTGGACAGCGAACTGGACAAAGAATGTGTTTTGTTTAGTTTGAAGCAAGTATGGGAGCCAGTGCGGGTAATAAATTCTTTTCCCTATTCACTCTTTTTATCGTATGGTGATATCATGAAAGGACATTTCAGACAAATTTTGCTGTCATTTACATTGCTATAAATCTTGAGTATTTTCATTGTCATCATTAAAACTGCATTCTGCAAAATGTGCTTTTGGATTCCCTGGGGAAATAGCTCTTCTGTTACAGAAAAATTTGCAAAACCTTGCCCTGGGCATCAACATAATGGAAAATGATTCTGTAATTTCAGGAAAGCAGTTCACAGAGCAATGAAGTACACTAGAGAATGTTTGAAAATATAACTACTGTAGTTAATTAGTATCACTTAAGGTTATTATAAGTGAATCAAGTTAAAAGTCAAAATTAGCTCTTTCGATTTGTTCATTGTTTGTAAGCAAAGCAGCATGTTAATTTTACTTTGTTCTGTATATAGAAAGTTCCTATAAATATCAGCAGAGGGCAAAAAATTCTCATTAAATTTTCTTGAAAGATAGTTCAAGAAAAAAATAAAGTATATACTATTTAAAGATACTTTATTGGAATCTGGAAGTTTTAAGTAGATTTATTTATAAAAGTTAACTCAAGCTGACAGTCTCGGTTTATTGCCATTTTGTGACATCCAATTTATTCCAGATTTTGGAAATATGTATTGAAGATTTCAGCACCAAACTGAGTCCTTTAGGAGTGTGTGCAGCAATATAATATTATTTTTTTTAAAATTATTTTTTGAAATAAATAGTCCCTGTGAACTCTACTGTAAAACATGTCAAAGTATTCATGGAAAAACTTTTAGCCTTCTCCCCCCTGAAAAGTATTATTAAATATCCCTACAACTAATCTATATTTGCACTGTTTTATGAGCACTACCTGGTGTGCTGAAAGGATAGGCAGAGCATAGGCCCCTTACACACTTTGTGCATATAGATCTGTAGTAGATCCACACAAACTATTAGCAGGTCTGACAGAGGTGATGGCTAGACATTTAGAAAGACAGTGAGTGGAAAAGCTCACAAGAGTTACCTGAAACTTCTGTTTGTGATTCTCACAGGTAATACTTTCAATGAGTAACCTATAAATAAAATGCATCTCCATTCATACTGACACTGAGGAGGGCTTCCTGATTAAGACATGTAGTGTCAGTAGCTTGAGAAGTCAGTTGTGTTTGAAATACATTGCAGAAGAATGGGAACGTTTAGAGCTAAATGTTTGGTTTGGAGTTGTCAGCACATGGATGACCAATATGCAGAAGGGTAGACTGGACAGTTGTTGCTCCTGCTCTTACTTTATATGTTATGCAAATTCTCTCATACACGTGATGAGCAGAGAGCAGGATACTAGAACTAATAATATCCTCACATAATTCTCTGTGAAGGACTCTTAAGTGATAGTAATTGTGGACTGTAATTGTGATAGTAATTGTAATATGTGCTCAGCATACAGAACAGTGTCTCAAGACAGGCTGAAGGTGTGAAAGAAGCCCAGACTGGTAAAACATGAAAGAGGAAGTCTTAGAAGATGAAGAGGGGACATACATCAAAAGGGTTAAAGATGAGCTTAACTAAATACTAAGTAGGGGTCAGGTCAAAGCTACAGTAGTTCACTGTAGGCTTTAAAATATCTGATTAGAATAATTTATGTTGGAAGGGGCCACTGGAATTCACCCGCTCTAACTTTCTGCTCAGTGCAGGTCTCACAAGAGCAGGTTGCTCAGGGCTATCTCCAGCAAGTTTCAAGACCTCCAGCAAGGAGATTTCCAAATCTCTCTGTATCCCTGTTCCAGAGCTTGCCCATTCTTCTGGTGAAAAATTGTTTCCTTGTACCTAAATGAAGTTCATGTGCTGGCACTTTTGCCTCTTGTCTTCTTGCTGTTCACCACTGAGAAGAGACTGGCTCTGTAACCCTACCAGTTGGTACTTACAGACAGCAACAAGATCTCCCTTCACCCCATTTTAAGGCTCAACAAAACGAGTCCTCTGCTTCTTGTGTGTCATCTTGATGTTCCTTCTGTGGACTTGCTCAATTATGGAAAATAAGAGCCAAATATACAGGAGCAAAATAAATAGAAAGCATTGGTGAATATCTGTTTATCATGCTTTCTGTATTTCTTTTGATACAGCTTGCTGTTTAGTGTATTCATTTCTTGTTGTATAGGAAAATTTGTAATCTTCTAATGAAATATCTGCTGAGCTTTGGAGCATGAGAAAATCATAGTGACTAATGCTATTATCTGGTTTTAAATGCAGATAGTGAAAGCATCAGAGACTTCAGGTCATCCCTTTTACACTAGTGTTTTTTCTTTTCCAATCAATTGTCACTTTAGATTCCTAACGTGTGTTTGGCATTGACCTAAACAATTAAGATCCTTTCCTCCAGTTTTTTTTGGTTTTTTTTATGGGCATTTGTAGCATGAAAGTAGAAGGTAAAAGGAAAGTCATTGTCACTTGATGAATACAACTTTATCCTACACATTTATTTCCTAGGTGTACAAGGGTGATTTAAAAATTAATTTCTCTGTGTGATCCAAGGAGATTAGGCCAAGCCACACCCTAAACAACTCAGTTCTTTTCTGCCTATTAAACTATAGATGTCCTTGCTGCATTTTACAGATGAACAACAGGACACAGTGGTCTGACATGCTCAAACTTGATCATATCTTCAGCCTGTTAAATATTGCTGACAAAATAGTTATTCATTACTGTCCAGAATTGGTGTTCAGTCATAGAATCTTAGACTGGTTTGGGTTGGAAGGGACCTTAAAGATCATCTAGTTCCAGCCCCCCTGCCATGGGCAGGGACACCTTCCACTGGATCAGGTTGCTCAAAGCCCCGTCCAACCTGGCCTTGAACACTGCCAGGGAGGGGGCAGCCACAGCTTCCCTGGGCAACCTTTTCCAGTGTCTCACCACCTTCACAGGTAAAAAAATTTCTTCCTAGTATCTAATCTAAATTTACCCCCTTTCAGTTTAAAAACATTACCCTGTGTCCTATCACTACACTTCCTAATAGAGTCCCTCCCATCTTCCCTGTGGGCCCCCTCTAAGTACGGAAGGATGTCAAACAGCTTAGTAGAAGAATATCAGGACAGAGCCAAAGTATTCTCCTTTGCTCAAGAATAGGTGTCTGGACCATTTTGTCTCAATCTTAAATTGGGTTAATCCTCCAATTTTATTTCTGTGCTCTAGTATTTGTTTATCAATCATTAATGTTTGGTGTCTGTCACATAGTGTTTAGTCTCTCCACCCAAAATTTCAGCAACATCTTATTAAAATAAGAAAGTAATCTGTTTCTTAGCTGAGTAGTTGGTAAGGCAACTTCTTATTTTCTTAATTTCAACTTTAGATGTAATCCTTTATGATCATACCTACCTGAATTTCAGAACAGAGTATGCTCTCTACTAGGTCTCAGAAGCAGGTTAAAGTGCAGATATATCTGGAACAAGATAGAACCAAAGGAAGGGTTGACTCTTTGCATCTTCCAAGAATCATATGCAGCCCAAGGATAGAAAGAAAATTTGGTGAAAGATCAGTACCATTGTTTTGCTGTGTTTAAAGTCTCTTTTCTGTGTGGCATACACATGGAGTTCCTTGAAATAAAACTCCCATTTAAAATCAAGCTGAACTGTATTATAGAAAGAAAATTTTTCAAGTTGGTGAAATTAATCTGGTGTAAGAATTACTTGAAAGGACTTCCCAGCTCTCTTACTTCTCTGGAAACACATGAATTTTAGAATTCTTTTGGGTCCTCTCTCCCTCTCTCCCCCTCTTTCCTTCTCTTCCTTATGTTTTTTCCTTTCTTTTTTCTCCTTTTGAAATTTTTTAAAAATTGTTTTCCCACATGCTATTCACTTTGAAGTTGTTTCAGAAGCTTCAGAGATGTTATATTTAACACACACCTGCTCTGTAATCAATAGTAAGATGAAACCTCAAATTTCACTGGGTTTTTTTAAATTGTTCATTGTCCAGACAAATTTGTTCAACTTGCATGATTGTCTAAAATGTATCTTCTCAAATGGCTGGTGTGGATTATAATTTTGTTGCAATTGTGGTACTGCTGCTGCTGCACAGATTTTATAATTTTTGTGGAAACTGCACAGAAGCTCAAACTGTTCTTTTGACAAATGTCGTGGTTTAAGCCCAGAGGGCAACTGAGTACCATTCAGCTCCTTCCTCCCCCGTGGTGAGATGGGGAGGAGGAAATAAAACAAAAGGCTGAGGGGTGAGGACAAGGATAGAGGGGGATGATTCACCCATATGGTCACAGGCAAAAGACAGACTCGATTGGGGAAGAAAGAACATCAATTTAATTTGAACACCACTGCCACCACCACTAATTTACCAATCAAATCAGGGTAGGAGAGTAAGAATACAACCACATCTTAAAAACACCTTCCCCCCACCCCTCCCTTCTTCCTGGGCTCAGCTTTGATCCCAGTTTCTCTACCTCCTCCACCCAGTGCTGCAGGATGAAGAGGATGGGGTTTATGGTCAGTTCCTCACCTGTTGTTTCTGCTGCTTCTTCCTCCTCAGTGGAAGGACTCCTCACACTCTTCCCCTGCTCCAGTGTAGGGTCCCTCCTAGGAGACAGACCTCCATGAATTTCTCCAACATAAATCCTTCCCACAGACTGCAGCTCTTCATGTACCACTCCAGCATGGGTCCCTCTTGCATGTTGCAGTCCTCCCAGTGCCAAACTACAACAACATGGGCTTCTCTTAGAGTCCTGGCCTTCTTTGGGCACAGCCACCTGCTCTGGCATGGGGTCCTCCACAGGCTGCAGGTGGGCACCTGCTCCACTGTGGTCCTCCATGGGCTGCAGGGGCACAGCCTGACCTCTCACCACGGGAGGCAGGGGGGTCTCTGCTCCAACACCTCACCCCTTGTCCTCCTTTCTTCCACTGACCTCGATGTTTGCACTGGTAATCTCCCTTACAACTCCTTCTCATAACTCCCACTCCTCCTCCCAAAATAATCTTCTTAAATATGTTATCACAGGTGCAGCCACTGTCACTCATTGGCTCAGCCTTGGCCAGAGGTAGGTCCAACTTGGACCTGGGGGAGCTTTGAGAAGCTTCTCACAGGAGCCATCACCCCTATAGCCCCTCCCCCACTACCAAAACCCCACCACACAAAAAATAATTCTTTCACAAGTGCTGTTCTTTTTTTAAAAAAAAGTGGATTTAATGGAATAGTTTACATAAGATAACTCTCCAAATTTGAATGAATTATCACAATATTATGCACTACAGAAATATATTAGCCTTCCACTTTAATCTGAAGAGTCTAGCACAGAATACCATGTATTGCGGTTCTGCCACATTATTTGCCTTTCTCTGAATCAACAGGAGTAAGTCTGAGGGGAAAAAAAAACACATGCAAATTTTAGTTTAAAAGAAATATGTCTGTAAACAGGCAAGCTGAGATCTGTATCAGGCGGACTGACACTTTTTTTAATGCTTACTGCTGCACAGCTTAATGAATATTCATATAAATATTGGTGTGGGTGTGGTTCTGTAGTTTGCACTTAGTAGGTGTAAATGTTTCTGTTGGTTTCTGGTGTGTTATATGTGAATTAAACACGGTTGTGAAATACAGACGTTTACAATTTGGGGACAGTGCCAGAATAAGTCCTCATGAAATGACCTGTTTCAATTTGGATGCTATATGTTTCTCTTTCGATGCTCTCTCTATGTTACCAGTTACCACAGTGCTCTATTTTTCTGAAGCCTCCTAAACATATTAATGACGTATTTTCCTTGTTTGATCTTCAGTCATCATCTTCTCACTGTGTTCTTCTCTTTTCAATGCAAATGCCTATTTCATATTTTCCATGCTTGCCATTTTTTCAGCTCACACTGCATAACTCAGTGAAACTTGAAATAGGTTACTGTAAAAAAGGTCCTTTCTCATCTCTTGAGTGGGAAGAACTGTCACCTATGTATGTTTTAGTCTTTCACCTGTTAATAAGGGATGGTTCTCCTTTTCCATTGTCATTGTTTTTGCCATTAGCTTTCCAGGCTTCTTCACCATCTTGAGCAGTTGTTGGCCAACAACATATGCATAAAAAGAAGATGGGTGGCCACCACAGAGTAGTTTCCCAGATGCCAACAACTTGCAGTTGAGGGGTGGTTCTTGAGCTACAGACATAACAGTGGTAGCTAATAACCTGCGAAGGATTTTATTTTATTTGAATTTGCTTGCATTTTGAATCTGTATTCAGTTTTTTCAGTTTACGGATTAGAAAAGATGCCAATTCCTTTGGCAAATATTCTATTTTCACTTATTTTCAGTTCTGCTAGAATAAAAATAGCATATATGTGATAGATTGTGGTTATGTCTGGTAATTTTTTAAAATTTACATTGTTTTGTTGATGACAGGTACTCGTTTGTGAAACCAAAAATTTTCAGAAACATAACTGGTTTTAATAAACCTGTTTTCTCAGATTTTAGGGAGGAAGGTTTTAAAAAAAGAACTCTCCATTACCTTGGGAGAAGAGAATTTCTGGGGTGTGGAGGAACATAGTTCCAATCTGCTGTGTCAGGCAGTATCAAGCTCCAGTGAATGTTGAGATATTGACACAAAATGGAGTACCTCCTTGCAGAGGCATGGAATAAGACAGGGGTAGTGACCGACTCTTTTAACCTCATAGTTTTAGAATCACACCTGCGCTAAGAGTTCTCGATAATGCAAATACTTGAAACGAGATGTTTTTAAACAGAGTTAATATCCTCACCAAAATAAATATGGAAGAGATCTCTTGTGCTTGGAAATGTTGCTGGTGTCAAATGGATTCGGAGAGGGGGACTCAAAATTGTAACCTGGAAAAAAGAATCCTGCCTACCTTATGTTCCGGATTTAAATGCTCGATTTTGAGTTGTGTTTTGTGATGGTTCAAGTCTAGGTAGAGTTTATCATACCGTGAGTGCATAATTTTTTTATATCTTGTCTTCATGTTAAAGAACAGGGTTTGAATTGGTGAATTTAACACATGGATTTAGCAGATAAGATGCACTTTGTCCGCTCTTGTCTTATGTTTGTTAGTGCTATTATTGGCACTGTTGTCTGCTTCACAGGAAATAGTTAATTGCCAGCTCACACAGTGAAGTGCAAATATATTTAATTCCTAGCATTTTATCTGACCTGTTTAGTGTTTCAAAACATGAGCACTTTCCCTCTCAAAGGTGGTTAACTAGTGACAAATTCACAGCTTGTATTGTCTTTTTTTCTTCCGTATTAAAACTGAGGTAAATTTTGTCACACCTGTTTTTTCTCATGCTAATGGCAAATGTCTTCTTCCCTGCAGTAAAGCTGTGATGGATCTGTTGGTTGATTTGTGCAGCCAGTATCGCTTAAATCCATCCCAACATAGTCTTGAACTGAAGTCTTTGGGAACTCATCAACCTCTGAGTTACAAGCCAAACACTTTGATAGGAGCACTGGATGTACAGACAGTACTTCTGAAAGAGAAGGTTCCTGAGGAGAAGACAAAGAGACCTCTGCCAAGGGTCCCTGAGGTCGGTACACTGTAGGGCTAAAGTGTTGCCACGAACATTCATTTTATTCCTATGGTTTCAAGCAGTTCTTCCAATCTTTGCATCTTCAAAACAGATGGGAAAGGCTTGAGATTGACTATAACCTGCTTTACTAGCTTAACTGATTTGCTTGCAGACTGGCAGGTGCCAATCTGGACTCCAGCATTTAGACAACATTTTATGTTGCGTGTGGTTGGATAGATGAAAATCTGTTCTTATAAAGACCCTTGATTGAAGACCGAGGTGGTTGAAATTTGCGGTAGTGGCTGAAATGAGGGCTGTGGGATTATGTGGAAGTAGGTAGCGTTTTGGTGGTATTTTGTTTGCCATCTTTATTGCAAATATGGGAGAGGACTGATCGTTAATAAATGTATTTCACAGTATACTGAAGATTCAGAAGTAACCATTTTCCAAATAGGTTTGCTGAAATTTTTATTACCCTGAATCAGTATAGCTAATTACAGTCATGAATTTCAGAGTGGTACTTGTAAACATTCACAAATCATGTCTGCCTCCAATTCCTTTTCCTTATTTGTCTGTTCTTGTGAATGTTTTCTTACAAACAGGGCAGTTCTGAGATTATTTTTTTTAAATCACTTTTAATAATTTTGGAATAGAATGTGTGTGGGATAAGTTTGCCTAGGAGGAGGAGTCAAGATAAAATGGAAGTCCCCAGTGTTTCTCATTGTAAGAGAGCCTAGCCATCACAGAGGGAGGTCTGAGAGTTTGTGTTTGTTTCTGCAGAAGTCTGTGAGGCTGGTAGTGAACTACCTGAAGACACAGAAGGCTGTGGTTCGTGTTAGTCCAGAGGTGCCTCTCCACAGTATCATCCCAGCTATTTGTGAGAAGTGTGAAGTCAGTCAAGAGCATGTTGTTCTTCTGCGAGATGGCATCACTGGGGAGGAGCTGGAGCTTACCAAGTCCTTGGAGGAGCTGGGGATAAAGGAGCTGTATGCCTGGGACAGAAAAAGAGGTGAGCTAAAACTGAAAGCGGTCGCTGCAGGGTTAGCTGATGTGCCAACAATATTATGGGCAACTTAACATTTGTGCTCTTGTTCCTTCGGGGCCTGGCTGAAACAGCAGAGTGACATCTCAGTCCAGAGACCAGCGTGGGTTTGTTCAGTGGGCCGTGCCCAGAGCGGCAGCCAGGACAGCAGCGTGCCCAGCCATCCCTGGCTGCTCTCGGGCCCTGTGCCAGGCTGGGCTGGCCCCTGGCAGAGTGCAGGTTGGTCTGGGGCAGGGCAAAAGGAGGAGCTTTCCTACCTCCTAGAGCTGCTGTTAGTACAGGTGCGTGCAACACAGGGGCCTCATCCAGGCAGAGCCTGTCACCAACCTGTGCTGTGGGTTGGAGAGAAAGAAAGAAGAGACATGCCATAGTCATGGCAGCTGTGAAAGCTGAGAGGCAGAGGCGACAGACCAGGGCTTATGAGAAAGAGACTGTGGATAGGTTCACAGACAGTTTCTCCAAAGAGCGAAGCTATTGACGGTTTATTGAAGAGGAGCTAAGAGGTATTTGTATTTAAAATTTTGTTCTCTTGTTTATTCACCCTCACTTTCTGTTCTTATAGATGATACTGTAGCGGCAGCTTCTTAGGCTTGCGTTTTTATCAGCCTGATTGTGTATTCAAATAGCGTAATTATGCAATGTGCTTTAAAATATACCTGCTTTAAAAATAAAAGCACTACTTCCTTTGAGGCCAGGAGGGGATGTTCATTAAAATTGTCTCCTGCAGATTGTCTCAATCAGTATCACTTCCAGCACAATAAATGGCCTTATTTATTGTTTAGATAACGTCAGTCTTGTAGGTGCTGAGCAGCAGGCTTATTTTTTATTTATATAGTTATTTATTTATGTTGACATTCTGTCTCTTCTTTCAAACTCCTTTGGTAAGTGGCAGTTCTACCTCTGTGTGAGTCAAATTTCAATGAGTTTAGACTTTTAAGTAAACTAAATATCTCTTTTTCCTTTGAATTGTTAGGATGCTCAAAAAGTGGCTGACAACACGTCATAACTCAATTGCGTGTTTGTGTGGTTTTTTAAGACATGTTTACTGTAATTAAGCTAACCATTTTTGAGCAACATATTGAACATGCAGAGTATTCAACAGGATTTATTCAGCGTACTTCAGGGACAATTTATAGAGCAATTAGCCTAAGCTTTCCTTAAACTCTTTTTCCTTTAAAATGAAAATGATGGTGTATGTACTGGTGTAATATTGGTCCTCGAATCCAGTTGTAGCCTTTACAGTCAAAACCAGGACTTTACTTCAGGGCTAGGTTTATAGCAGAAAGATATGTAACACTTTATAGTATGCTGTGCTCTACGTCAGAATTTTTAAAATATTTTATTACTTTTTAACGTTTCAGGATAACTTTCATTATGATAAAATCCCCCTGATTCTGTGTCTATTTCAGCCTTTATTACCTCCCTCTTGCTCTGCACCATGGTGTCTGATGAGGAAACCGGTAAATACACATAAAATTTACAAAAGGTTTCCTTTGTTCCAGCAAATTCCTTCTTCCTGTGTTCTCGTTTGTAATCTCCAAGAGGAATAATCCCGTTGGTTTCAGTAGCAGTTGGTCTATGAATTGTGCATTCAGCAGATGTCCAGTCTGTTTAGTTACCAGAACCAACAGATTTTGAAAACACATTCCCACTAACAAGTAAGGCATCAGAGGTGCTGAAAGCACAGACTGTGCTTGTAAGAGCAGGTTCTAGAAAACCTCTGTGCTCATCACTCTCCTTCCCTGAGACAGAAATACCAAGTGCTAAAGGATTATTAAAAGACAAGCTCTGCTGCCACCTGCTTACTTAATTCGATGTAGCAGTTGAAGCAGCTTCACGAGTGAATTGGGAATTAATAAAAACACAGCTAAACTGCTTCTAGTAGCAGCTCTGCATGTCTGTCGTTGGTCAATATTTTTTTTCTGAAATTCTTACGACAATAAGTACTAGGAATAATTAATGAATATTGTGGTTTACGAGGCAATATTAGAACTTTAATATCTCTTCTCTTGTCCTTTCATTGCCTGCCTTTTCCAGTTCCTCCATCAAAAACTCAGTCTGAACCTTCTCTGAACTATAGAGGTACTGTACAAAGCTGCTGAGGGAAAACCATCTTTCCCTTCACACTATGTTTAATGTGGGTTTGGTAGATAGACCTTTAAGAACGTCTCATAACATGCTGTAGAGAAACAATCTGTCTTGTCTTTTGCAAGTGTTGTTCACATGTCTGTGCTTTTGGTCAGAACAAACACACTTGTGGGCATATTGCTTCTTCAGTAACTGCCATAAAAATGCCAGCAACTAACAAATCCTGTCATTTAAGTGTTCTGTGGTATGATATGTTTTTGTACAGATTCCAAGCCTTTTCAGATTTCCTAAAGCATGATTAGCTGAATTTCAGAAATACTAACATTTCAGAGTTCTCTTGGATTCAGAATTTATTTAGTAGCAAAGATAGAATATTTTGAGATCTGTGACATCTTCCACTGATTTCAATTTACATGCAATGAAACTTTTTAATATCAAACCTATGTATACACATTGGATAACTCTGAATAGATTCTGACTTCTGAATTGCTACAGGGGATGGGGTTTGATTAGTTACATTGGTGGTTCTGCACCCAGTTAAACAGAAAACATGTGTATTTAGCATATCTTTTTCCCCCACTGAGTCTGTTATAATACATTGCTTAAATTAATTATCCTCAAGAAAGGTACAGTTGATTTTTAACTGACTTTCCATTACTGGTAAACACAACATAACCAAAATAAAGCTGTGGAGAACTTTCAATTTTCAGGAAGGAAGGAAGTCTACCTCCAGTAGGTGATGGCCATCAAGCAAATCTTAGCTCATGGCCTATTGTCTCTTGACTTCACTATGCCAGTACTTTTACCCCTAATTTTATTATTCTTTTATTATTATTTTTATTATTATTTTATTATTTATTATTCTTTTATTACTTGCTGTGAATTCCTCTTATATAGAGCATAATATTAGAGAGATCTACTGTATATATTTAAGAAAAATTGAAACAGATTTATAAAGATTCCTTGCTGGTTTGAGATGATAAGCTGTGTTTAAAATACTAATTTGTTATTATTATACAACGTTTAATGGTAATGTTGATGATGAACTGTTACTGACATAGTTTATGCTAGACTTTTATCATTATTGTTCATAGTTGAAGACTATGTGAGTAAGGGAAGCATTATCCACATGCAGCTGCAGCCCAGCTCCAAGCAGAAAACCAGCAGTTTCTGGTGAATGAGCATAGGCAGCACTTAGTATTTGAGAAAAGTATTAATTTATTACTGTATTTTTTTGCAGTAGAGTTGCAACCTTTCTTAAGGATAGTTTCTCCCTGTTTTTCTATGGGTTCATCATCTTTTCTATTGTGCTTTGAACTACTGTATGCAATTAACACCTTCTAACAAATGACATATTGTTGATATGTGTGACCTGTGCGAAAATCATGTGCTTTGTGTGAAATGCAAGTTAGTTTACAGGAATTCTAGGATAAGGGCTTTTTTTGTGAAGTAAACCTTTATTTTGTGTCAACAAACAAGTCATTTTGCATTTGCTTCTTAATTGTCATTAAACAAATAAAGCGGTTATTTACAAGAGAAAGCATTTTTTCTCTGTACATTAAAATTTCTGTGGTGCTAGTGGGATACTCTGATGTGCTTGGAACCAGGAAGAAATCTTTATAGCATTATATACCATTAAAAAAGTGGGAGAGCTTTACAGTCTGTATACTGAATGTCAAACCAATAGTTGTAATGCATGACCTTATTGTTTTGCTCATCCAGCTTGGCTGGTGCAGGGGAGATTGAAGAGAGACTAAATGGTCTGAGAATTCATACAGTTCCTTAGCTGCTTCAAGGAGAACTTGCATGTTTGAGCTCTTACAGCCTGAAATGCATATAGACTCCCCTCTTTTCCCACCTGAAGTAAAAATACAAAGATGAGAAAAGATGAGCACAACCAGCTGATACAAGTTCTAAGGAGAGCTCTTTTTCCGAGGGAAAGGTCTCTTTCCTTTTCATGGAGCTTTATCCAAATTGACATCGAGTCTTTCCATTAACTTCACTGTGTTGTTAGGCCTGTGAATTGTTAAAGATACTCCCCATCATTTTTTTTTTTTTAAAGTCTTTATTTTATTTTTTTAGTATTGCGGTACTCCATGAGTTTTAACTGAGACATTCAGCAAGTATTTCTGAAGGCTAAGCAACTTGCTCATGTTTTGTCTTTTAATAAAGATAACTAAATTGTGATTGAAAACTTACTGCAGTTTATTAAATTATTCCATTTGCCTCCATCAGATTTCGGAACAAACTCAGAACAAATAAAAGTTTGATAAAAAATGAAGTGCAGTATCTGGCAGTTACTTAGACAATTAAGTTTGCAACATCTCCAGCTCATAAAAATACAGCATTAATCCAGAATGCTTAAAAATAGCGATCTTCTGAATTGTAAAAATGTAAAAAATATTCCATTATAATTGTTTCAGAACCAAGTCGAAAGGCTTCAGTAAGCAATGATGCAATAGAAAAAGAAAAGACAAGACTTCTGGGATTGTTTAAAGCTGATAGAAGAAGCAGCAAGGTAAGTGTTCAACAGTGTACTACCTCACTAAAAAGAATTGTTTTATTTCCAGGTGTATTATGTCTGTGGGTGGTGGTGTGCATTTGAAGTTTTTCTTCTTTTCCTTCTTTTCTTTCTTTTCCTTCCAGGAGTAATCTGTTAGCAGGTGTGTAAACTGTGTTTAATAAGTGCTTATTGAAATGGTCAGGCATATTGACCATTTACTTATTTATTTCTCTAAAGTGCTGTGGATTCAGTATATGTTGACAAAGGGCAGTAGTCTCAAGCAACTTATGTCCACTTATTAGTAGTGCTCAGATTAGAAAATGCAATTCTGAAAGAACTCATGTAATATAAAACAATTAAGATATCAAGTAGAAGTGTCTTATTAACTCTTCTGTACATGGGTCATAATCTGTTTTAAAGTATTTATATCTTTAGGAAGCTCTGTGCAGTCATGCTATTGCCATTTCCAAGTCTGTAAAACCAATGAATCAGGTGTAGAAGAAATAACTTGCATTATTAAACTGAAGGATCAGTATCTTCTGGGGTGCATATTAGGCATTTTTAACTTTGTCTTTAATCTTGGGTTGAAAAATTTAAAAAATAAATTTTCTATAAAATAATTTTCTTCCATTAAGATGCCTTTATGAAAAATCTGTCTCTCATCACAGATATTAAATACAGAAAAACTTTCTAATTTGGGAACATAATAAAAATATTAGGCTTTTAGCTTCATACTTTTTGCATCCTTCACTATAAATATCAGCGTCAACTGGTTTTGTTTGTAAAGTATTTAATACTCTAGGATGTCAGAATAAAAAGGAAACTTTCTTTCGTCTAGTTTAAAAAGCCCTCCAAGGCTTTTGCAGTGAAATCATAAAATGTGTGTCTGATTAACTGGTTCTAAGAAACATAGGCTTGTTAATGAATCTCAGTGTTTCACTTACCCTTCAAAGTCTTCTCAGTCATGTATTTAAAACTGTGAAGGCTTTCCAGAATCTTTATTAGTTCTCTGCCCTTTTGATTATGATCAAATTTGGAGTGCTTTTGCCAGGGAATAGCTTCCTTTATGGACACTGGGAATTACCGTGTTGAAAAATATGATCTGTCATGGATGCTGAACTATTCTCATGAAAACTGCATTTTAGAAGATAGAAGGTCAGTCACTTTCAGAGTATTTATCCTCCATAAGAAAATATTTCCCATTTAGAAGGGAACAAAAACGTAACTAGAGAAGTAATGCTGTATCTAACTGGAAGAATCGATTAAACAAGGAAGCTCAGCTTCAGCCTCTAGAGCGCGCTGTGGGGCTGTAGCTCTTCTGGGAGAACCACATATGTTACAGCACGCAGTTTCTGCATTATAGTTTGTCCTCTGATTCCATTTTCCTGAATATTGGTATGAAGTGTGTGTGCTCTTAGAATTCTAACTCCTGAAGCAGCTCAGATTTAACTTGTAAAATATTTATGCTTGCAACCTTAGAAAAAGTTTCTATGAAGCATAGCAATTCTGTGGTTACTGCTGTGGGTTTCTCACAGCTGAGTTTGGGATGACTGTCCCAAGATTGCAAACTCCTGTCTTTTTTCTATTCTCTTCTTCATTCATGCTAATCAGAGATACTCCGAGGGTTTTCAAAATGCAAATTTTAATAGATGCTAAGGATATTGAGAATTAGTTATAAGTTACAAGTAGTGTTTGACCTGAGAAAAAATAGGAGCTGTACAAACAAGTATGAGAAACAGCTTCTAAATCTGAGGTAACAGTGTAAGTCTTCCTTGCTGCTAGTTCTGACAAATTAATTGACTTTTCTTTGTAATTTCTTTATTGGATTCCTACTTTCAAATGACAAATACTCTGTAGGAAAAGCAGCTCAATCAATCACTTTTAATCCAGCAAGGAAGTCATTGTTGCCTTTTCAATAAAAACCTCTAGGAGTTTGAACCCAAGTAGATGGAAGAATTACTGAAAACTGAAGAATAGCAGAGCACACAGGAGCAAACAGGTGTTAACTAGCCATAATACATCTGGCTTGGTATTGTGGAAGATTTCTAGTCAAAACAGTGGTGAAACTGCTGAACAGTGTTAGCAGAATGTGGGCAAATTGTTATTATGAAGGGATTATATGATAGGATGTCCTGTGATTTCAGGAACTGGTATTAAAGGTCCAGAGTTCCTAAACTCTGTTTTTTACAGTTATTCTTACATTTGTACTCCTCTGCAAGACTAAACTTGGTTCTGCTTATTTGTTTTAATTTTTTGTTTGTTTGCCTTATGATTTTCAGTGATGCTGTGTGTGAATGTGTGTATGTAGTCATGCATAGTCTGTGGTTTAGAACTATTTGTTAGCAAGTACTGCCCAAAGTCTTGCACAGTAGTAGCACTGCAGAGTTGTAGGCAATTACAAGGGGAAGGAAATTTCTTTTGCAAGGAAAGAAGAGTATTAGCCTGTGTTGCAGACTGTCCTGGATCAGGTGTCACTGCACGCTACAGGCCTACGCTCAGATTTCCATGCCCACACACATTCTTTCTCGGCTAGCTCACTGAAAGCAATAATCGTGGTATGACAATACATTAGATCTATTTTTTTGAAAAAAACCCTTTCTCCTGTATTAAAAACTGTGACGTAGAATGAAAACAGATTCTTATTCTCATGGCTGATACAAATTTGTTGAAAGTATTTCTTTGGTTAACTTTGTACTGGCAGGCTTAATGCCAGATCAGGTATCATCTTGTTCTCTCCATTCTAATTTTATGCTGGATCAGTTACCCTCTGTTCTCCTGCAGCTGACATAAAAACATAAAGGTGGCATGAACTCCATATCTTTTTGATATGAAATGTAGTCATGTGCCTGAGGCTAAATCCAGATCAAATTGGCACTGCTAAGCAATCCAGTAGAGCAGAGGTCCTGTGCAGACAGTCATGGGATCTAGGCTTAAGTAGGGTATATGCTAGTGCACAGAAGCACTCCTGTTGTTGACAGGTCACAGGGAAGAAATTTTCTGCTTGTTCCTCTGTGTCTGTGGGTTAAGCAAACTTGAAACAGAGTTGCCTACTACCTGTTTCCCTCCTTGCCCAAGAATTGTTCTATGTCTTTGTATTCTTGTTCTTAAATCTTTCTGCTAATGGATTTCTTAGGACCTTGCCTAAGAGAAATTTTGCAGACTACTACAAAGTTTCTTAGCAATCAGGTCCAGCACTACTGAGACAGTTTGTTCTGTGATGAGGTTTGATGCTTTGCTCTGGTATGTTTTTGCTGTTTTGTTTCATTTGCTGCTGCTGTGTAGGATACTTATTTGTGTTACAGACAGAAGAACACTTGAGGATGAACAGAGATTGTTGTGAGGAGGATGTTTTTAGTTCTACATCTACAAGTGAAGGAAGCTTGGATGTAAGTACTAACATGGCTTGCAGACGCTATTGCATTCCTATTAGATCCTGCAATTTGAATAACCAGAAACCACTGCTATTCCTGATGCTTAGCCAAGTAGAAGTAGAAATAGCTTATTTCTTAGCAGGCTTAGATATATGAGTGCACAGTTCGCGTATCTTGATGAAGTTAAAATGCAACGTGCTGTCTTCAAATAAAACTTGCTAGCTTCACTATAAATAAAGTTTGTTTCCAAGTTAAATTCTAAGCAGTTGTGAGTAGAAAGTGTTTTAACCAATGACATAGCTGTTGTGATTGTAAGACAGTGATAGTACCACATGATACAAGAGTATGTTTGCCTTTTCAGTGACATTTAGAGTGAGCTTTTTTCTTAATGAAACCACACCTCACATTTTTATCCCTTTACATGACTTCTGCAGTATGGCAGCATTCCATTTGTTTCATAAGTAGCTTGAGGATGGAGAGTACTTTTATTTAAACAATGGAAATAAGAGAAAGGATTTTTGTGAAGTACTTCCGTAGGTTTTGGGGTACTAAAATCCTGTGAACTATATTTAGAAAGGCTTTTAAATGCCTGACAGAATACTAAATTATGAGGATTTAGGTATCTATTTAGGAACTGTGAATCCTAAATATTTTTATAAGGCTGTTCTGGTGGATTATTAATCATAATAAATGGCATGTCTTTTTGTTACCGTATTTTCAAAACCTGGCGAAGACTTTGTTCATGACAGGATAGACACCTGAAATTGGAGGTTCAGCTCTGAATCTCCCTTTCAGAAACTGGTATTTGGAAAAAGAGTGCTAATCCACCAAATGTACAGCTCACTAGCCACAGAGAAGGATGACAGAAAATTGTGGAAAAAAAAGAGTGAGAAAACAAATCCCATATAAAAAAGATAAAATAAAAGAACTCAGAAGGGAGAAATAGATGGAGAAGTGATTGACTGTGAAGTTAAAAAAACCCTGTCTCTGCAAATCTGTGAAGACTTCACAATGAAAGAATACTGAAATAGGAACACTGCTTTTGACACTAAAAATAAGGGTAACATTTAAAGATGAATGTTTTAGCGAGACCACTGTATTCAATATAAAGTCCTAGTAGAGGATGATGTAGGCAATTGAAATACACTAGGTAAAAGTGTAGAAAAACTATCACAAACTGCCAAAATCAAATAATCATGTGGTTCGTATTCACTGCCATTATAAATTAATCTCAGTATCTTGATACCCAAGTACTAGAAGAGAAGGGGAAGGAAGAGGAGGAATTCCAAGTGAGTATATAAAGGTAGTTCAGATGCTCTGAACTGTCTTTTACACTAGTGTGTGGTGCTTTCCTCTGAAGAGAGACATCTCTTGATTTATTTTTGTAGGGAATCTTACAGGGCAAATCATGAATGAAGATTGGGGTTTTTTTCTTTTGACATTGATAAAAAAAGTTTTCAGAACTTAATCTTGAACATGTAACTGTCTTCTAAAGGCACAGGTGATAGGGAGCAAAGGGATCTTGGAGAGGTAAAAAATATTTTCTTTTTATTCAGTTACATGAACATGTTAGGGATTTAACTTTTTTCCCTTTCCTCTTAAGACCAATTAATCTTCAAGAACAGTGTAGCCAGTGTTCAGTGTTTACATCTTTCACTTCTTGCTTGACACCTGCATTTCTATGAGCACCAATCGTGCTAAGACATAAGTATATATTTAAATGACAGTATTGATGTAGTTCCATTTAATTTGGTACTCTTCTGTTAAAGCTTGCAGATGTAAAAAATAAGTATAACAAATACGTGCAGCAGCACAGAAGGTCAGTCCTTTGAACAGGCTAGATGCACTTCAAGAAGAAGGTCAACAATTGCGACGTCTTCAAAATTCTAAACTACTATGAACTTAGCATAGACAGTTGGCATAGATAACTTGTATTAACTTAAGATAAAATTTAAGTGGACATGCCAATGAAAGCACTTTGTAATCTTAAAAATTCCGCTTAGCAGTTCCTTATGGACTAGACTTTCAGACCCTTGATCATTTTGGGTAATTTTTTATCCCACTCAAAAGATATCCTCACATATTTACTTCAGTGGAACTGAGTATCCTTATTCAAAACAAGTGGTATCTCACATAGCCATATATGTGAAATAGACATTTAGAGATAATTATTTAGAAGTTTAACTGATCTAAGATAGGATATTTGCCAAAATGTCATTCAATAGAGCCTTCCTCTTTTGCAATACCCTCAGGCCTACTTTCTGTTACTGTTTTGGGTCATCTGAAAGAATTCTGCATTTGCTGTGCAGGAATCAAAGCCAAAGTTTCAGATTTATTTCTGAAAGGAAAATAGTTTTCCATTGCCTTCAGCACAGTGCCAGGAGATACACTGGCTGGTCAGGAAAGTTTTTCTTGCCTATAAGGAAATAGGCAAGTCATGAAGTATTACTGAGGTAGGGGCATGAACTTCAGTATGCTTAGTTTAAATCCTTTTCTCACTATTATATATTGGTGATTTACAGTGGATTGTAGAAAAAATAATGATTCTATTCTGAGTATTGATTGGGGGGTTTTTTTTGAAAACTGAGCAATGTGAAAGAATGGAATAAAGGTGTAAGAAATAAGAGATCCTTAGTATTTATTCAAGCACAAGTTATATATGATTTTTAACCACCAAACCACTCTCAGTGCTGTATTTATCTAATTATTATTGGAATTATTAATGCCTCTAAAAATACTCTGGATTGTTGATGAGGAAGCAGATTTTCAAAGTCAAGATGGGAAAGTAACACATTATGCTTGAGGTGAAAGGACATTTGTTCACAGTATCAGCAAAAATAAAAGTGAAAAAGAAGAATTTGTTAACACCTTAGAGAGTGTAAAAACGCAAGAAAAGAATTCTCCAAGGAGTGCAGCAGTTCATTATACCACACGTCAATAAAGGATCAGAAATCTAATGGTGAATTGCAAATGAAACAGAAATCTTTTCCCTTAATCTGTTCAAGTTTTGTGCAAAGCAGATGAGCTTTATATCCGGGTTAACTTTTCACAAATCAAATGCCATTGAAATGCATTTTCAAGATGTGTATAAATACAACATACAAATAAAACAATTGGAAGTTGCAGCACAGTTAACCATATTCCACTTTTTGTGTGCTGAAGGCAGACGTCAGAGCTGGAATTCAGAACAGTGGGGAAAAAAAAAGGAATATAAGTCATCTCTGCCGCTTGGTGTCACTGTCCTCAAATAAACAGTTGATCAAGATGAAACCCGATAGTTGGAATGTTAAGGACTAAAATTAGCTGGTTTTATTTTTGGGGCCTTCGTGTTTTCATAAATCAACAGCAAAAAAACACGGCTCAAGTGCTGAACGACATGTAGCTCTGATGTGGACTTTGTTTATGTAATAAATCAGCTTGGGAAAAAAATATTTAGAAGTACAGCCAGGGACACTTATCGGAGGACTTGAAACTTCAGCACAAAGTCTTATCACACAAGGTTTCTCTAGTTCAAACAGCGCTTCAGCAGAACAATGTTACAGGATTTTCATCAGGACCCTTTTTTTTAAAATCTACTCTTCAGTATATGTCTGAATATGGGTGTTACTCATAACAGAATCAATGAACCTAAATGAAGCAGATACTCCAGTAGTTCCCTACTTAATGGATCTGTCATGGCTATTATCATATAGTTCATGAACAAAACTATCAGGGAATAAAAATATGTCATTTCAAATTCCAAACGTAGATACGTTTAGGGGCTGTGTATGCTGGGTTTTTTTATTTCATAGTACCTGTATAATTGCAAGATCATGTTACAGAAAAAAAATACTGTGCAAATGTTTGAAAAAAGTCAGCGTGACTTCTGGTGCGTTAGTAACCTTGGCAGTAATTTCTTAAATTATGGGAACAGCTATTTTCCCTATAAAAGCTTTTAAAAAATATATTATTTACCTTTTCAGGGCCTTGTTTGCTCTTATTGTACTCTAACTTTTATGCCCTCATTGATGGCAGGAGTTAAATCATTCATGATATGCTTTCCCAGTTCAGAAATGGTTAGAAAGAAGGATCAAGTACAGTTATTCAAAAGCAACTAGAAATGTGATTTCTCTTCAATTATGGCAGGTCCCAGGTGATCAGTTAAATACCATCTACTGTCAAGGATTTCACCTCACGTGGTCAGGTACTATTTAGGGTGATAAGAATGAGAATACTGCCCATGTCATTCAAATGGAAGTTAACAGCCATCTACTTTTAATACTTCCTTGTCTCTGACAGTCACAGTCACTTTAAATTCCTGTTTTCATATTCTTGCTTCTTGGTCTCCTGGCAGTGCTTAGGATGATGCTGGTTAAGGGTCAAATCCTGGGATAGTTCTGTTGCATTTTATACAGTTAGAGCAATCTATGTACACCGTCAAAGGTGTAGGTTGTGATCTGGCCTCGAAACAATTTTGCTTAATGTGGTTTTGTTTGCAAAACATAGAACTCAACAAACTGAGTATGGAGAGTTGTGTAAATGCTGCAGCAGACTGGTCTGTTCCCCCTCAGTCTTTTGTTACAGTGTGCCTGTAAGTCAATAGTTAGATGCCAGAGGATAACACTAGGGAAGATACACTATAGTTATGATTTCATTTGTGCAACTGTTTACATGATTAGAAGAAAAATGTTTATTAAGCACCATGTATCTCAGGTTAAGGTTCAGTATCACGGTAGAGTTAGTTTTATTTTGATATCTTGTGATACTCTCTAAAAAAAAAAATCATTTTATTGTTAACTTTCCTTAGTAAGAAAAGAGGTTTGCCAGAGATATCTGGCTTGTGACTGACATTTAGAGAATTCCAATAGGTAGCAAAGATGACAGTGATCAGCTTTCTTTCTGCTTGTCTACTGAGGGCAGGACAAGAAGTAATGTGCTTTATATGGAGCAATGAAAATTTAACTTGGATATTAGAGGGGAAAAAAAATATGACTCCATGGAGGTTTCACAAGGGACCAGGTTATTAAAGAAAATGTGAAATCCTTATCATCACCTAATCTGTAAAACCTCCAAAAATGTCTCGAGGATGAGCTACCCATACTTGATTCTGTCTTGAAACAGAGGGATAGATTAGGTGGATTGTGGAGGTGCCTTTTGGCCAGATTATGGCTGCTGAAGAGATGCAGCTGTATCCACCTCCGTCTGTGGTGTGGATATTAGCTGCCTTTGTTCATGTGAATCATAGATACTTTTACATAATAGTAATATCTTTAGATTTTTTCTTACACTATTTGATAGCAGAAGGCAAGAGCTTGAAACAGTGTCTGCCTGCCACCAGACTTCAAGCTCTTGCTGCAAAGCATGGTATTTGCTAGACCTCTTCAAAAAAAAAAGGTCCTTGGAGCTAGTGGGGGAAAAAAAAATCACATCAGAACCTGCTGAACTACTCTGGCTCAGAAAAAAAATAGCCTCAGACAGACACATGGAAGTGAAAGTCTCAGCAGCTATGGTTAAAGCATGGTAAAGTTACAAGCTATTAAAAACAACATCTGGTGAAAAGACAAGTGAGTTGACCCCTGTTCTGCCTGTGCTGCTTAGCTTGTACTACCACAGGATTGCCAACTTCATGCATTCAGAAATTGCTCATCAGCTCTTGTCCTCACCACACAAGTGGCTTAATATCATGAGATTTGAAAACAAATAATTTAGGGTGAACTTCCCTCCATTTGGCTTCTGGGTGTTAGGTTTGTAAAGGTCACATTTCTGAACATTTTTTTGCGACCATGAAGGTTTTATTGAAAACAAAAGATTAGGTAGTCATTGGTTGCCAGAACCTGCACCTTTATATAAAACTGCATAATTCAGAGTAAAATCATCACAACGCAGTGCATTTGAGTTGTTGTTCATTTTAAAAAGGCAACTTGGACACTTCTTTTGAAAGAAATAGTCTCAAGAAACATCCTGGGATGAACAGGGAGAAATGGATCAAGTTGAATTGAAAGGATTTGAGTAGGGCCATATCTACAAAAGGAACTGGGCACAACTATGCCTGGAAGTACCTTTTTAAATACTCAACAGAGTGGGCTTCTATTGGATGCTAAATCTAAGCATTCCAGAGCTAGATTTCCCAAGTTTTGAAGCCACTGAGATCTGCACAGCAGGAGTTGTATGTTAAACTCTGCCCATCCTCTGTGTCTGCTACCTGCCTCTGCTCAAGATTGAAAGCTTGAGTCAGCTGCTAGATTTAGGTATTTAAAGCTTTTATACTCTAAAAGCTTAACACCTACCACTGTTAGACAAAACGTGAGAACTAAGTTCGACTCTCTTTTCTGCCTTTAGAGATACCAGCCGATCTTCTATCTCTCTCAGGACCATTATTGAGAGTATTATTTCCTTCTTTGCAAAGAAAACCAAAATACTTGCTGGGCTAGAGACTGCCTGGAACAAAGCTGTAAGGTATTCTTGATGTGGGAAGCACCCTTTTGTAAAAATATTCAGTGACTCAGAAAGAGAGACAGAGCAAGCTTAACTATTCAGACCAGTAACGAAATAAGTGCGGTGGCAGCTCAGAGTTCCAGTGCCAGCACCAGAGATGTTTTTTCTATGTTTTGTGCTAAGCAAATGTTAAATCCAGCAAATAAGTAACCACTGAAGCTAGAACTGGACAAGCCAAGTGGCTGTTGCTCCCTGCCTAGATGAGTGCCCTAATCTCAGTCTCTTTCTAGCTAAACTCATATTCATGTCCTTGAACAGAGAATAATCTCACTCTGCTTACGGGAGGGGGAAGTTTGTTTTTTCTCGACTAGACGAAGGTTTTGCACCTGGGTTTACCATATTCTTACTGAATCATTGAATTTGGGGCAGGGGGAAGGACAAGACAGGAGAGAAATGCCATAGCTTCCTCCTCTAGCAGTTATGGGTTTTGTGGAGCCAGGTTTCTTACTTGTGCTTTAAGCACACCTATGAGATCAAGCCCCTTGACTGATGAGATTTACCAATTTCATGGGTTTCTCTGCAGTTTTCCCACTCAGCATGCTCAGAAGCAGAATTCAGGCACCCAAATGGGATTAAGCAAATCAGAAGCGTATGCGTCAGGCTTATTGAAGGGAGCACACAAAGTGGTGTGAGTTAGGGAGGCCCAACCTGACAGGAGCACTGTAAGTTAGGCTGGTGTGAGGCAATTCAACTTCTAGACCTGTGCTACATGGCATCATTTTCTATACTGTGGATGTACCCAGTCGGTCTGGCGTAAGTTGGCTCAGATATCTCCCTCGGATGTTTAATTAAGACCTGGTGACACACCCTTAACCACCCAAATCCTTTTATGTCTGATTCATCTTTTGTTACTGATTTCACTGAAAAGTTCTGAAGTTAACTCACTGGAAAAAATAGAATAAAGCAGCAGCTAATAAGACCAATGGCTTTTAATTTGCATTAATAAAAGGACATTAAAAAAAAAAACAAAGACAAACTTAAATTCAATTTGAGATTTTTCTAGTGACATCTCAACCGCTCAGGCTTTGCTTCCTTGATATTTAATATTACCAGAGCCCCTTAATAGTGTATAATAGCCTTGTAATTCATATTCGGTCATAATTCATTCAGCATATTGTTCTTGGTGAAACTGGCAAGCATGCCGTGGTGTGGAAAATGCCACCTTTAAAGAAAAGTTTATCCCAGGATCAGGCTTTTCTTCAATTGGATAAGCAGAGGTGTAGTTTCTTAAAAAAGTATTTCACTTATTTCTGTGTACATAAGTTTGGGATGGCCTGGGAATGAGTCGGAGTTATGAATTCCACTGAAAAGAACATTTCTGTTTGATTTAATGATGGATATCCAAAATATTTCTTGTAAAGCTTTCCAAATATAACTACTGTAGTTAAAGGATTAGTGTGTATTTATGCCAATGTCCTTTACCAGGTGAAATCAGAAACAGCTATTTCTGTGTCATTGACTACATATTTCTAATATACAATGGATTTTTTTTTTCAGGCAGTAACACCTATTTTTGTAGTAGCCTAATCAGAATCACGTGCAACCATAGATTTATTATGTCTAAAATATCCTATTAGCATATGTAGATAAATTTTAGATACAGTGAAGATTTTTCAACACTGCTTGAAGTATAATTTATTTTCTTTTGCAAACATTTTCTTAGGCATGAGTGCTAATAGGATTTGGTTCTTTTCCAGCCTCTTCTGTGGACAGTGAAGACTCGATTTCATTAAAAGTAGTGGCAAACAATAACATTTCTTTTAATTAGATGATCTCATGATTTCCACACATATTTGTTCTGTGCATTATTGTTCGTTGGCAAAACTGAGCTGCTTGGTAGCGTGTGAAACCATATGTCTCAATAACATCTTATGGCAGGTGAGGGAGGATTTGCAAAACAACATTTGCTGACAGGACACAATGTATTTTACTTTGATGGGGAACTTTTCCTACGTGAACTTTATGGCTTAGTTCTCTCATGCAAAGTCAAACCTATGTGAGGCTTAGCGGGCCTTACATGTCTCCCTTTAACTCAAAGAGTGGTTGTGTCTATGAAGCAAAGACTGTATAGCACCAAGTACTGTGTGTGCTGCTCAACTGTTCATCACTACGGAAACTTTCTAATACTTGTAGTCTGTGTAGCTGTTTCACATGCTTTCTTCTTTTTTAATACACAACTGCTAAATTAGCTTTTATTGGTCTTTTATGTGCAGCTCCAATACTGATCTTCCCCTTTGAGCTTAGCAGAATGGTTACAAATAATTTCAGACATTGCTTTTCCTCTTTCTCTCCAGTGTTTATAATTTCATTTGAATTCTTAGCAGCGTTTTGGGATGCATCCTGAAGTAGGGAAAGAGTGTGACAAACAGTGGTCAGTCTTTTTAAAGACTTTTACAACAGCATGAAGTAGTAATACGTTCAGTCAGATCCATTTTCTTGAGGGGTTTTTTTTTTAATAACATTTACACTTTTAAGCAGATCTCGGAATACTTGGGGAAACTACGAAAAATACTTCTGGTTTTATAAGTAGTCAGCTTGAAAGCCAGAAGAGAAAGCAGGTCAAGGCGAATAAGACCTAGCCTTGCAGAGTTCTTAAGTGGATAAGTAGCTGTAGGCATTAGACCCACTGACTTTTTCAGTGTCATTCTAAGCACCTTTTCAAGTGTTTTGCTGGTTCAGTACCTCAGTGACCTGGTGAGAGAGCCAGGTGTGACCAATGTCTATGACAGTATATGAAGTATACTGACAGAGCAAAATGGAGAGATTACCAGTAGATTTATGATTGTTAGTGTATAGTTCCCCCACATCCCCCTCCTCCTATTATAACATTTTCTTCTTTCCATCCCAGCAAATGCTCAAATACACATCTTGATTCTGATCTCTCCCAGTTTCAACAGAGATACTGTGATTTCGTTGACTCTAAATGGAGCTTTTTCTGATTTACAGTTGTTTGCATAGGACAAGAGTCAGGCCTGGACTGTGGAGGTTTGCCTTGTAAAAACCTAATGGCAATGGATTTGACAGAAGGAGGAAGGCAAGAAGAAACATTTAAGACTATTTATTAATCAAGAATTCCAGCAGTGAGGCTTTTCTTGCCTTGATTCTGGCAAATGTACAGATGAGAGATACTGTGCAGAGACAGTTTCTGCACAAACAGAGAAAGCCCTTCAAATGGGGGGGGGGGGGGGGGGTAATAGTGGATAGTGGTGCTGTCTAAATTTAACAAACGTTAAACAAGGTCCTTGTTCTAGTTTAAGGGTTACAGGTCAGAAAGACAATGTCAACTAAAAATACTGGCAATTGTACAAGTCAAAGCCATTAACTAGTCTTGACTTAAAAGCAACTTGTCTCTCCAAAGTTATGATACCTTCCCCACCCCCCCACCAAGAAAAAAAAAAAAGAAAAAGGAAAAAAAGGGGTTTGGGAGAAAATAATCTATGCAACCTGTTTGAATTAAGAAAAAAAAAACCATTTTATCCTCTATTTATGGAAAGGCAGCACTTTGAGACTTTAGTGTTTTTGCATTGGATTGTGAACTGTCTTAATATATTGTTCTCCTTTTAATTTCCTGTGGCTGAATATCATATCAAAAGAAAGCGTCATGCTGAGGGTGAAAGTAGCATAGGGTCTGTTAGCTTTCTAGACATGTGTTCATATGCTGTTTAATATCATCTGGGTAGGGGGTTATGTTTTGGTTTTTTAAAGCCTTGCCAAATAGTTATACAGCTAGGCTATACATCAGGGTATCTGATCATGCATTGGGTTTTTTGGATTTTCTTTTGTAACTTGTGTTTTGAGCACCCTTTTAAAACAACTTCTTGCCTATTGGTTGTGATCTGATTCATGCATGTTTTGTTGAAAGTGCTTTACTCTCTTCATTTCTTTAGCAGTAGAGACTAAAGCGTGGGTATTTGGGGCCAAATTTTATGTTTAAACAATCAGAGCTATGCTTTCTGTGCTGGCGTTGTTATGATTTTCATTGAGTTTTAAAGTATACCGAAGAAAGAGATTTCCTGGAAAAATGACAGCAGAGCCTAGTTTTGAGCATTTTGGCCTCATAAAGTTAGAGTGACCATCAGAGACTTGATGCAGAACTCACTAGAGCCAATGGAAAAATTCTTGCTGGTTTCAAATGGCTTTGGACCATGTCCTTTATGAGTTGTTAGCTATTATCTACACTAGGCCATTTGAGAATCTTTCTTTCTTAGGCTACTTCAGATTCTCTTTTGCATACACAAGATCTTCTGACACTTTCACTGTCATCTTTGACAATGTAAGACCTTCATTCGTTTCTGATGGACAGTTGACACAGATAAACCTCTTGAAGTTTCTTAGTTTATAGAACATTTACTCATTGGGGAAGGAGAAAACCCCAAAGTAAACATGTTAAGTCTTGTAGAAGATGAATTGCAAACAGTGGCAAAGGAAGGGAGTGGCTTTCACCAACCAATAATTTGTTGCAAAAGCAGGTTTTTCTTTGTTATCTGAAGCAGTGCATACCCAGAGAAGTAAGCAGAATTCTCAGCACTGGCTTGTCCTGTTTGATTTAATTGTACAAGTAAAAGTCCAAATGTAGGTATATGTTGTATCTGTTTCCACAGTTTTTAACTTCTGTGTCATTTAAATTTGGGACTGTGCTTGAAAAGTTTCTGCCAGAGCTCCTCAGTGGGGACTGCACTTCAGTGGATTGGAACACTGCAGTCAGCGGGAATAAATAGATCAGAGAGCTGTGATTTCTTAGTATTCCACACTAAATTCACAAAGGAAACTAGGCTATACACAGTGGGAAAATTAGTTTCTTAGGAATAACAAACATTCACAAGTCAAGCTCTGGTGTCCTAAGGATATAGTACCGAATTTTTAGACTTGGAGAAACTTAGCTGGCTACAGTGTACTGCAAAGGAAGAGAAAAATATGAAATTTTATATATATATATATATATATATATGAAGTGGAAAAAGGCTAAAGTAGCTTGGGCTTCAGCACAACTGTACTTCCAGTAACTTTGCAGTATCCTATATTCTCACTTCACTTTTATTTAGAAGGTGGGGTGGCCTAGACAAAGTCCGAGTTAAAAGAATAATGAGTTCTCACAACAGGAAAAAAAATTAAAAGCCAAGGATGTTTGAAGTAATGTTTGATTATAATTCCAAGAAAATTCAAAGGGGAGTCTGCTGCTTTATTCTTAACATGTTCTTCTGTGCTCAATTATTGAACTTCCGTGATGTTTGCCAGCATGTTCAGGATACTGATTTTTTTCCAAAGAGGATAGCCTTTGGAGAATCCTCCAGGATGGAGAGGAAGCTTAGATCTGAATTTCATGCTTTTGCAAGATTCAGATCCTGAAATGAATTTGTTTGTGACTTCTCTGAAGTATAACCATATGTATTTTCTATCCAAATTGTTCCTCTCTAATGGGACAAGCTTAATTTCTGTAGGTATTGATCTGTAGGTATTATGAAACAGAAGATGGATGTATACAACACCTGGATGTGCCCTATGCACTGTCCAGCAGGAGAGTGTTGTCTTTAAACCTTCTTTTCACCCCTGTATTTTTATACCCTGTCCTCCTGACTCCTTCTCTTCACCCCTGTCCTCCTGACCACTGATGTTGATCTGAGACTAAATATTCAGCTGTTATAATTTAAAATGGTTCGTTGGCATCAATACCTGAGCATCAAGCTATGAGCACAGTGTATGTGTTTGTCTTTTGTTTTTGTCTTCTGTGGCAAGCTGTCTTATCTCCTTAAAGGGTTAATCTGCTTCAGTGCTGTTATTCGCAGCCAGAAATTCTCATCCTGACAGCGGCATATACAGTTTGGGGGCTTGCCTAGGCTGCTCCTTAGGGTTTCAGACTCAGCCTGTTGTACTAAGTATGCATAAATATGGGTACGCACACACACAAATGTGCATACAGATGTCTGAAAGAGCTAACTGAAGTAATAAATTTTGTGTGTGTATACATACCTGTGTCTGGATGTAAATACGTGTAGATACACACACACACATGTGCGCATCCAGGCATCTGAAAGAGCCAACCAAAGCAGTAAAATTCCTGGCTGTTGACTTCTGATTCATGTTGCTAGAATCCTCTTAGTGACTCTGTAATTAGGATTTGTATTAGGATTTGCACTAATTTCAGAGTTCAAAAGCTGATTTGTTCTTCTAATTTAAGTTTTAAAGTCTTCAGATGTTACATTGTTTTTCAGTAATATTTTTGGCAGTACTTTATCATTAAAAAGTGTAAAGCTTCCTTTTTGAAAATTTGCTTTGACAGTTGGATGATTTTATTTGTCTCCCTCTAGCTAAACACCTACAGTTACCATAGACTTCAAAGGGAAAAGTAGTTGCACAACTTCATTCCAAATTAAGAAAGTATTTGTGTTGGAACTGGATTATAGAGACTAGAGCTGGAAGTCAGTTCCCCAAGTAAATCAGAACACCTTCTTTGACTGTAGAGAAGTTCTGCAGATCTTGTTGAAAATTTGCCTTTGTATTTCAGTACATCATCATTCAGTACATCCATTCATCAACAGCTATAATAAGTAGAGATTTTCAGAAGGCAGAAGTCATATGTGTTAGAATTTCAGCAGACACTGAAAGATGATTAGAGTTGACCATTGATGTTTCTTGTCTCTGGAAATTTTGCATAAGGACAACACTATCATTAAAATGGGGGAAAACACATTAATTTGACTGGAATAAAAGTACTTTAAATAAAACCCAGAAATTATTTTTTCAAAACCAAACAAATATTCACCCAAAAAACGCATGCCAGGAATTATTCCATTCATAATTCTGGTCCCCATAAAAATTGGGTATGCAGACATTAGAGTTCTTCTCAGTAGGTTTTCAAAATGGTTTGAATTTCAGAAGAGCGTATATCACAAATATAACAACTCCTATCTTCCATGTACCAAACACATTGGCTGACTGATTTTAAAAGAATTAATAAGACTAGAGAAAATAAACTCTTATTGCAGTGATGAATTCATTTTGCTCAAAACCTCTGATCCTGTTTGTGGTTATTTACGATTGCTGAATGTTTAACACCAGTGGAAATTACGAAACTGTCATGTTGCTGTTGTTGGTGTTTGACCTTTTGAACTCCCTGTTTCCTGAAGTCTGTTGACAGACCATTAATAGACAGATTTTGATTTTCAGCTTGGTTGTTCAACACTATTTGATTGAGCTAATCTATTTTCACATAGTGCAAATGTGTTTGTGAAAGGAGAAGCCAGGCTTTTCAGACTTAGAAAAATTTGTCTTTTTCCATACTCACTCTTCCAAGATGGCTCTCACTAAACTTGCTAATAGCCTTCCAAGGCCAAGTGTAAATAGCCTCTTTTCAAATGTTCTTTCCTTGTTTTGCTTCTCGCTTGATATTTTTCTGTCTTCTTTCTATACTGGCATTGAATTCAATTTTGGAGTCCATGTGAATTTTCTTCTGTAATTCTTCTTCAAGTTTCTTTAAAATTTGTTTTTCCGTTAGGGTCTGTCAGTGGCTTTTAGACCTCCCTTGGTAGGTTTTAAAATGTTTCTTTTCATCCATTGCACCTCGTTCTAGGTCTTGGTATGTTTTTAAATCCTTGCCACATAAATATTTATTACACATTCACAAATCTATATATAAATCCTCTTTCCTTTCCATTCTGAATCTTTACCAGTTTGAGTTCTGTTCATGTGACTTTTCCCCCACTTCTTGTCTTCATGTCAACAAGTGAGCAATAACATCACCATCTTTCTGGGCTAATGTATGAGCAATCATTGAGTTTTCTTGCAGAATATGGTTTCTGTCCTGCACAGTCTCCTTAGTTCTTTGTTTCTTCCCCAGGATATGAGCCAGTACTCTATCATCACATTCTCTGAAGTCTTCTGCTTTTTGCTTTGCTTCTCTCCTTTTCCAGATTTTTATCTTTGGATTTCTGCAAGGACTTCCTCTCTGTTCCAATCTGGTGAACATATTCACTTCGTTTTTTACCATGACTGTGGTTTTGTTTCTCTCTTCACTTCTTCCTGTGCTCTCTCCTACTTCTTTGTGTCTGCTTTTGTACCACTTGAACGAATATCCAAGAGACATGTAGTGTTCTCCACTTTTTTTTCCCATTTCCTCTTAAAATTCACCAAACTCCATGCACATCTCTCTTACAAGCCCATCTTCTGTCCCCATTTGATGAAACATTTCATCTTGAATAGATAACCCTTTCTTTTTCTTCGTAGATTAGCTCTTCTGTTCTTTTTGGTCTGGCATAATATATGACAAAAATGTTTCTTTGTCATCTATGTCACTATCAGGTAATGATACACTTGCTAGCATATATGCACATAGCTATCAAAAAAATTATAAATGATGTGAGTAGCTGAATTTGGTGACTGCCTATTTTTTGTTAGCCATTCTCTTTTAGGAATATTTTTAATTTAATCTTTCTCCCCATATTGCCTTTACATTTTTGTATTTTTGACAGTTATGAAAAATCTATTTTCAAAATACAGTCTTTTTTTATGAGCTGACATATTGTGACAGTGCACTGTGACAAAAAGAGTTGGACTTGTGGAAGATAAGTTTTTAGCAGTCTAACCAGAAAGATGTAAAACAGCCCTTAGAGGGTGCATTTTATATATAAATTGATTCTGGTATTTTCCCAAAAGATATTAAAAAAAGAAGAAGAAAAAAAGACAGCATTCTAACAAATGAAACACATAGCACATTTCTGAAAGTTAAGATAAATCATTTTACACTTGTATGAAATGCAAGCAAACCTTATCCTAAGCATCTGCAGGCATCCCAGACTGTCACCTGTGGTTCAGCTTGGCTTTGGAATTCACTTCAGATTGTGTCTGCAGCCTGCACTCCTACCTCCCACCTGAGTGACGAACAGCAACATTTCCATTAAACTACCAAGTACCATAGAAAATATCCTATGCAGAAATGTTTTCTATGCTATGTTAATGATGGGTTTGTCTCCTGAGGGTTTACATGTCCAAAACAAAAGCAAAAATATTTACATTTTAGGGGTATTCAAAATGCATCTGTCATCCAGGAAGTAAAACAAAAACATGCCTTTTGTGCTATGGTACCAGGTGAATAGCACAAGAAGGACATGAAGGAAGTTGGCATGTTTGGAAAGCTTGTGCATGTATACCTACGATTTCTCTGTGATGTGTCTGTCACCTTAACATGATGTTTTAAGGGACAGGACATGCATGTGTTTTTAAAAAATCATGGTGGTTTTATTATATCCAGTTGCAAAGATACCTGTAATGCACACTTGCTGAGCCTTGTGGCTATTTCATGTTGTCACTGGATTTATACCAATGTTGAAATATCTTCCAATAATTCTATGTTTCATAGCTTCTCAGCTGTATTTCTGGAAATTGAGAGTCTGGTAGAAAGCAGAATATTAAGTGGAAAATCAGCTCGTGTGGTTATGAACTGAAGTTTGCTTTTTTGAACACATACCTGCTTGCTTTGCTGATCACATTTGTTCAGAAGAGAATGTTTAGCAACCTAAGTTTCTTTTATTTGTGGCTAAATAGCTTCAGATTTCAGCAAAACAATTTTTCATCCTTCATCAGACACACAGAGAAATTAAAGAAATTATGCATTGGAAAGATTCGTAGCAAGGTTATTTTCACTGCATTGAGTTGAGGCTGACTTGTTAATACTAACAGCTCTCAGTCAAAGGAGATATGTTTCTCTTCTTTTTAACAAGTTCCTCAGCTCTGTTTCATGAGGTCTACAGGATATGTGCTTGCTGGTTACTGTAATGACTTCAGTGTCCAGATTGATAGGAGAGGACACAGGTGATTTATGTGTACCTTCCAAACATCGATTTATACACTTTGGTCTTCTCATTAGCACCAGGCAGCATACTGCCTGCTCCCACCTTCTGAGTTGTTGAGACATGGCTCGGCCTGCTTTCCCTCTCTCCCAACATTCAGAAGGGGTAGTGTCTCTCCTGTCAAAAAGGTTGCTTTTGCTAATTCTGTTGGGATGCTACTTTTTTTTAAAAACTATGAATTTATTTGAAACAGTCTGTCATTTAAACAGAAGAGATGATTCAAGTACACAAATAGTACCTGTAGTAGACACTTGTCTGCCCTTTTCTGCATGTATTGCTGTGATGGAAAAAAATCATTGCATCCATTTCCCTTGATTCTATGACTGTCTTCTTCATTCTGCTGGGGAGAATTCTTCAGATTGTCATGAGTGATTTGGGGTAGCAGTAATACAAAGGCTTTGTTAAGCATGAAGAGTAGTGTGACGGGAAAAACTGAAGAGTGAAACATGGAAACAGGAGAAATTATTTGCAGGAAATAAATTGAATTTTAAATCACCAGAGGTCATTTAAAAGCTTCTGTTCTCAAAGCACTGAGGAATCACATCTATCATAAAATCTTGAAAAAGTATAAATGATTTGACAATCTCTACGTTGCTTGAATATTATACATACATTGTTGAATTCATAGATCTCTATTCCACTGCTTTATATGTGCCATGGTAGTTTAATCACTTTTGGACAACTCCAATTAAATTTGTGACCTCATACTAGCTGAATACTGAGGGAGGTGGTAGTAGTAGATGATATCAATATTAGCAGTTAGTCTAGGGTTTGCTGCATCTGATTATATTTGCAAGAATTTACAGACATGTTCATGTTTAGCTGGAATGCATGTATTCCCAGTCCATGTTTTCTAACCTACTAATGGTATGGCTAAAAAGTTTATACTCCTGAACATCACTGTAAAATATTTGACTGTTCATAAAAGAAGCAATCAGCTTATTTGTCATTTTTGCTACATTCATTCAGTATCCATCTGATTTTCAAATGGAAAAGGAGTTTTGCATCTTGCTTCACACACAAGAAGTGTAACAAAAACTTAAAGGTTCTTAGAAGCAATCTCTGGTGGGGCATCCTCTTTTTCCTCAGTGTGGTGCATGGGACTTTGGTTAATACCCACACTTAATCCCTACTTAGAAATTCACAAACAGTGTGCTCCTAGCTGTAGAGACACTTTACATTGCATGACCTTACCTAAGCGATGACAGGAAGTAATCAAATAAACTTCTAGGAATGGAAATTGTAGTTAAGGTACAAGGAAAAAAATTGTAATGATAAGGATAGTTAAGTAATAAACCAGCATAATTGCATATAGCAATGTGTCATAGGAAGCTTTTAGTAAACTCTGCAGTGACAGATTGGTCATGCTGATTCAGTGCTGGGAGATAAGGTAGATGACTTTGTAAAGGAGGTGACCTTCTTGCACCTGGTACTGCTAGGATTTCTCATCCACAAACTTTGTACTAAAATGAGAGGAATGTGGTCAGCCACACTGAGGGAGAACTGGCAGGGACACGAGAGAGAGAACATTCTCAGGTATTTATAATTCTGGCCATGTAAATTCTGGTGCCCACCAAATGGGCCCTGACCACAAGATCTGGAATTACCAGCTAGATACTATAATAGACTTATACAAGCATAAGATAGCACTGTAGTTGTACAGAGTTCAAAGTGTAAGTCAAAACTTTTACAGTAAAACTGGAAAGCTTTGACTATCAACATGGTACTGCCTGTGCAAGTTACTGTTGTGGAAATGAAATAGTTGCTTCCCTTCTATTATTATGATGGGTAACCAGGTCATTTCCTATCAGTACCAAAATGCAATGAGATAATAAAGCAACATAAAGTAAATTGCGTAAAAATTAGTTGTTGTGGTTTTTTTAGTTCAGAGAAGGAAAAGATTAACTTTTTTTTTCTTTTCTGACTGCAGACTGTATGCAAATACCAGAATCTCAAGTGCTTCAGGGAGTACAAAAAGCAAACTATATTCAGTATGACTGGTTAGAAAGGAAAATCTGAGTAGTCACAATTTTGGGTTTTCTTTAAAACTATGTCTCCAAGCAATCTCACAACCGCAATATTATGCTTTGGTTTTGAAGCAGAAGCTTGGATTAATTCTGTTTTGGTGTTGTCAAATTTAGTGCTACTATAAGGAATTTCAGTGTCATGTCAAGGAAAGCAACCTCTGACTTCAATTTGTGCAGTAGATCTGACATAACCTGTCTAGCATTTTAAATGGGCAATTGTAATCAGTTTTGGTGTCGTTCAGCAAATCAATAAAAGTTTGCTTTAATGAAGTTTAAATGTCCAACAGGAATAAATGTTCTTGCTGTCACTGAGGAGATGGATTTGTCTGCCTGCCCTAAATCTTACCTTTCATATTTACCCACGGTACACTTACAAAAAAAAAGTATTTCCTTTATGATACTTCATTGTTATTTTTTGCCTGTTTTGGAAAAAATAAAAATCCTTACTTTTTGCTGATACATCTGGTACTCTGAGGTCTTAAAAACAGCTCAATTGATTACTTTTGATTTAAAAACTTCTCAGAAGGAAATTGCATAACAAGGCTGGGACCTCAAATATGTGAGTTTTGGCAAAGAGCTGCGGAAGAAAGGCCTGGCTGTAGCAACCTCACAAGAAAAGAACTTGACATTTTGAAAAATTTTTATTGACCGGTGTAGACAGGGAACGGGAAGTCAAATCACTCTCACAGGCAAGCTGCAGTCTCTTCCTTGCTGACCTTTAAATGCCACTTAGTGTCATCAGAAAATCAAGGAAATGCTAATAGCAGGGCTTTGGGTAAGAGAGTTATAGATGAGAGATATCTTTTGAAAACAAACATAAGATGTCTTCCATTTTTATACACATCTATTTTTGTAAAATTAAGTTGTCACAGGAGTACAATTATATTTTCAACAGCTTAATCTTACATTATTTTATTAATACTAACATTACAATTTTCAGAAGTATCCATAAGCTATTGGAGCTTCTGTTCATTCTTGAAAAGGGAGTAGTAGTTTGCAAATTACATTTTATAATTGCATTCTAGGTTGATAACTGTGGAACACAGACTGGCCTCTGCTTTTGGTTCTTTATCTTATGTTCAGCAGGCTATGGACTTTGGTAGTCCTGTAGAAAGTTGACTTCTCAGTGTCTTTTGAAAATGGGACTGGTATGCCTCAGTCACCAGGTTACTCCAAGCCTTCATACTTCCATGTTTTTAACCACCCCTGCCACTAGAAGAACTAGTAGGAAATAAATCCTAAAATTAAACTCCTTAACCCTAAAGAAAGCATCTTTTACATTAGAAAAAAGAAGGTTCCTTAGATTTCAGAAGTCTAATGAGAGGGGAGAAAACTAACTGGCTAGTATAACATGAAATAATGGGTCCATGAAACCTGATGGCACCATATGTAGGTACTGCCACTGTTTCTTGCCTCCTTCCAACATCTACTTCATGAAATTGAAAGGGACTTTAGTCCATGGTTGTGGTTCAGTACATGTTCAAGACCCTTGCTCGACTAGAATCTAACTTCACTGCTGACCTGTGCTGGTGTATCTGTGTTCATGCTGGGTTTGGTTTAGCTTAATTCAGGGCAGGGGGGGGAAGTATTTCTTTTTTCTTACTAGTTGTCATTAGTTAATTGTTTGAACTGCTAGCACAGTGCTGTAACACTAGTGGTCTACCAAAACCACTGATTTTACAAGTTCAAAACCACTGATTTTACAAGTTGGGAGACGTTTTTAAAAGCTCTTTATATAATTCATTGTCATGAATTCCCTTTTTCTAAATTATTTTTTTCCCCTTTTTTTCCTTTTTTTTTTTTCAATGCAGTTACAAAACACATGGATTGTAGGAACTGATTTTGATTCTAAGCAGAGCATTCATGCTAACCTGTTTGTCTAATGAAATACGATAAGGGCTGACTTTTTTAGCCAGCTACATTGGCTGCAATACTTGAGCTTGGCCTTCCTCTCACTTACACTGCTGTAATTTGAGTAATTCCACTGAAATCAATCCATTGATAACAAATTAAAACAACAAGAAATGAGAGATGGTTTGGGTAAGTAGCGCATACATACCAGATCCCTGCAAGTTTGCTTAATTAATGTTGTATGCTCTTAATAGTTGCCTTGCTAACCTGCCTGAAAACCAAACCTCCAAAATCCAGTGATTTGGAAAGAAGGTGCAGTGCATCTAACACAACATAAAATATAAAAGTTGGGTAAAGCATTGTCTTGCTAGATTAGGTTTACAACAAAAGACGGGTCATGCCAAAAACACTTGTCAGTGGTTTGTGTCCAACGTGATTTTTTTGCTCTTAAAGGTACTGAAAAGGACTACACACATGGGACAGCTTGAAGGTCTACCTTCAGTTAGACAAAGCCCTCATTGCTGAATGATGGGGCTTTCAAAATTTATTTGAAGTTGTCCTCATTCCATTTCTCTGGAAGCTGTAGCAAGTTTTTATTTTAGAGGAAGAGTCTTAACATGAGCATTCTTGAAATGCTCACTCAGTAAATAATGGGCTTAATATACAGGTTAGACTTGGAAAAGAAAATTTACATGATTTTCCAAGGTTTTTCTTTTTCCTTTCATTAAAGTCTTTTTATTATAAACTATTTATAGTGTCGTGTAAGTATAACATTTTTTTTTTCTCTGTATCTCCTGTTAGGAAATCCAAGCTTTATTAAAAAAATGCTTTCAAACGTTTAGTTGTTGATCACTGTTTTCCTTCACGGTGATCTGTTCCCTGAAAAAGGATTCTTACAGCTCTTCAGCCACAAGACCTTGAGGTAGAATTGAATGGGATATTAATTTAAAACTGGATACATCCTATCTTCTCGCTGGTACCCTGTGTTTGTAATGCTGGGAGGGAAGTTTTAGGGGGTTTTTTAGTTATTTTTGTACATCTTTAAATCTCAACAAAATTTCTCAACCTTTTTATCCAGCACGAAAAATCAAAGAATTAAGAGATTCAGAAAAGCACACATGTAGAATACCCTTCAAAATTATTTTGTTCAGTTGTAAGTGTGTGAAAAGAGACTGCTCTGTATTTCACCCTGTGAACCCTGTAATTACTTTAGAGGTAAACAAACTTTATTTGATAGAACCAGGTAGAATATGCACTGAGAATGACTTAAATTTTGTAGGCTACAGATGAGATGATTATTTTTTTCCACTGCTCAAGATATAGGGCCAAGAAAAGACTATGTTTCTCTATAAGATTAGACCTAATCTTTTCAGCCCCACCTTCCACTTCAAGCTTTTGTCTTCATTTGCTAGAAAGGTGAAGAAGCTACTGAAACTATTCAGTTCAGAGATGAAAAAGAAATGGTAAATACTGCTTTAAACCTTCTGTAAAATTCTAGTCAATCAGAGAAGACCGGTAACATGCGCTCTTTGTGCTAATTATTCCAAGGTGAAGTCTGCTGTGCAGTGCTGGTTACCACATGCATGGTAAATACAGGATAAAACACAAATCAGTTTGCTATCTGCATTTAGCATTTTCAGTTGCTTTCAGAGGTATCTATAGAACATCGAACTTTACTAGGCGATCATGAGGCTGTATTGCATACATCCTTTTGTATTACTATATTTTTTAGCTATTTATGCTTCATTAGTGTTTGCTCAACAATTCTAAAATTAAATGAGTTGTCTTTTTGAGCTTGCTGCCCCATGTTTTTAATTTTTATCTAAGATTGTGCTTATGGAAAGGAATTACCATGCCATGTCACGAGTCAGATTCACTGCAAGTTACACTCCTGTGGAAATCCAGATATCCACCACAACAATGAGGCATATAATTGAGACAAAGCATTTTCCAGCACTTTCCAGATTGGAGAACTTAAGTTAAAAGAACTACTTCTTTTATTTGGAAAGTGATGAGATTTGTGGTGACCTGACCTTTAGTTGCCCGCCAGTATGTATTCTGTGGTTTTGGACAAAATTCCGCCCAAGAGCTTTATGTCCTCAATGGGTGAGTTTTGCAAGTGCAGTAGCATGTTCTGTTGTGATAAGAACAGCATTATCCACCACAGTCATGAGCCTGAGCTTCCAGAATAGGTATCCTGCTCCAGCTCATGGTTGATTGGTATCGGTGGTGATTTCACAGCAGCCATTTCTGAGAAGAAATGACCGTCTCATAACTTAATTAAAAAGCAAAATCTTCAATTTAAGATGGAAGCTGCTCTTTATTAAAAATAGCAAAAGTTGACTCACAGGTTTTGAGGGGAACATTTTTGCAAGATCTTTTTTAGCAGATTCAAAAAATTAATTATGTTGAATTTAAGTGTCAAACCAAATTAAAAACGCACATTTTCAAGCAGTCGTATTTCCTAGTCTTTCCTGCTTGTAGATTTACTACTATATAACTGCATATATTTCTGTTTCTCTATTAATATAAAAATACATTAAGGCCTTGATCTGAAATCAGGCCTTTTCCCATGTTTTTAATGAGAACTAAAGTAACTTTTGACATTAAGGAATTACTGAAAGAGTCTTTGCTTCTCCTTACATCTGGGCCTGTTAAAATTGGGTGGTGCCTGTCAGTGGGACTTCTTTTGACCAGGTTAAGTAGTTGTTTTCAGTAGATTGTAAATTATTATGGTTGGTTGTGCATACAAATTGGAAATAGTTTGATGGTAGCAGAGTTTCTTTTGCATAAATCTGCAGAGAAGACTCAGGTAAATCAGGCAAATTGATAATGAAACAGACAAGCCTGGGACACAGACAGCATGTGTTCTCTTTTAAGACTAGATCTTGCTTTCAGAAATGTATATTGCTTGTAAATTAAATACAACTGCAAATGCTTTTGGATAACTGTAATTATGTGTCTTGATGAAGCTTCTGTTTTAAATAGCAAGCAGCAGTAGTATTCCCATCAATACTACTGTTAAACTGCAGTAGATGCTCATCATGCCTCCTGACTTACTAATACTGTCTGTAAGATTTGTTCCAGTTGACCTTTAGAAGTTTCCAAAAGTTACAGTTTGCAATTCAGCAAGTTTGGCAGAGAAACACACGTGATTATTCATATCATTGTTTTAACGGTAACCAGATGTGTCTTGTTTTTCTTCTTTCTTTTCCATTGTTTTTAAAAAGTGATGTTAATCCAAGATGTTAATCCATTTACAGGGTTTTTCCACAGCACCAAATTCCCCTTCGGTGAATTCTCGTTCCAGTAGCCTGGGTCCATCACTGTCCCTTGGTAACATCTCAGGAATGACAGCAAACCCAGAAGTGAAAAAGCGCAGAGCACCTCCTCCACCAGTTGTGACACCTGCATTGCAGAACATGGTGATGAGTGGACAAGAAAAGAGAGCAGCACAGGTAACAGTGACACCACAGAGTGGTGCTTGATATGTTAGCTATCATAATTTCATTTATTCAAGTCATTATTCAAGTCATTCACAGATATTTTGGCTAGCCATTAACTGCAGCTCGCCAAAACTCTTAATCTTACAAAATAAAATTATCAAAAGTCTTGGAGTTTTTTACATATTTACTGAGCTTTCTTGAGACTGCCCCAAGCTTTTTCCCAAGATTCCCAAGAATCTTTCTAAATCAGGAAAGTTTTGTGAGGCATTATACTAAAAGAAGGAGGGTGAAGAAAAAAAGGCAGAAAAGCTGGAAATTGTATATCCTTATTGGCCAGGGCAGTCCTGGAAAATGAGTGACAGTTCTAATGACTGACAAAAATCTTCAGCGTGCTGTTTTGCCCAGATACTTATCAGGCTGTCACCCACATCCCTATCTCCAGTGCTGCCGTGGGATACCAGAAGGTCTGCTCTGCTTTCTGAGTTGTGCCATGTGACATTTTAAAGCAGTGCTCTGGTTTTGCTTTTAAGAAAGGTCACTGTTCCGCGTAGTACAGTTATTGAGAATTAAACAGAAATGGGGGGAAACCTTTCTGAGGACCTAACCCTTTGAAAAGAATAGAGTTTAGGGAAAAGGAAATTGTTCTTGTTTTCATAGTGACATTCAGGCATGTATGTTACTAAATACGCACAAGCACATTAAGACTTCTGATTCCACCATCAACAAAAAATGTTACATCCTTCTGTGTGGAAGAGAATGATCTGGGGGTTCTAACTGACAAGCAGCTGAACATGAGCCAGCAGTGTGTCCAGGTGGCCAAGAAAGCCAATGGCATCCTGGCTTGTATTAGAAATAGTGTGACCAGCAGAAGTCGGGAGGTGACAGTCCCCGTGCTCTGCACTGGTGAGGCCACACCTGGAGTGCTGTGTCCAGTTTTGGGCACCTAAATGTGAGAGGGATATCGAGGTGCTGGAGTGAGTGCAGAGGAGGGAAACGAAGCTGGTGAAGGGCCTGGAGAACAAATCCTATGAGGAGAGATTGAGGGAGCTGGGATTGTTCAGTTTGAGGAGGAGAAGGCTGAGGGGAGACCTCATCACTCTACAACTACCTGAAAGGACATTGTAGAGAGGTTGGTGCTGGTCTCTTCTCACAGGTGATTAGTGACAGAACAAGGGGGAACAGCTTTAAATTGCAACAGGGGAGGTTTAGACTGGACATTAGGAAAAAATTTTTCACAGAAAGAGTGGTCAGACAGTGGAATAGGCTGCCCAGGGAGGTGGTGGAGTCACCACCCCTGGATGTGTTTAAGGGTCATGTAGGTGAGATGTTGGGGGATATGGTGTAGGGGAGAACTTTGTGGAGTAGGGCTGATGGTGGGACTCGATGATCCCAAGGGTCACCTGAATGATTCTGTGATTCTAAATGTAAACTGTAAAAGCCAGTGTGTAGAGCTTTATATTGGTGCCAAAGGAGAATGCAGGGAACAGATACTGTCAAAGTTGTGTATTGTGGATTGACTCTATCTGCTTAGGGTTTGTCACCTCTACAGCAGACTGTTCTTGGGAAGGAGAACTGTATTAGCACAAAACGAAGTCAGGAAGGAATCTATGAGTTCAGTGTAGTGGAGGAGGAGTCTAGTGCTCAATCTCACTCCCTGTCACTCTTGTTTATCTGTGTTGATATACGTTAAATGCCTTTTCCAGTGAGGCATTGTGTAAGCAAAATTGATGCATGCTTTTGGTAAAGACGTATGGAATCTTATTTTCCCATTCTTAGGATATCTAAAAGTGTGATTGCTGGAACATAAGGGTGTTCCATCTTTCAAAATTGGAATAAGTACCTTTGAAATGGCTCTCATTTATAGATACAGCTGAAGAGAAACGTTTTCTTGCAATATTTGGTGCACTTTATTTTTAAAAATTTCCTTTTGAAATTTGTACTGTAAATATTTTGATATGGTTTCTTGTGTCCCCCAGAGTTAAACATTTAATGTGTTTAAGATAAATAGATCTTTTTGTACAAAAATACTATGGCATTATAATTCTTAAGTTTATACAAGTGTGGTAATCACAGACTGTATTACTCTTAGGCTTATCTCACTGCAGTGTGGCACTGAGATTTTAATTTGCGTTGCACAGAAACACTGAAAATCTAAACTCTATTTAAACATGTTAACATTTCTATTTTCAGCCTTGTTGAAAATAGATTAAAGTGCTGGCTTTCTGAAGCCATTGGGAGAAAAGTATTTCTTTTATTTATTGCAAGTAGCATACAGTACAGTGTCAACTTCACATTCTCTTAGCCTAAAGAAAAAGCTATTTTGAAGAAGGGAAACAGATTAAGTTCACATCAGAGGATTTTCCACGACGAAGATAATTTTGAGCAATAGACATGTGTAGCTGTCAAAGCCAATGAAGAGCACGGTAGAATTATGGGCACAGTTGCCAGAGTCTGTTTGGCTGCATTTGACGGGTAAAGGACATCTTTCTGAAAATGACTGTATAGGGAAAAATATTTAACAGTTATGGTGTGCTTCTGAAGCTCCCAGGCTGAAAGGTGCTCACAGGCTGCCCTGTAGTTTGAACAAGAATGTGTGAAGTACAGTTGAAGTGAAGCACAAGATCCATAAAGCAGTCAAAAACTGAGGGAAGAGATTAATTATTCAGTACTATGTTGCAAGGTAGCAACAGAGATACTGTTTATAAGACACCTCAAACAGTTCTATTTTATCTATGTGCAGACTATCCAGTTTTCTGTGAAAAGAGTAAAAAATCTCAGGGTGTAAGTTTATTTCTTTAGTTTATGGGAAAGAATTAGCAGTGATCTTTTTTTTTTTCAGGGAAGGACGTCAATTCCTTATTAATGGACTTCCTTCCATAAAAAGATAAGATGTTTGTTTAGAAAACTTTATTTATGTGCAACTGTTACTAACAGGAAAATCCTGCAAAAGGGGAACATGTTTATTTCCAGTGAAGCTAGCACATTAATGGAAAATGAAAAAGGTGGTATTCTGAACTTTCAGAAGGTTTTTTTTTTTTAACTATTAGGTTGCATAAAGTTGTGTAGAAAAGCAAATACTGTAGCTGTTATGAATAGCTGTAATTTGACTTTGCAACCTAATAAACCCATTATTTTTAACCCGTTGTTAAGCTCCAGGGCATTACGTTTTCATTACAGCATGGATGATTCTTTAGGAATGTGTATCTCATCTCCCTGCCTAGTGGTTGCAATCAGAAATTTCCCTGTGTATAAAGACTGGGGTGTTCTAATTTATGCTTTAGATTTACATTTTCTCCACTTGTTTTTCTGGATAGGTGGATTACTGCAATATAATTTCACCATATTGCAGCTTTTGTTTCTGTGGAGCTTAAAGTAATTTACCTCTTCAAGGGTAAGGCCCCTGCAGTAACTTTAATTATTTTTACTGCAGCATCATTAGTTTTCCATGTCTATTTAAAGGTAGCGTTCCCTCTGTAACTGTTTTAAATCTTCTCTAGAAAATATTAGTTTGTGTTCAGAGCACAATTGAGCAATGTTTCAGTGTGCTGAACATGCACTAAGTAGTTTGCAAAGGAATGCAGAGTCAATGAAAGGAGTCTACAGATTTTTTCCCTAGAGACATTCTCCCCTTTTTTTTAAACATCTTCCAAGTGATGCTGTTTAGAATAATGAAATGTCACTTAAAAAAATATTCTGCAAACAGCCAGGGTATGGTAACATTTCCAGTATGAAATCCAGAAGGTTGGATGCTTTAGAAGTAAAGGAGGTCCCTTCCTTTCTTAAGTTGCAACATGGAGCCCACATCATTCACAGAGGAGAGCAGAACAGTATAGGGAACGAGCAAAAAACTGAACCCCCCCCCTTTGCAAAGAATCTCTATTGTTTGTCACAGCACTTTAGATGATGTGCCAGCAGAATTTGGGGCCACTTTACAGTAGACATAGTGTAAATGAAGTTCTTACCCCAAAAAGCACTCACCACATAGACAAAATATATGAGAAAGCCTGCATGAGTGCCACTCTAGGTAGAGCACACACAGAAGAGCCACACATCAAGTCTGACAGAAATAAACGCATCTCCTCAGAGGCATATTCAGTGACCTCTCTTTATAAGAAAAAGAAGTGTGCTTGGGTTATTTCTTGGAAGAACTGTCGAATTGAGTATTTGAGTCTTTTGGAGGTGAAGAGTATTGTGCACTGGCAAATTAGTTTGCGGGAATAATTACTTTTTTTTTTTTTTTTTTACATGTATGGGGAAATAACGAAATTGGAGTGAGTGGGGATGATAAAGAAGGACTCAGGGACTTCCTGTAAGAGCCTTTTCTATGAAATGGAGTGGTTTATTCAGAATAAAATCATGAGGCTTTTTGGAGACAACATCAGAATTAAAAGAGGGCTTTTCAGTTCCTTCATCTGTATAATAGCTCTGATGTCAACTCCAGAAGGCAGAAATGCAACTTGTAGACTGTGATAAAGGAGCCATGTGCTCTTTCAGCTGCTGCAATTTTCAGAACAGAAACACTTTCATATAACATGTAGATGTAACAGGAGGCATTCGGGATTTGTTACTAGCCAGTCAAATTCCTGTACTAATAGAAGAATTGGGCATTATAACAGATAACAATATTCTAGCAGTTGTTCCATAGATTTTAGTGTAAGCTGTCATATGGCAAGACAGTGGGTTTAAATAAAAGTTGTGTTGTTGCTTTTAGTGCAGGTGAGGAACTGGCCTCATACTTTGAGAAGGTTCAATTATAAACCAACATGATTTTCACGTTTATTTCCATGTTTATATAGTTTCCTGGAGGGTGCTGTAGACAAAGTAATGTATATGACATACTGTGGGTTTTGCCCTGCCTCTTACAATTCCTCTTCTCTCCATTTAGATCTCAAACTTGGGTTGCTGAGGACAGTTGTTTAACTCCCCATTCTTGTTCAAAGCCATACCATTCAGAGCAGACTACTTGCCCCCAGTATTTTATCAAGGCTGGTGTTTTCTCACCAGGAAAACCTTATTCATTGAAGAGGCTTGCTCACATGAATAAAATGGAATATTGCAGCCAAAGAGTCACAGGTTTACTCAGATCACTGCTAGCAGGTTTCTTTCTCCCTACCCCCAGTTTATTTGTGACCAATGTTATGCTTAAATGAGAAGTTCAGCTTTAAGAGGATCATTTTAGCAGGAATGAATATAAATGAAACTTTCATCTCTTTCATGGAGAAAATAAGGTACTCACACTAAAAATTTGCCACATTTGTTTATATAGAAAAGATACCTTCAGTATTTGCTGTATGTATTATTAAATAAAAAGAACTAAACATGTGGAAATGCAGAGGAAATGTTATTTTTGCCATCTTAGTTGATGATATCAATTATTGACCACCACACAGGGATTTTCTTCTTAGTTCTTTATTTTTTTTAATCTTTTCAAGTGTTTCTGTACTCCTGTTGGAGACCTTTTCCCATACCTATTGCACTTGAAAGAGTTACGATTCTGTGAACAGTCACTGATAGGAGTGCCATGGAGCTGGCAAGATACTGGATTAGGCATCCTAGCCATTTAGTAGCATTATCATGCCTTTGGTAGGGATGCCTTTCTCACAGCAGAATTTGTGTTACAGTACTATTCACTGTCCTTTTATACATAAACAAATATAAATAAAATACACCAGTAACTGAAAGTGTAGGTTCCCTCTGGTTGATTGAGTGTGTCAAAAGGAGGAAATACTCTAGTGAAATGTCCTGCTGAGAGCCATTGAATTCATGCCCATCTGCAGACAACTCTGAAATATGTCAAACGACATTGCAAATGAGCACAGTGTGTAAGTGAAAGCATACCTGGAATTCATTCTACCAGCAAGAACCACAGAATAATGTTCAAGCAGTAAAAATAAAGGACAGGCAGTGAAGGAAATTGATGGATAAAATTATATTGAAATCACAATTAACATGTTACATTTGTTCAAAACGTTATTAAACCATGGAATCACCCAAATTTTCAGAATCAGACCCTGAATTTGCAGTTCTCAAATTTCCCATGTGTATGTGTGTATGCTACAAGCATGGACTTTGAAGCCACTGGAAATATGACTCATTATCTTTCTTAAAAGTAAAATGTATTTTAAAACATTGGCCAAGATTTTTAGAAATGGTTAGCTCAGCTGTCCGTAATTAGGAAGCTGAGTTTGTAGCTTGATGTTTTCTGAACTTTTAAGATGTCAGAAGCTATATCTGGTTGCTCAGCAACTCAGTATCTGGCCACTGCGATTTTAATATCATATTATTTTTCACTATGCCACCTTCTGTTGCAAAAGGAGTTTAAATTGAGATTTTTAATATAAAAATCTGAGCAAAGCGAGTATTTCTTTCACCGATGTCCCCCCCCCGCACAGTGGATTTTTTTTCACAGATATCTCTCCTGTGTTTGCATAAAGTGATTACCACTCTTCCACCTTTCTTCTTCATAATCTAATACCATGACTGTAAGGATAATCTTGATTGATATGAAATCACACTATTTCTGTTCTTCTCCTCAGGTTTTCAAAATGACATATTTCCCTGTGGCTGTAAATTAAGCCCTAAAACAATGAATACAGATCCTGTAGAACAGTGTAGAGTAAGGTGTGTTCCTAGTATGTACAGCTGTGTCTGTAAGGATGCCATCAGTAGAACTCTACATCTGTGTGCTCTGTGAGTTAAAGTTTCTTCAATCTGCTTTGTCCCTGGGTATTTTGGATAAATCTGGTATTTCAAGTAATAATACTCCTGCAGTTGGCTTTCCTCCTGAGAAACAGCTGAGTGCTTAGAAAGAAACTGTTTGTGTGGATGAGAGCCTTTTTTCCTCATAAATCTTGAATTATCAGAAGCATCGTTTTATGGGCAAGGCATGATACCAATAGGCACTGCAATTGTAAGGAAGTTGAGAAACAGAAGAATCACAACTGGATGAGAACGTCTACCACGGTTACCTACAGAACTGAGATCTGTTGTAGGCAGGTGTCTAAAACCTGCTTGATTAACATTTGCTGTGATCACCTCTATGAGCACCGTACTCTTAACAACTTACTGTCTCCTACTTCTTCCTTTGTGCACCTGCTGTAATTCATTATTGTGAAAACTCCCCTCTGATCAGAGTCCTGTGACCTGAGAAGAAAAGTTTCAAATTACCTCAGATTTACCTAGTTGGTTGATTCAGCTTTATAGAAATTATGGTAGTCATACTTGGAAGAGGGGTTGTTTGTTTTTCGTACTGCAGCAGAATAGCCTTATGCTGTAGGTATTTTCTTCCCTTTTACCTTACAATTTTTTCTGTACTTCTGTATAAGGTGAAAGGTAATGAGCAGTTCATGGTGGAGACAATCTGACAATTGTATTCTGTTTTAATAAGGAGCCCAGAATTCAGCAAAAGTGCAGATGGACACAGATTAGTTATCTTCCTTTCATAGGTTACACCTAAACCAGAAATATCTACTAGAAGTCAACAAGATATGAGTGCATGGATTTTTTTATCATCTTTCAGAGAGGAAGGGAGGTTTCTTTTGACTCAGAGGTCTTCTGGGTGAGGTCTTCTCAACCTTTCTCTTATGACACATTTCCTTTCTCCCTTAAGTGTTCTGTGAATGTATTTTTGTTTTGCTTTGTTTTTTTCTGTAGAGCATCCAGAAGTCTCCTTTGAGAATAACAGATACTTTTTTCACATTCTGAAGAAGGATGCAATGAATCAGTTTCTGCTGTAGGAAAAAGCTGTTTTTCAAAACATATCTTTTACTTCTCCATCTTCTAGGTCATTTCTCAGTTTTTTATAAGTTCCCTGAGGATATGAGAGCAGGATTTGTTCTGAAGGAGGAGGGGGAACACTTGACTGACTTGTATTTTTTTTTAATGTTGATTAAAAGGAATTTAATGACCGGCTTTGTACACCTTTTTAGTTTGCTGTGGTTTGGTTTTCTTTTTTGTGCACAAAGAAGGCCTGAAATGTGAATGGTGCATGTTATTTTTAAAAGTTCCTTTGTTCATTAATTGAGGTTATCATGAGTGTTAAGTATGATCTCCAGTTTTGGTGGCAGACTTGTTAGAATTCTCAGGCAATGTGTGATATCTCTCAACAGCATTTTTGTGATGAGGGCACAGATATTGAATCTTTATTAAAGGAGCTCTTTCTCCAGAATTTTATTCAGCTGCCCAAGTTATGTAAGCCTTAAAGAAGAAAACTTTCCATTTTTTAAGAAGCCAGCAGGTAGTCAAGAATGTATGAGATGTCCTTTCATGGTTTAAGAATAAACCTAACACTTAATTCCCGGAGTTCTTGAGATGCTAGAAGGATAATACAGCTGCTAAGAAAACTTGTTAATCATGCTCTCTTCCTAGTTTTTGTATTAGAGTTTGGATATTAGGTGCTGGATTGCACACTGTGCTGCTGTGTGATGCCAGATTAAGAGGCTGGGGACTTCTTATACAGTTGGCGTGAAGCAGTATTTCAATAAGGTCAATGAGCAGCTGAGTCTATCTCTGTTAATACAAATAGATAATTAATAGATAAACCCATTAAAAATAGAGATTGCATCTATTTCTCTGTATTTTGCATCAAATTCATGTACCAATCACTTATTTTGGATGTACTAGGCTGTAAATACTGCATGATAATTATGAAACTTTCCATTAGTCTTTTAGTATCCGTCTTTGGGGCTTTTATTCCAGTAATTTTGTCTGAAATTTTATTTAGAAGCTTGTTTACTTTATCTATGCATTTCTGTAGATGTTGAGAGTTTACAGGTATGATGTGATCTTTTTCCTTGGCTTATAGACATATAAAAATCATTTATTTTGCCACACTGACACAAACACTGCCTTACTCTTTGGCCAGAGAATTGCCTACTATTCCCTTAGGATGGAAAAACAGTTAAACTTGGCTTTACATTTTTCACAGGTTAAGGTTTCCTACATAGGCAGATAATGAGCATCAAACTTGTCCAATAACAGATAAGGAACGTACTTCAGTTCCTTTGTCTAAGGAGTGCGCTCTAGTTCCTTTGTCTGAGCAGCAGCTGTGCAAAGGATTCTAAAGATCATGCACTGGAGATTGAAGTGATATCTGAAATTAAGAAGATGGTATAAAATAACTGTATCTGTATTAAGTCTCATTCTACCATGTGGAGCAAAGAAATAGAGAAAATATTACTGAATAATATTGCTGATGCCACATTTTGCATTTTCATTAAAAAATTCAGAGAAAAAAGGTGGAAGTAGAGTTGATGTTTGCAAAGTATGAGGGTAATCAAGAAAACTGTAAGCCTCCTAATGTGGCTTATTTACTGGAAAATTTGTTAGAAATATAATAGAGAATATAACTGGTTGGCATCTTTGTGAAGATAATGAATCGGGTAAATGTAGCTTTAGTAAAACAGAAACCCTGCTTTACCCCTCTCTTGGAGTGCTCTTGATGCATTCAGCAAACAGATGGATATGTGTGATCTGGTTGATACAGTCTGTCTGGGTTTCCACAAAGCTTCCACTAAGTTCCCTCACCAGGAATTTCTTAAGGAAACCAAGTCTCCATTTCATAAGGAGGAAGGTCATCTTACTCTTAAATAACTGAGAGTAAAGAAAATAAAAGAAGAATCACAGGTTAGGAGTAAATGATCTGCTCATCTAGTGGTGGAATGTTGCAACAGCTTTGGAGTATTTGAGGATCCATGTTCATCATATTAAGAAGTGACCTGGAAAAAAGTAACAAAGTTTGTTGGTGGTACTTGTACTTGAGTTACCCAGATAGTAATGACAAAGGCTAAATATGAAGAACAACTGTTGAAAGACCATATGAGATTGAGTGCTGACAGCACTTGCAGGTGAAACCATGTAAAATACTGTGTGGGAAAGTGTGAAGTGATATACCTGAGAAAGGACCACTGTGGATTTTCCCTAATACCTTGTAAAATACTTATGAGCTTTATTATCCCATCTTAAATACTACAGTGGTGTTACCCTTGTTTCAGAAGGGTGTTACAGAATGGGAAGAGACTCATGGAAGGACACCAAGGGTGATCAAAGGTATGAAGTAACTTAATACCGGGGCAACTGTACAAGTTAAGTAAACTGTGATTCTTCATCTTGAAAAAGTGGCATGAAGACTATGGATAGGGATTTGTTGAACCAGCCATTACTAGGACATTTGAAACTAATAGAAAGCAGGCAAACCACACAAAACCAAATACTCTGATTCTTTATGCAAGCAGCAGATCTGTGGAACTCCTTGCCAAGGGTTGATATGGGCGCTAAAAGGTTTCATGGGCTCAGGAGGAAACTAGACAAATGCTACAAGGATGACAAATCTATTAGAAATTTTAAAATCTGAACTACACCAGGAAGTCCCTGACATGAAGATTGTTGGTGGCTGCAAAAGTATTAGGGAGAAGGTAGTATCAAACATATGTTCCCTTTTCTTCTGCTGTCCTCTAGGTACTTGCAGCAGTCTGATACAGAAGCCAGAGCAGAACCCTTGATCTAACCCAGTACAGCTATTTCTGGAGAATACTGAAGAGATTCATACCTAAATATTTGTCTCATATGATCTGATACCACTCCAGGAAAGTCACTGGCAGCATTCTCAGTGACTTCACTAGGTCTGTCTTATCACTGGTAATTTGATAACCAGACAACATGTCTCTTGTTAAAAACAGAAACAGCTGTCTTTGATTGCTATTCCAAATCATCGCTCTACTTGTTTTGTGCTCAGAAGTGCAAAACTTTGCACTTGCAGAATGCTGCCATGAGTTTTGCTAGAAAATCATATGAGCAATAAGAATTTTCTAGCATGACCCTTAAAGCAGTTTGCCTGGTATGCATGTTACAACTTAATACTGTAACTGCAAAGAGCCCTACAGGACTCAGGGTCATAGTTGCAGCCCCCTGGGCTGCATCTCAAAATATTGAGATGCAGGTATGCAGCTCAAATTATACGTGGCTGGGAGCTGTATGGGTGATTGTCCAGTGCACTCTACTGGACATGTATGTGCCTTTCACTGACAAAATAAAAAGCAGCATGAAAGGCTTGATCCCTTTCCATTTGAAATCAATTATCAGGTCCACGTGCATGCCAGGTATTCTCTAGAGTGCAAGTCCTCTGAGGAAGGAACTGTTGGGACAATTCTGTCTTGTGCAGTGATGGGCCTATTGTTTTGCTTAGCAAATTATGATATTTCTACCTTTCAGGACATAGCAAGTCAAACTGATCTTTTACGGTGTGCTGCTTTCCTGGATCTATCCAATTTTGCCCAAAGGATCAGGCAATATAAGAGTGTGTAAGACTTAATGACTTTCAGTTGATTGCCTTGTGTTGAAAAAGCCACATACAAAGTGTTGCCCACACAGTCATGAAATTCTGTGATGACATACATTAAGTATTATACATAAAACAGTTGCCTTTGTAACCAGTCATAAATCTGAAAAGTTTTATCTATTTAGTATTCCCACTGGAGCTGAACCTGGGTAGTGCTATCCTATTGCAGAGTCCATTACCAAGATGTACCAGAACCAATTAGTATGTTAGAAACAAGAGGAAGCAGTAGAAGTCATCTGTGGTCCTTAAAAAACCCTGCACCACAGTAAATTGCTAAGAAATTAGAACACAGAACAATTAATTTCCAATTTGAAGGTGATTTGTTCGTTTTTCTCTAAAGAGCTTTAAACATGACATTCAGTTAACTGAGTAAGTATCCAGACTTGTTCTTTTCATGTCTGACAAAACAATGCTCAGATGGCAAACATGAAACCAGCCAACAGAACATCAGATAATGTTTGCTGTGCCGTCTGGGTGCTTAATTTAGCTGAACTAGTACGCTCTAGTTTGGATAAATGATGCAGGCCCAAATTAGAAGAGAGAAAAGTGCAATGATGGCTGAAGGCTTATCTTGCTGTCATGTAAAGCATCAAATTTAGGAAGGCTCAAAAAAAGCTGCTAGTGAAAGGAAGTAATTTATACTTCTTTTTATGAGAAAAACACCTCTAAAAATTAATCCTGGTATATGCACACTTAATCAAACACGTTAATTATTTTAAAGTAGTTATCACAGGCTATATCTAGATAATACATGCAATGTAGTAACGACATTCTCAGTATCTTCAAAGAGTATCAGTTAAGAGTATGTTACACTTTAATGTATTACAGAATTTTCTTCTCTATACATCTAAATAGATTCCATAGTTTCAGTCCAAATTGCCACCTATCCTGTTTAGAGCTCTTAATACTCAACTTTGTGTTGCTGAACATTTATTTACAAGCAGCATGTGTCCCATCTTAAAAAAAAAAATCCAGAAAACATTTTAATAACTTTAGGATACTCCTTTTTTTAGGCAGCCAACTTATTTTCCAGGAGGTTTTGTGTCGTCCTTTGTTGATTTTGGTTTGTATTTTTTTTTTCATTTTTTAATTAATATGCTTATTTTCTGACGCTTTTGTTTCATAATTTTAAATAGAGTAAGGTGTCCCAGTGTGATGAATTAATTAAAAGGAATCTTGGCTTTCTCAGTCATGAAGTGATTAAGTGCAGTTCATTGTATTTTTTTCTGAAGTTTGGCCAATATGAATGAGGATGTTAGTTCAGAATTTCAGCAGAGGTTTTGATGTTAGACAGAAGGTGCCTCTCCGTAGTACAAGGGGAAGTAAGACTGCTTTTCAAATGGCCCTTTGAGAATATATCTTTACTCAGATAATTTCACATTCAATTAATAGATTTTGCATGAGAAGAACTTAAAATTTTAAAGTCTGCTTTAAAATTATGTCTTTTCTGAAAGAAAAACACTGCTTCTTTAGCTTGCGGAAAAAAAGCTACTGCTTTGTACGAGTCCACTGTGTGGCTTCGTTGAATTTTTAGAAATAGTTTTTTTGCAACTTTGTCCAGGAAATAGCAGCAATGTCCATTCAGTAGTGATTTGAATTGCTTGCCTACTTTAACTGAAGGCTGGACTGTGTGAAGTACTGCGCGTTTCACACTGACTTGTATAGACTGTTACTAGAGAGGAGTGGGAGAATGTAATTACAAAAAATTTTGTAAGATTCCTTCATGGCCTGCTTTCCTGTTGTTCTCTGCAAAGTAGTCCAATCCTGTACTCTAATCTGTGTAGACATTGACATCAGAGTGACCTGTGTAGAATTGACATCAGAGTGACCTCATGACCCTTACTATGTGTACAAGAACCCAGCCAAGATGAGCTTGCAGTGCCTTTATTTTAACCATTTAACGTACATCACATAGAAGTTATGCAAGAATACAATACTTGTGTAACACAAGGGCTTCTGATTTAAGATAGCATTAATAAAATAGATCCTTTTATTTTTTTGCAAGAAAAGATATGTCTGGAGAGTTGAGTCGAATTACATGCAAGAAAAATTCTTGAAATAATCTTTTTGCAAACATCAATAGCGAACTTGATCTTTTGCAATAATCCAGTTGCTTCTGGCTGTGAGTTCATGGATCACCTGCCAACTTTCTGAACAGACTATACTACCTGCCTTGGGAATAATACCACAACTTACCATCTGGTGAGATCATGATAGTATCACTTGACCTCCACATGTGGTCTCTGTCAAGCACTTCATTGAAAACTGGCAAGACATCAGGGCCTGAACATACTGTTCTATGCAGCCCTGAATTTTGGCAGGGTTGCAACATTTAGTAAATAAACTTCATCTGGCTTGCAAGTCACAGACAAATAGGACAGGCTGATGTCATCGTAAGCTTTAACTCTCAATAAAGTATGTGTCAAGTAATTATTAGACTTTGTTGGGCAAGTTATTTAGGGGAAGTTAATAGACAAAGATCATTTTAAGCAACAACACTTCTGAAGAACTGGCATTCAGTAAGCAATGAAAAATGACCCTAACGCTGTGCTTAATTTAGAAACTGGGTTTGTGTCCCTTTTCAGATTTTGTGTGCAACTCCACCTTTCTTAGATCCTAAATTAAAAAGCTAAAAAATTATAGAATAGAAAAATTAACTTAAGTACATGTGCGCTGTGTAAATCAGGTTTAATTTAATGGCTTAATAGCATTGCATTCTAGTCATTGTTTAGCCAAATAAGAAAGCAAGGAAAAACATCACAAGTATAGTTTAGTAAAAACTGTTCTCTGCTACTTCAAGCTAATTTTTGTTTGAGTTACATTCACAGTCATATCCCAAAAGTGATAGAAGTGGGGAGGGGGGAATGCAATTCCAGTCCCTCTGACTGCGTATCACTTCAGTTTTTCACCTCGTTAGAGGATGGATGATGCAGATCACTGGAAGAAATAGGCACCTCATTTTGTTTGCAGTGTGCTCATCTTAATCAAAGTATCATAGTTCAACAGTCAACCCCTGAGTCCTGCTCAGCAGTATGTCCCTGACACAGCCAGGCATGGATAGCAAGCAGAGTGCCATGGTGGGTTTCTCTAACAAATCTTTGCAGCAGAATCTATTTGTAATTTTGGATAATAAAAATCATATACCTGTGGGGGGATGGCTTGATGTAGAGTCATGTTACACTGCAGTCCCTAGTAGTACATCTAAACGACACTGTGGTACCACTTTGCTATTCCCCCCCTCTTCTTGGTTTCTGAAGATTCTGGAAGTAGGGACTTCTGACTGCCCTTCGTAAGTGCTGGAAGGAACTGGACTTGAGTGTAAATTTGCAGGGGGCGGTGAGAAGGGATGGTATGGACTAGATGATCTTTAAAGGTCTCTTCGAATCCAAACAGTTCTGTGGTTCTATGAAATTGGAAAGGAATTGGCAACTACCACTTGACTTATCACCCAAACCAGGTTTCCCAGTCATTCTGCATGCCTGCAGGTGGAGAGGGCGGATAAAAGTGGGTTGAACACTGGAAGTAAGTCAGGTATGTTTTTCTCTAAATTGAGAAGACTTCTGAGGTCATTGCCTAGGACTTAGCACTAAGCAAGAGAAATTCAACTTGTCTATCTCGAGAGAAGAAAATTTTAAGTGCAAGAGGAAAACTTAAACTCCAGAGAGTTGCTGTTGCTTAGAGGCAGTAGAAAGGGTATGGTTCTTGTTACTGGTCACACATTTGTGTGATTGTCTTTCACTTTCTAGCCCTAACAGACTTTAGGCTACAGCCCATCCTTTTGGCAGAAAATTGGACAAAGATGCAACATAAATTTTGCAGATCTTCAGTTGGCTTATAACACCTCTCAGATTTTTAAGGACAGACAAGCAGACCCAACCAATCAGCCAGCCTTTCCCAGAGGCAACGACTCAAGGAGATGACATCGATCATGTCAAACTTATTGACAAAGTTGTCAGAAGGAATATGAGCTGCATTACTACCATGTGTTTTAAAATCTTATTAATGCTTATTTGTTCTATTAATTGTATTGCTGTAACTAAAAAGATTACACGACAAGATGAAGCACAAATATGAAATGAAAATTTGGAGGTTATTTTGGCTTTTTTTTATTTAACTTCTGTAGAGGAGAAATGAATCTTGGTAGCAAAACAGTTCGTGGTGGTTTTAAAAAGTGATTTTTAAGTGGTGAGGGTTTTTTGTTGTTCCCCCCCCAAATGAAGACATAAATGAGGAGAATTACATTGTATTCAGAGAAACAGAGGAAGTTCAATTCTTTGCCAAAGCAAACATCCGCAGACTTGTGTAGTCTACATGTTTCAATGCATGTGAAAATATTTGGTGTTGTAGAGTGACTTCCTTGAGTGGAAATAATATTGCAGCTAGTAATGAGATTTTGCAAAAGAAGGAAATCACAGCTATCTTAGTAATTTAACGTCTCAAATTTGTTTATGGATAGTTTCCTGTCTGACACATTTAACTGAACAAGTTAAAGTGTTTAAAGAAGATTAGAATGACATTAATTTTTAACTGCCCTTGACCATGACATTTCACAAAGGGGTGTGTTCAATAAAAACAGATGGAAAAATGAGCTTGCCCCTTCACCTTGTAGTGGCTTTCTTGTGTCAACTGATTAAGCTTTCTGTCACCAATCAGCTGAGTATTCAAGAACATCCTTGACTTTTGTCTTTTTCATTTTATGAATAAAATAACACAAGAGTATGGCGATTTTTGTAAAATCCAGTAATACTAAGTTTTTTGTCTGTTTTTAAGACTCAGATGTTTTTGCAGTCATGGCTTGATTTGTCATGACGAATACTAAATTTCATTACAAAACTCTGTTTAATGCCGTAATTATATAATGAGAAAAAAAATAATTTGAAATTAAGCAGCATAAAAGTAGACAAAGTGATACAATATTTTGTGACACCTGATTAAAATATTAAGGATATTTTCAGAAGAGCAATGCATTTGCACTCTAGTTACAAGTCAGACTACCCACTTAACACAGTGCCTGGACACTTTCAGCAACAAAGCAGCTCAGACGCTGAGGCCATGGGTATGGCTGGGGTGCAGCCAGCACATGGCCCAAACACAGTACAAGGAAGTATGGTGCAGAACTATGAAGTCGGGAGGAAACACAAACATGGTTGTCCTGCTTGAAGAGTTAGTTGGTGTTACATTGTGGACTTGAACTCATGTTGGCAGTAGCTTGGGAATCTCCCGTCTAAACTTGTTCCGTGTGAGGGTGTTGTGTCCAGAGTAATGCAAACTATTGGGTCTAGTCGGTCCGGAGTAACATGAGCTATTGGGCCTAGTCTGTTCAAATGTCAGTCTTGCTATCACAGCACACTTATTTGTATGGCTTATTTTAAAATCTCCCTTTGCATTTATTAATATTCATTTTATTGTCAGATTTGTGAATTCAACACTGAAAAATCAAGATATACAGAACTAAAATGACCAATCCAGAGAAACTGCTTGGTAATTTCTAAAGTGTAGTTATTTCTATGCATTTTATCAAAATGACACGTTTTTTCAAATAATACCCTTGTTATCCAAATAACATCCTGTTTCCATGTGACAGATTTTTTAGTATCTCTGTGTGTGCTGTTTTTGCAATATGTTGTTGCATTGAATGGGATCCTAGTAAGCATTTTAAATAACCCACACAAATGCATTCTGCAACATAAGGACATGTTTTTGGAAACATCAGACTGCTGTCTTTGACTGCCGTTTGTAACATACTTGTGGATTAAACATTCAGTTTTTAATCAAATGTAATGGGGTACTAAATAAGGAAACAAGATAGAGAAGTTCAGTGCTGAATAGTCAGTTTAATACAACATGACTTACAGTGGTCAGCCTCAGGAATTGCTCCTATGCCCAGTTTCTTTGAGAGGTCCCTGAGTTTTCCTTTGTCAGTGTATGCCCATGAAAAGTCTAATAATGTATGACCTGTCCAGGGAATATTAGGCATATGAGTAAATGTTGCTTAAGACACATTAATGTTCAATTGAGACTTCTTGTGGTTTCTAGTGCTAGGCATTTTGAAGCATCTGTTGCCCTGTGAAAATGCAGAATCAGCTGGATAGAATAGCTTTTATATCATCAAGTTTAGTGGACAGATTTATGTCTCCATTCTGCAACTGAAAGATTTATCTCTCTGATTTTCCTAGAATGGCTCCTCTTGGATCAAAATATTTTATTCTCAACTACTTTAAATTATATACAAAATCATAGCATGATATATTTAAAAACTCTCATACCAACTTAACCATTTGTCTTTCATACAATGCTATAAGGGATCAGTGCAGTTATGGTTGTATCAAGAGTTTAAAACTGGTTAATAAAACAAGTGTGTTTTCTTTTTACTTCTAGAGCTTCTTGTAAAATGACTCTTAATTATTTCCAGATGTCTTAAAATTCTTTGTGAAGGGAAGAGAGTTTGGATGGTCCCACACATAGTTTGGGGTGATACTGTTGTTTGTTCAGTTACAAGTTAGGTCTGAATTTTTCTGTGGATCACATTTAAACACTCTTGTAATTTGATAGGCATTCTGACCCCACATGATATCATCACCAGCAGGTGTATCAGAATCTGGCTTGCTTAAATCAAGAGTCTGTGTCTAGTCAGTGTTTGATGATGGAAATCAGTTTGTAGTCAGGGCATGCCAGTGATTGAATCCATGTGTTCTTTTTCCAATCCTTTTTATTTCATTCTAAAAATAATTTCTACAAACAATCACTTATGGTTTCCCCAAACAAGACATTTTGTATACAAATTAGATAGAAGTCACAAAAGTATGAGCATTCTATGAAACAATAAAAGATCCTGGCATGTAATGTTGCATTAAAAAAGAGAAAGAAGCAAGAGAGTATACGAACCTTCTTTACACAGTTTATGTCATATGCCATACAATTTTTTTATTTGTACGTGCTAAACCATCATGGGACATCCCTTTAAAAAAAAATCCTTATTCCAGATATAATGCTATTGCTGATAGAGTATCACCTGTAGCTACAGCATTTGAGCAGTAAGAAAATTGCTTTAAGGAGAATTTTGTTAAATAGAAAACCTGGAAAATTGTTGGGTTTTCCAAGTTTCCATTTTTCCTCTTCTATGGCAAAATGATAGCAGTGAGAGTGAAAGGAAAAATCTGTTGCTGTAAGGCAACTGTTTCTTGTAATACTTATGAAAATATTGGAAAGAGTGGTTTGGAATTTGAAACACAACCTATGCACTTTTATTTTGAGATACGTGATCTCAGTCACATATTGACTAGATCTACTGAGGGGTTTTCTGTTAAGACACAGTTAGAACTGTTTTAGATCTGTCTATCAATCATCCAGAGTTTCTCCAGTAAGAGTGGATGCCAGCTACAACACAGATACCTGGAGCTGTTTGGGGAAAACCCATTTCAGGTAAAGCAAGAAGATGCTGTTTGCTTTTAGTTTGCAAGTTCAGGAAAGACTTTCCATGTCAATTTTTCAGTTGTTCTTCCTCACTTGTGTTCTTAGTTGTGCTTCTGAGCTGAGATTACCCAGCTTTTTTCCAAGTTCTTTCTCAGTCCTGTAGAAAGTACGTGTCTCTTGTATGTCCACTCTTTTCCCCAGACATCAGTCTTGGGAGAAGAAAGAAGATAAGGCTTGTTCTTGTGGTCTCTGTGTCCCAACACTGTAGTCCTTGAAGCATATCAAATCCGCCTCAGCTATTCAATAATGGGCAAAACGTGTTGCTTGAAAGGCAGTACTTCCCAAAGTAGCACCAAAGTAGCCTTCAACATCCAGTTTAGAAGTCACATGATATTTTTCCCTCAAGCCCACAAAACCCACCGGGGCTTCTAGTGTTAGCTTAAGGATTTTTACCTGGCCATATCACCATTTTGGAACACCTTGGTAGTTGCTAGGTTCTTTACTTGTCAAGATATAACTGCAGTATTGAGAACATTACAGCACTTTGTTATTTAAAAAGGATGCACTATGCACGCTTTCTAAGGTTGCATTAAGTCCAGTCCCTTTTTCTTTACCTTACAGCAAGAGTGTGTTGACTGTCCTTAACAGAAGAGACTTGGGTATGTATGGCTCTCCAAGTATGCTATTGCAGAGCCTTTAATCAGTCTTTGAAGACAGTAAAGTGGGATTTCCTTCTTGGTCAAAGTAGTGATTCAGACAACTGAGATACATAGTCATTGTCATCAAGTGTGCTGTGAATGTTAGTAGACACAGAAGGGACAGAGGAGCACAAATTATTGTTATGGTTACTGGCTTACAGAAGGATTCTCAGTTTCAGGAGCAGTAAACCTACAGTAAATTTAGGCCTAGTTTGATCTGTGAATAAAAGAAATGTGGCATTTGCCAGATGACTTAGCAGGTACTTACATAGATAAACATTTCTATTAGAAAGATTAATAGGAAAAAGCTGATAAATACAAAAGCAGTGTCTGACCTGTAAGTAGAGAACAGGCGAGGCAAAGGAGCAGAGCTCACATTGCAAATTTATCTGAGAACCTCCTTGTCTTTGAATGCTTGATGAAATTTTGGTGGTGCTGGCTTTTGTTTCCTTGGGCCTCCATTAATATTTTTCATGAAGTCATATTCACTGCAACCTAACCCAGAGAAAATATTGGACTCTTATGCATGAGGAAACTCAATTTATGCATCCACTCTTACAGTATCCACAGACAATTTGCAAGTAAGGTGAGTGTCAAATGCTACTGATAGAGAATTTCAAGCATTAGCCTTGTAGGATTCTATTCCACACACTTTTGACACATAACCTCTCCATGACATTGTTATGCTATAGACATATTCTAAAATCTAAGGCCCTCAAATTTGAATAAATATGTTGAGTCTTCAAGGAAGGAAAATACATTCAGCATGTTCCTCAGATATTTTGTCTGCAATATTGGAAGTATTTTTCAAACAGCATGTGATCCATGACATGAATTTAATGAAAAATTGTTTTTTCCGTCATATGTGATCTTATCAATATGGGAACAGAAGTGACACTATTTGTCAGACTTAGGTCCTTTTGACCCACTTTATTAATTTCTAGCTCAGTGGATGGTATTAATTAGAGAACATTTATTAACATCTTTAAAAATTATGTATTCGTTGCATAACAGAAGCTGACCTAATAATTTCTTATTGTTAAAAATGCTACACAGGTGAAGCATAAGTGCTAAGACTAGGAAATATTCTGTTACATTCAAAGAGGGACTCCTGTAACAAAGTTTGGATGGAAAATTGCTTCAGATAATGTTGTTAAGGCTTGATTTCTCTATAAAAGAAGCAGCCAGCCATAACAAATTATTTTCAAGTTCTATTGTTTTGGTATATACAATTACAAGAAAGAAACAGAATGTTCTTTGTGTTTTTTTCTTTTATGTTTAGCCTCACAGGTTTACCAAAATTGGCATTAAAGAACTACTTTTAACAATTTTTATGACCTGTTCTTGAACTAGACACTTCTTACATACATTGTGGTGTGGCTGGCTTTAAAACAAGCTTTTCATCTTCTTTATGGTGTTTGTGAAGTATACTGCACTTAGTTGACAGTATAATAAAAGCAATTTTATTTTTGTATTTGACCAAACTTGCATTATTGCAGTAGTGCACTAACTATTTTCTAGCTTTTCCTTTAGCTGTAGCAGTGTGTTCATCCATACATCTGTCTAGTTTTCTCAGAAGATTCAACTAAATAGAGCTGAAAAAGATAAGATGGCTTCTAGCAAGGATCCTTTCTTAGTAAATCAGTAATGTATCTTTGAGGAGTTTGACTACACCAGGCTAACATCCTTCACTCATCTGGTCCTTGGGGAAGGGTGATAAGTGATCTCTGTCATTTCAAGTGGAACCACGCATTCCCTTAACTTTCTGCCTTGATTCTCAAGATTGCCTAGAATTATCTTTTAAGTCACCGGTCCATCCATTTTTTTGTCCTCAAATAAAATGACCTTTCTGTTAGGAGAAACAGGAGTGAATGTGGAAGCTGAAAAATCCCATTAAATAACTACAAAAGTTTTGGCTTGTGCTTAAGTTCAGATGCTTCTGCCAGGGGAAGTTCAGATGCTGCCTGTCTCCCAGACGATTCAAGTTCTCCATAGCTACTGAATTTTGGAGACTTTGTAGTCAGGTTAGTTTAGATAATTTTCTCTAGGTAGTATCCTGAAGAATCAAAATACAATATATTAAATGCTTGCATGTCTTTAGTCATTTAAAATGCAGTGCAGAAGAATGTGATTTTTTTTCCAAGTGCCTATTTGCCAATTGCCCCAAACAGACATGGAGAAGAATGCAGCATTAGGTAGCTGGGCTCCATGTAATTCCTCCTCTGTAAACCAAAGCCTGATGAGTCTATTACACTAAACAGAGTTTCCAGTGTTCAGCTCAATATTGGACATTCTGATTCTGTAAGAATGGGGAGGGGGATTCGACTTCAGTCCGTTCCAGGCAGTTTCATCATCAGGAGAGGTGCCCCATCTTAATATAGAGCAACACCATAACTTTGGGCAAAAGTTTTTCAGAGGAGCTCTAAAATTTTGCTGTATCCCTTTCTGAAAATTTGACCTGGTGCTCTTTTCTGGGTGTAAGTCTGTTTTTTCAAATTCCATGATGTTTGGTGACCAAAATTGAAGTCTGCAAAATCACTAGTTACTATTAACTTTCTTGCCAATTTACTATGCCTAACTTTACCTAGATTGGCCTCATTGGCTTCAATCGTGCTCTGTATCCAGTGGAAATTTAATGTAAAATGCAGAAATAATACATGGTAATAAGTAAGACCAGGACATCTTTCCCACCCTCCATCTCCCCCACCTTTTAGAAACTGCTATGAAGCTGCAGCTTGTCCTGGTTAATGTGCTTTTATGTCCAGAACAGTTACTGCCAAGTTTCTTCATATGCAGGATGCAGGTTCACCAAGAAGGGGTGGAGAGTGTCCAATTGTCTTGTGGCACAGTGGTTAAAGCATAATCCTGAAAGGTGGAAACTGAATGTTTGTGGTTTATAAGCTAAGACCCTCCCAAGTGCTTTTAAAAAGGAAGGCTAAGTGAAGGAGGCTCTATTCATGTCCTACTCTTTGTAAAATTCATTTATTCTCAGTGTTTTCACTCAGTTTAAGAAAGGATGCATATAAATGAGTGCCTTTCCCCTGAAATCTGATAATAGCTTTGAGCAGTGTGAAGCTACTATTTGTTCAGTGAAATCTCCCACAACAAATGTATTTTGAGGGTTCATTAATCATCCGGATTAAATAAAAGATGATGATGATGATTATTATTATTATTATTATTATTGTTTGGGCCTTTGAAATATTAGAAAACCACAAGGCAGTTCTGTATATTAGGTATCTTCAGCTATGGGAAGTATCAGGACAGACAGAGCAGTGAAGTCATGCAAGTGAAGACTGAGGAATGCCAACAGCATGCTGTGTGTGGGCAGCTCCCGTTACCCTCTGCCTCAGCTAAGACTGGTTCTGTCTAGTGTTGTCAGTACCTTTAAAATATAAAACTTCAACAGATTTTCCTACCTGGTTTTGGTTTTATTTTTTTTTTCCAGTAAAAGGAAATAGAGCTAAGTTCCAACAAGCTACAGAAAATATTATGCAGCCCAGTGAAACCCAAGTCACTTGTAATGAATTTTTTTGTATTTTTAAAAGCTGAGTAAACAGTAATGAAGTCTGGCTTGCCAACCAGCATGTTGCAATTATTGGAAGCTGAGGTGTTACAGATCTGCAAAAGTATGTCTGTGAAGTCCAGTAGACAGAAATAGAGTACAGTATGATCTCATATCATGCAAGCAAACTTTCAATTCTGATTCTTCTCTCAGAAGTCCTTAAAGAAGAATTTGAGAGGAAAATAAAAGAGAGACAGTTTATTCCCTACACATACCAATTGGACTATTTAACCATAATTAAAGGTCTGAAGAAATCAATGGAAAAACAAGATCATGCTATGGCTTAAGCTTAACAACATGTAGTGTCACACTGTGCATTGCTGAGTCTTGGGCTCCCTAGTTCCCTTTTACCAAAAACATCAAAGGTCTACCAGACTGGTATTTCTGCTGTGACATTCATCTGCAGTTCTTGTCCTTTTCCTTCTCTGAATGCAGTATTACTATATGTCTTCTGATCTGTCTTTCTAATCTCCTTTTGTCACTATAAATGTTTATTATAAAAATACTGTGCTGAGAAATTAGGTCATATGACAATCACTTTTTTTTTATTATTCACAATTTACAACATCAACAAAACATATCCTTTTCTGTGCCTGTTTTTCAACTTTGCTAGATTTCACAAGGAGCATCCCTGAATGATTTACAGAAAAAGAAGAGGCGTGCCCCTCTTCCACCAGCTGCATCTGCTCCACCCACTCCTGCCATGCCGAACAGGACAGAAGAGAGGGAAGACAAGAGGAAGAGCACAATGGGTGAGAGGCGTTCTTTCCTCCTGTGTAATCCTATGCATGTGCTTCCAGTGCTCACTATTCAAAGTTTCCTTAATTCTGCTACGCTGTGAGTTCAGAAACTTTTGTAACTTGGGGGAAAAAAAGCACTTGTCTGCAGAATGAAAGTCTGGAAATAATATTTATTACCTTTTTGTTTTTAATGGCAACGTTCAGAGTATCATAGGGTAGCAAAAGGTAGATAACACTCATCAAGTGATTTGAATGTTTGTTAAAAGCTGGATATCCAAAGACACTAGCCCTGGGCCTATTCTGTGCCTTTAAGGTCATAGTGGTTTTGCTAGTAAATGGAAATATGGAAATAGTAAATGGAAATGCTAGTAAATGGAGGTAGTCCAGACAATACTGAATGAATCTGAAGCCATGGGGTTCTGCTGGAACTGAAGTACAGTCAAGCTGGTTCAGTATCTCCTCATGTTCCTAAAGTCTTTAGACATTTTCTCTTCCTGTAGTCCTCCAACAGTTTAACGTCAACTGACCATATTCAGTGAAGTTTTTCTTTTGAATTTAGTCCTCAGATTTATTGTACATCAACCTCTATTGTGTCTTTAGCTAATCAGTAGAACATTACCTGCTGCTCTTAAAGGGGTGCCATACATAGCTGGAGACAACTAAAGAAACTCTAGCCTTCAGCTGTATGTGATTTGCTCTCATGCAGAAAGACTGAAAAACGTTCTCCCAGACCTCTGTCGTTACCTGGCTGCTAGCTTATTCAGATCAGTGGGAGCTTTGCCCGAGTGAGGACCCCGAGATTATGCTTTAGCAAACAAAGTGATTTTATGATGGGTAAAGATAGGAGGTAATAACCCCACATATTGGAACTCATTTTTCAGTACATTAAGAGAATCATTCTTCAAGTGCCATAGTGCACTCTGTGCACTTCAGTTCATGCCTTTGACCTCATGTTTCATAAAGTGCCTAAGACATACAGATATGACATCCTGTCATACATAATTGCTTACATTACAAATGCCTCACAGTTTAGAAAGAAACCTCTTGGCTTTGTTCCAACATTTATTTTCAGTAAATGCTTCACATCTAATGCCTCAGCATTTATATAGCAGCAGGAGTCCATTATCTTGTGACATGTATGACTCCATTGACATCTCTTATTTAAACCCTCTAAGGGGAATGTTATCATTGTACCATATACAGGAGTTTTCAGCAAATTGGCTTACTTCTAACCATTGTAGATGTCACAGTCTGTCGTTCCTCATGCTTTGCCCTACTGTTGGTCACTTATTGATGTGGCATTTGGTGCTTTAACTTTTTGTAAGTGTTCGTTTTATTTTGTATCAGTGCTCAGAATGTTACAGATGAAATAAAGCAGAGCAGAGCCACTTCTAGTCTGTTCAGTACTGTGTATATAAGTGCTCACTGGCCAGACTGCTGGGGTGGGATTCTGTAGTATCATTTACTTTAATGGAGCCTTATGATTTTACACCTTCAAAGAACTTGTCCCACAGTAGCCCCATCTTCAGTGTTTTTCATTTTCTGCTACTTTCTTGAATGAATGCATTCATTAACAAGAAAAAATGTTACAGCAAGGGAAGGTTGGTGAAACAGCCTCTCTTTGGGGCCCTTGCAAGAAAACGATGAGAAAGCACAGATGGCTCTGAAAGCAAGAGAGAAAAGCTGTGAAAAAAGCAAGACTGTAGTGAGGGGAAAAACGTGCTGCAAGAAATAGGCAACCACATGATGGAAAAAAAGGATTAAAGCTACCTATGCATCTCCTACATTAGCCACATGAATCAACGCAAAAGGTCCTGTCGAAAATATTCTCAAGCTGGCAAATACACTTCAGTATTCAATACTGAATCACTTATTGTGACCCCAAAGTATTGTGCCCAGTTTTCTCAGAGCAGTAAAAAAGGGTCTGCACATTTGCCAGCATTAAATTGTGTCTTGAATCTCTGGAAGCTGGTGACTCCTAAGCAGAAAATCATAATAGTTTAACCTTTTTTACTACATCTTGGTGCTGCTTCTCTTCTCAGCAGCACCAGAGCATAAGCTTAAGACTATAGGAATGATCAGAATGGATCAGATCAGAGGTCTGTCTCTGCCAGCATCCCTCTTCAGCAATGACCACAGCAGATGCTTAAGGCAGGGTGTGAACGAGCAGGTAGTCATGGTTCCGCAGCGCACTCGCAGCCTCAGAGAACTTTCCAAGCTGCAATAGTTCTAGGTCTGTATACTACGAACTGCCAGCAACTTTTTAACATTGCAAATGGTTAACAAAGTATAGTGTAAAGATGCATGTACTTACTAAGTTATTGCACATAGAATTGAAATAAGCCCCCAGCCAAAGTTATGAGCATTTCCTTTGATAGTATAAAATACTGTTTTGCAAAAACCAACTTAATCATCTGCTTTTCCACAATGTCAAAATAGTAAAAATCCTACTCAGAACAAGAAAAGGAAAACCTGTCAAGATACCTACTTCAAAATACTGACCTGAGGCATCTTCCTCTTTCTCTCAAAGACTCAGGAAAATAGTCACGTAAAGTATCCTGACAGTCAACAGATTCAGGCAGTTCGGCACTTAAGGAGATAAAACACATTTTTCACATTTCCTTACATAGCTTTTTCCAATTTGTTTTTTTATTAAACTTTTTTTCTCCTTGTATCTGCCAAAACTGATTATTTTAACTGTTAGTCATTATATATATATATATATATATATGGCTGGGCTTAATTCTGATCCCACTGCTGATGGTTTAAGAAAGACCTAGCTTTTCCTTCTCCCTTAATTATTTGGGGGTAAATAAGAGCAGAATTAGATCCAGAGAGACTTTGGATGTGGGTAAGGGAAAATCAATGTGTGTTTAAAAAATAACAATAAACAGAGCAATCATTATCTTGCAATGAAATAACTAGTCAATTGATCCCCCTGTAGGTGATGGACGTCAGGTGCCACAAAAGCCTCCTAGAGGCACCCCTCGTGGTCCACCCCAGTTAGTCATCCCCCCACCCCCACCTTACCCTCCTCCTGACAGAGACATTGTGGATCCAACAGTCTGTTACAGAGAAGCAGATGTTACAGGACCAACAGAGCTGGTACCTAAACGTATGTTTGAAAATACATGTATTTGCATTTCCAGTCCTTTGATGATTACTCTCAGGGGTAGCTTTTCCAGACTTTCCTCTCTGCTCTCTAGACATACATGTCTGTTTTTTCCATTTTTTCCAGCCTGTTGTCTTTTAAAATGCCCAATGCAGTGTAACTAATTAATATAAAGTAAACAAAACACTTGTTTGGAGACAGTTTTGTGGATGATACCTGACCATTGTATGGAAGCATTTAAAAACAACCATCAGACCTTGTGACTTTGTGCAGCTGGAAGCAAAAATCTGTTGTCTTGTATTAATTCTTCATGTTTGTTTTTCTGTGCTAACATTTTCTCTGTCTCTCCAGAGATGAGTTCCTTTGAGAGTCAACAGGTCTATTAGTCTAGGTCCAAAACTACAGGGTGTCTCCCTTGGGAAAACTGAGCCATTTACAGGAGCTGCGTATTGTTAAAGGCCCTCCTGTCCTAATGGATACATCTTCGTTGCCACCTCTGGGTAGTCCTTTGTCCTTCTCCCTAGGGCATAAACAGTTATCAGACAAAGAAATATGATATTTTCCACATACTTTTGTATTTGTGAAAAGCGTGGTTTTATGCTACTTTTTAATTCTTATCCATCGACTGACTGTCTTTAAATCTTTGTACACAATCCAAGTCTTTGATCATGTATTATGTTCCCTGTGGGCTTGCCCTGAACACCCATGTAGATCCTGTAAAGGCAACAAAGATCTTCACGTTAAGGCATCTCATGGGCACAGTTCCTTTGAAGGTTAGGAGGGTGTCTCCTAACCATGGGATAGAGAAATGTTTCCCTTAGCTGCTAACTTGACAAAACGTCTTTCACAGGACATTTTCTTTACCAAAATTATTCTGCAGGTAGCAGTTACTCTGATACTTTAATGTCAGTGTGTTTGCTGTTGGATACCAGCTAAATCTAAAGCATTATTTTTCATATCTTGCTGAGGAAATACAGATTGATGTTTTATTGGGGGCAGAGAAGGAAAATAAGGAAATACATTCTAACAGAAACAGAAAGTCTGAGTCTTACTGAGAATTAACCCTAACTTGTTTTTACCAGCATATGCACAGAAATCACATCATAATTTTTTATTTTTTTTTTTTGCTAGATACCATCAACTTGCCTACAATGTTTTCGTTATTAAAAATCCATTGTGGCCTTCTTTGCATTAATATTTCTGCTTCATTTGAGTTTCTACCACTGTTATTTTGCAATGCTTTCGTGATCTACCTTGGTGATCAAATACCCTTTAATCAATGCAGCTCTGATTTTATCAGCCGGATCATTTGCTCTTAAACAAACACAATATCCTAGCCAAAAGGGTTTGATTAAGCTTGTACATGGAAACATAACATGAGCTTTTATTATCCTCAGTTTACTGAGAGCAAAAGAATAGTGCTTAGTGGGTACTTACTTTAGACTTAAAGCATCAGTGAGAGGGACAAGTTTAGCTTTATAATTGTGCTGTGCTCTACTTAGATAAAGATATGTGTATAGATTTACACAGGAGAAATGTGTATAGATATACCCATGAGAGAAAGCAGCATGTATGATAGATGCTAATTATATTGCCTAATGCCATTCTGAAAGGTGCTTAGATACTGTAGCGATTGAGCAGTATAAGAACAGAGTTTTGCAATGATGGTTTTTATTGCCTGAGAATGCCTCAAGCAGTGCAAATAGGGCTTTGGCGGTAGATTCAAAGAACAAAATTTTCAATCATTCTAACTCTAACCTCAGTAAATGTGTTTTCTCATAGAACTAGGTGGGAAGGAGGAGAAGCTACTGATATCAGCTATTGATGAAAGACCTGTTTGTTCTGAAATCACTCTCAAAACAGCTTTCTCTGTTGAGGACTATGATCTTCCTTTGCTGAGTGGGTGACTGTCAGCAGCAGTTTGTCTTTCTCAAGATGAGATGCCCATTCAGAAATTAAAATTCTGTGGTTGTGTGGAGTTCAAATTCTTGTTCATTATGTTCTGCCATAGTCTGTGGGGCACCATGCCTCACACTTCATTCCTTCCCCGCAAACACATGGTGTCCCGTTGTGCTCTGGGAAACCCATGTTGAGAAATTTTCCTTTCTTGATGGTGGCATCCTCTTCATGGAGTTTTCCAAACCTATGTGGAGTGTGAGTCATTCATGAATAGGGCCTTTAGTAAGATACTTGGGCTTTTCTGACTCTGAGGGTAAGAATCTCTTTCACAAACAAGAGCACAATTGTTCCTCACAGTTTTTGCTCTTTAATCTTTTTATTCTCATTGCATGACCTTTCTTCTTAACTTCTGGTCTGGCAGACCCTTAGCTGCATGTTGTGTGCATGTCTAAAATGATATGTTTTGGGGATCCTTTCTCCTTCCTTATCTTACTAATCAGATTGTTCATGGCCTGTGATTCTGTGATTGACTGGGAATGCAGAAAAGGAGATTGTCACCTCTGTTGCATGGTGTTTGGTTGCGTCACATAGCTTATGAAGTTCCCAGTAAATGAATCAAGAGTAAGCTCTGTGCTACTTACTCGAGGTAAAGAACACACATGTTGAAAGGCTGGTGCACCTAGACAAGCAACTAAAACATGCTGCCTTTAAATGTTTTCAACTAGCTCATTACAATAAATGCAATATTCCTGTGAACCTCCATGATTAGCCCTTTGTTCGGCTTGCTATGAACCATCATTAAGAAATACAGTAAGAAATAAAAGCTGTTTGAAAAAGAATACACAATTCTCAACAAGTGAGAGTCTGAAGTTAAATTCTTTACTCTGACCCTGGACAAAATACTAGTGAACTCAGGGTTCACAATGGGTAAGGAAGGGCTTGACAACTGACTGATTTTTACATTTCAGAAAGAGTTCTGTCTTTAAAGAAGTGAAATCATGACTTGAACATGTCTTTGCTTTTAACTGTAGATCAAAATAATCAATCATCACTTAACCAGAAAGTTTGAAAGGGATGAAAGAGTTATTTTGTATAGATGACATGTATACTGTTACTTGATGGATAATACCAGGTTAATTTTAAGGAACAAAGAGAACAGAAAAGAGCCTTATCCCCATATCTACTTTTTACTGTTTTTCATTATATCATTGATATATTAACAGGTGATACAAGCCACTTGACAAAAGCTGTGACAGTTTCACAAGCAATTCAGTCAATGTTTCTTCAGTCACCTTAGATACATATCTAGTCTTTCACAGTCATTAGTATAGTCTCTAAGAGTTGGACTTTGTTAACTTGAAGCAAAAACATGTAGAGAAACTCACAGAGAAGAAACTACATTTTCTTACATGTGGTTCTAAATTAATTGAGAAACACAAGCTACTAAGGAATTTTGCTGATCTGTCATAGTGAACTGCTTCAGAAAGCACCTGTCAAGTGACCCAGCCTTTTCTTTCTTAGAGATGGTCTTTAAAGCAAGAAAACTTGAAAGTGTGACTTTAGAGGCTTATACTGCCATCACTGCTCTTACTCATCCAGCCTGATCCAAGGCTTGAGGATTAACTTGAATCTTTAACATCATCTACCTTATACCTTCTGGAGAATTAACATTCAGGCCAAATAAAGCAGAATTCATAGACATGCTGCATATCGGTAGGTGTTGTGCTGCTGGGATTGAGTTAGCTTATACATGAACCCAGGGAGTTAGACCATCTGTGAGATTCCAAATTTTAATACATGTGCCCATGCACCTACACCTCCTTTGGGCATCTGATTCTTTAACATTACTGAGCATGCTAGCCATTCTGCTGTCTGACCTACACAGTGTTTATAATTTTATCTTTTTACTCTTTTCCCCCAACAGTTTACTGTTGTGCATCATTCCCTTCATATACCAAGCGCGTCTGACAGACCTTGCCTCTTCCTATGACCTTCATACCTCTGAATCTCCTGTTGCCTCTGCTACCCTGATTCTTCCGTTGCCTTCCTTCCTCCCCTGCTGGAAAAGAACCTTTTTTTCTGACTGAGATTTTGGCTTCCTTTTTTTTTGAACTTGCACATTCTCTTTTAATAACTATTGATTTTTTTTGGCTGTGGTTCTTACTCATTTGTGAGATGTACACTCCACAACTGAATGCTGTGTTACATAAATCTATATATCAGCCTCAGAAAGATTATCCATACATTTGTCTGTTCTTTTTCAAAATATTTTCTTTATTTTGAGCCATGGTTTAATTTGATTTGGTGTTTCAAAGAGTGTGTTTTGGGGACAGGGTATCTTACTTTCAATACTGTCTAAAGATTTAATGAAAACTTCAAAAAATTATTTTTCCTTTTTATTGTTAGCCTGCATATAACCTTTTACATTCTCTAATATATTCTATTTTTCCCTCATTGCATGTGTTTTGTTCTTCTGGAACAAAACTAGAACTGGGCATGGCCTAGTCAAGTTGAAGGGCAAGATTCTTTCTATATCTTGGCTATCAATCAAGTTGCTGAGAAAAACAGAAAGATCTGTTGGATCTATAAGGGGCCTAAACCAAATACTGAGAACCAGTACCAAATGCACTGATTCATAGGCTTTATTTCTCCTTTCATCCTGATGCTTAGTATGAGTAATTTTATCTTGATGCTGGTGACATCCTATGGAAATCAAGGTGTGTGTTCTATTTCTGTAACAAAAGATGCAAACACTGTTTGCTCAAGATAAATCTTGTTCCACAAGTCTCCTTTTTACAGTTGTACTAGGAATAGTCACTGAGTTATAATTAAAATATCAGCTATGAGATTGTACTTACCAAAAACTTCTTTGCTCTGAAGAAAGTTCTCAGTGTGAATCCATAAGACATGTATTTTTAATCATTCTGAACTATAAACATAGGTTTTATGAGTTGCAATGGTACACACACCCAGAACTGTTCTGACCTCACATGTACTGTGATTTAAGACATTTATGTTATTTAAATGAGTGAGTTACAATACATAACTCTAATTTAAATAATGAAAAATTATTGTTTTACCCTTAAGCAAATAATCATGTTCATCTTGATTCCTTTCCAGGTAGGCAAAATGGAGAATAAGAAAGAAAGCATTCCTACAGATAATGTAAAACATGACTAAAAAGAGTTTTCACGGTTTTTAATACAAATATGACATGTAGTTAATAAGTTTTAAGTGATGCTTCAGAAAGTATACTTAATACCCTAAAGGTCTTCTAATAAAAGTGGAGTAGAATTGAACTCTCTGCACTGCTAGGTGCTTTGTAATAGCTTCTTAAGACAGGACAATGGTTTAATTGTAGGTCTTCTCTTTAAAAAAAAAGTTAGTAGGTGTTCACAATGTGAAGATTAAGAACCTGATTTACCCATTCTCATTACTCTATTTACATCCTATTTGTAACTCCATAGAGTTACATGCCCTGTGGAGTTCAGACTAGTATAAAAATGGAATAATGAAGTGGTGAAACATATTTTTTTATATTGAGTACAATGAAGAAGTACAGTGTATTGTAAAAGCAGTTCTTTGCACTGACATCAGTTTAGCTTAAAGGAGGCTCAAGTTTTCAACAAAATCACATTTTGATGAAAAAGTTTTCTTGCTTTGAAGTAGTACGGCTATGACCTCTCTCCACATACCTGACAAGGTCTGTCTCTTTTCAGGTGATCATCTCAAACTCTAAAGCTCTAGGTGTAAACTCAAAAAGTTCATTACTTGTCCTTAATTTACTTTTTTTTTTTTATTACAATGCAGAATTTGCCTCTAAAATATGTTTGTGAGAATTAACATTTTCTGTGAAATTTCTATGTAAAACATTTTAATGACCAGTTTAAGTAAGCCAGTTCTGCCTTTCAGAATTTTAAGAAAAATTTCTTTCTTATACTAGCTCCTATTCTTTGTTTCTTACCATTTCATAAGTGCCAAGTACATATATAGTATTAAACAAAACAAGACACACACACACACAAAAAAGAATTGCTGCATCTTTACAAGAAATCATCTTAATTATAAGAAATTATACTATAATATTAGCATGTTTAAAACCTCCTATTACTGTACACAGTGTGGGAAAGAACTTGCAGTGACATTCATTAAATCCAGATCTATTCAGTGGAATTGCATAGATACTCTGTTTCACAACTGTTAATAGTGTGTGTGCAAGGGGCTAAAGTGTTTAAGCACTTTAAGTGTGATTATGGGAATGTGAACTCACTGGAAGTTTTGTCCATGAGCACCAGCTCAGCACTGAGGTACAGTTGGGGAATCCCTGTTTGTTCCAGGCTTTGACCCAGGATTTTTAATGTTGCCTCAATTCAGCTTCTAGAAGAGAATGAGAGTTTTTCTCTCATTTTCAATGAGAGGAAGAAATGTTACTTTATTGTCAGTTTGATGGAGTCTCTAGGTTAGCAGTGATATGAAAGGACATTGTCTTGGTTTTACTCCTTTTATTTTAGCTGTAGAGACATTAGAACCGTAATGAGAATGACATGGAGAAGTTGATAACAAGCTGGCTGCCATACTACAGTTTTTCACCAAAATGCTTTTATCAGAGTTAGTATGAAACACATGTAATATATTCAGAGTCCTTCTTCACTACCTAACAACATTTCCCAAATATTGTCTTTCATGGTAAGATATCTGGGGTGAAAAACAATTTAAAAAAAAAAAAAAGCAGCAAAAAACAAAATTGGATAGTATTATTGAGCTATTTCAGGACAAGTAAATGCATAGATAGTTTATAAATCAAAACAAATTCCAGTATTACAACTCCAATTTCAGTGACATTCAGTGCTCTTAGGAATTAAGGACAAATGTATAATATATGATTAAGCCTGTTCTGATACCTGATGAATGTGCTTAACCCATATGAAATCCAGTGAATTAGAAATAGATTAAGCTGCCTGGTGCACATATTTTACTGAGTAGCCATATGAAACTTTTTTTATATTGACCACCAGAGGGAGACGATGTTGTCACATATCTGCAGTAGGTACCAGTTAAGAATAATGCTAAGGGTTAATGTTAAGCTAATGGATACCACACTTACACAAAGATTTTCAGTTCTTTAAGAACGCCATAAAATTAAACTTAGTTTACTGAGTGTTTTGTATAAAAAGGTAATAAATATATTTTTCTAGATTTTTTAAAACCATTTTCATCACACATAGGAAAATTAAGATAAAATCATATTTGTAGGTGATGTCACTGTGATGGCATCTTCCAAATGTACGCTCAAATTTTTACTCTAAGCATTCTTGCAAAGGGTCACAGAATGTTGGGTTGACTGTTACCTTGCAGAGGTATTGCCTGTATATTTACGGCAGATATGTCCAAGGTGTGGAAATTAGTGCATATGGCTGGTGTATGTGCTTAAGAACAAGTGCATAGGAGTAGGTCAGGTTTAGTGCCATTATAGAAAGATGTGTTCTGCTAGAAAGGTTTATCAGTCTGAGTTTTAGCATTTTAAAAGCACCAGCAGATTGTTTTAATATCCATCCTCTTTCACAGGCAGATGACTTCGTTACCAGAAATTCAGTCATTCAGACTAAAACCTAGGATTCAGGGACTCTCCAAATGTCCTTAAATGTCTTTTCTACATGTAATACTTTCTTTTTTTTCCTTAAGATTGAAATCTTTAAGAACCGAAATGAATGTTGTCTTTCTCACCGAGCAACTGAAATTTTTTTCTTTTCCAGTGACAGGGCTGTAGAATACTAAACTTTGAACTCATTCCATTTTTATCTTCAGAAAATGTCCTGCTGGTCCAGAACTGAAACTTATTCTGGGCAGGTAAAATATGGAGAAAATATTCTAAATATATAAAAGGAAAAAGGAAATATTTCTTCTTTTGTTAATTTTTAACTGCAACTATTTAAAGCTGTCTGTGGCATCTAGAGTGCTCAAATCATGACATCTAGAGTGCCAAGGGAGAGTGATTCGTAGACAAATCATCCAGTCCAAATTGTATGATGAATTCCAAAGGCCTATGATGCATTTATTTGTTAAACATATGGCCATGCAATCTATCATATGCCCATCGTGTGTCCCTGTATTCTGCATTTGTAAAATAAACTCTGTGGTCATGATTCTCATACACTCATCATTTATGTTTACAGCCACTTCAAGCCCTCTTTATTGTTCCATCCCAATATAAAAGTGCCTCTTTGTGAGAGTTGGGCCATGTGTGAGTATATAAGACAGCAGTTCTGTCTCCCAAACTTGGCTTCCAGTCACTACCATGACTCTCAATATATATTTAGTACATGCAGTAGGCACCATTTAACTTTCCATACTAAAATACATGTTATTTTAGAAGACAGAATGTAACTTATTCCATCCCTTGAAAATTACAGCCATGTTGTTTTCTAATGTCATTGCAAAACTATGAACTCCCCCCTCAAGGACAGTGAGACAAACTTGCTGCCACTGTTTATACACTTCTTATTCAGGTATTTCATGTACAGTATGCAGATAAGCTTCCGTATAGCACCTCTATGGCTTGAGAAGTCCACTGTTAAGATTCATAAGTTGACAGAACAAAAAATAACATAATTAATTCTTTGTTTATCCAGAAGAGTTTATATGTAATAAACTCCGCTGGTTTTTACTAAGGTGGAGAAGAGAGGTGGTGGTCTTGTATTTTTCTATGCAAGAATCAGCTGCTTTATTTCTTGTTTATTGCATATTATTCTGTGATACTCTGACTTCAAGTGGTAAATGACTGTTGAAACAATCAAGCCCAGTAGGAAGAATTAACTACTTCTGCAGTAGTTATCAACTACTGAGTCTTTTATATTCCTTGAACATGAAAGATATTTTCTTTTCCTTTAGTTCTAAAAAATTGTAAATTTGGGTCACCAGATCTGCTTCATTTTCTCATGCCTTAAGAAAGTTCTGAAGAAGGAGACTCAGTCCTGGATAAAGGTACCACCAGTTGGAAAGGGGAAATTTTGTATTCCCTTACATGTTCACTCTTTTTCCTGCATCTATTGGAAATAATAATTGTGATTTTGCAGACTTTGAGCCAGAAATCAGTCCTACTGTAAGGGAGCACAATTCCTTTGAATATAACAAAATATTTTCTGGTTACAGAAATGGGACAAGACTCCAGTGAATCAAATAGTCTTTCTAGCCTCATTTCCTGATATTTAAGTTTTTAACTGGTTATTTACCTATCTCACAGATTGTGGAATAAACCTTAGCTTCACATTTCCCATCCTGACTAAATGTAAAGACATTTTTCTTCTAATTCCCTTGCAGCTCAGCTCTGCAATCCAAGTGGTCTGTGGATAAACTGTGAATGTTTATTCTAAGTGAAACCAAATTCCCTGGTTTCTTCTTCCGTAGTCAAAATAAGAGCAGTTTAACTGTGTGAGCTGTACCTTTGAGTGAGTGGCATCTTAAATATATTCAGTTGTACTTGAACAGTGGAATATGAAGAAATCACACGCATACAAATAGAGAGACGTACACTTTATCAGTAACAAGCGGGACTAAACATCTGTGTCCAGCCAAAATGTGCACATGGTGTGAGTGTGTGTGTGTGTGTGTGTGTGTGTGTGAGAGAGAACTTTAATCCTGGGTATGAATTTGATGTTAGGCTTGACTTACACATTGTGTATGGGCCAAATCAAACGGGCCTAATCAAACTGGAAGGTTGGTTTTTGAAATGGCATTGAAATTTGTAGAGTAAGATCCTACTGATTCAAATGCAGGCAATGCATAGGAAGCTACAGAAAGCAAACTGTTGAAAATTTTTCTATTCTGTGTTCCAGGTAGGTGATAAAACCCATACCAAAGTGCTTGTCCATCCTTAGAGATGCTCATACTCAGCTTTTCCTATTACCACTTCTAAGTCAGTAAACACTGACTAAAATGCCTGCCTTCTTTCTTCTAAGAAATTGAGAATTCTGGCCATGCACATTCACTTCTGGGTTTTAGGGCCTGAGGGAGCAAAAGGCTGAGAGTAGAGACAGAGTCTCTTTTGTCAGCTCCTTTTGTGGATTCCATAATTGCTTCCTGGCATGGATAAAAGAATTACTTTCCAACCTACTGTACCATAAGCAAAGGTGGGGTGTAATGGAGGACAAAGACCTAAAACAAAAGACCAAGGAAAGAATGAGAAAGGGCGACTATGACAGACAAGTTGGGGGTTTTAAGACTATTGTGATTAAAAGGTGAAGGTAACATTGTTAAATATATGGTAACTTCTTAAAATGTTAGGTGACGGACTGACTGGTAGGGGAGTACATACTTACTTGTTAGTGCAAACAAACAACTAATTTTTTCACTTCAAACATCTAATGAATATTATTACTAATACCTGATTTTTCAAACATGTAGGTTAGCATTTTTCTTCTTTTCTCTCCCATGATTGTTTCTTTCCTCAATTTTTTCACTTGACAAGAAGTTAAAAACTAAAGAGGAAAATATTTCTTCATTTTATACAAACACGAAAATTAATGGAAAAGTATTTTCAACATCCTTTTCTTAACTAAGTAAAAACATGCAACAACTGTATTAAGGCATGTCTATAGGTCTAACAGTCAAGACTTGAATGTAAGAATTCTTATACTTCTTGATTTATAAGAATTATGAAGAATTATATAAGAATTATAAAGACTGTAAGAAAACCTAATCTATTGGCTTTAAGTTCAAGATAAAAACTTTCTTCACTTATCTTTTACTCATAAGAAATGGAGCATTTTGAAGGCTAAGCAGACTCTTATACTTGACTTGCTCTACTGAAAACCTCGCCATGGACTGCAAAGGGCTGTAAAAGGGCCAGCCTGTATCACTTCCTGGTGTTGCTGGCAGTAGGTAGTACTTTGGGGACTATTACACGAATGCATTGGTATTTTCGTTTTATTCTGAAAGCCTTTTTGGGTACTAGCAGTCTCTCAGACAAGTTAAATCAGTGCTTAGAAGTGACATAATACTTTATTACCAGGTAAAATTTATTCAGCTTTGTCCCCAAAAAAGAGGAAAGATTTTATTTTTTTCAGAAGAAATCTTATTTCATTTAAATACATGTAAGCATTTTGTTGATTATTTATGATTTTAAAATATTTTTTCTACTTTTAAAACCCTTCTCTACTTGCCTTCAGAAAATGAGAACAATATGCGGATTAACTGACCAGTCAGTTAAAGAAACTTAGACATTTAAGTGTCCAAGTTTTCCAAATGAAAACATTTGGTTAAAAAAAAAAAAAAAAAAAAAAAAAAAAAAAAAAAGCATGCATATGCTGTAATTTGCTTGTTTGCTCCACTCCCTTGTGAACATGCCCAGCTTCCTCTGTACCTGGCAGCTTTCCTGTTCTGTATTCATCAAGCTAATCAATGGGATTCAGATGTTCCTCAAATAAAATCATTGTCTTCAGTCTGCTCTTACAAGGGACACAGATTGTACCAAAAAGACTTGTCTTCACTTTCAGGGTACATTAAATACAAGCCACTGTTCATAATACAAGACTTTGGCAATGTATCGATTGCATTTTTTTAGACAAAAAATCATTGCACAGGGAAACTCCTTGCGGTTTTTCCATGGAGTTAAATTAGTGCCTGTGAGAAAATTAGCAGACTGAAAGCAATGGAGACAGAAGTCTTTAAACTTACATGCTGTAATGTGAAGAGTAATAACAAACCTCCAGCTTGATTCTGGTCTGGTCTGATAGGGGCCACTAAGGTGAGAGGAGAGTTTTATAATCTTGTGCTGAAACTGTGAGCAATCAGGAGAATAAAGATAATGTTTGAGCATTACTGTACAAACTGAACTGTATGAAGTGGAACAGTGGCCAGTCACACCTGCTAAAAATTTGCCGAACACTATCCTTCTGTAGTGTTCTTAGGGAAAAAAAGAAAACTGGTTCTTTGGAGTTTAAAAGAGGAGGTGCTTTTTTTTTTTATTTTTAACTATTTTTTTTTAGTTAGGGGTAAGAAGGGGGGCTGGGAAGAGAATAACAAAGGAATAATAATGGGTAAAAAAAGGGAAAAAACAGATGCAGGAGAAAATGTCAGAAGGTTCAACTTCCTGCTTTTCAAAACCAAAATGGATATTAGATTTTGGAATTTTTCTTTTTATTTTTTACCTTCTGTTTTCTTCTCCTCCACCAGCCCCCATCCAGTAATTCCTTAAGCATTTCTTTGGGAGTTCTGCATTAATGACTTAGTTCTCTGGTATCTAAACCCCACCACACTCTGGGTTGAAGCTTTGCTATTGTCATAGCATCTTTCCCTCAGGTGTCCCTGGTAGATAATAGAGAATGAGCTTTTATGTCAGCACATACATGAAGAAAGTCTCCTTGCTCTGTCCTTCTGCCTCTATGAAACTTTTGGAACTGAACTTTAGACTGTTATCCTTCCTGACTAATTCAGGAGAAGTTGGCAGCCAGTTTAAAAGTTACTGGAGGCTTTCATAGACAGACTTATAAACCTACAACAGTGTGACCTTCTCAACCTACTTTCTGTAGGAACTAAGGCTAAAAAGAAAGAAACTCAAAGACATTTCCAAATTTCCCGTAGGAAAAATGACCTTTTATGCTGATCCTAATTAAGCCCATTAACTCAGGTGAAAAATTCCCCAAACTAGCTTGACTGTTTTGAGGGTATGATCATAGTGAACCTTCAAATTCTAGAAATGGCCCTGGTCCAGCAAAGCACTTAAGCATGCTTAATCAGGTACCCCATTATACAACATGCACATTATTATTGAATGAACTGTGTAAATGAAAGCCTTAAAATGCTTCACATGAATAAAAATGCAGACAAATTTTCCCTGTGGGGATTCATCCCATGCAGGAGATACCTGCAGCTTTGCATTTTAATCAGAGTGGTCTGATCCCACTCCCATTGAAGTCAGTGGCAAAACCCAACTGCTGAGGTGGAAGTAAGATCTGATACTTACAGCGCAAAATATGAAAGGGAAAAATTTATTCCAGATGGGTGTTCAGATGATGACCCATTTCTTGCATAAGGCTGTTCACCATAGCGCCAGAGATGACACTGCCATTATCATTTTACTATCCTCAAATCAGTACAGAGCATAACATCCAGTTACCACTCTAGCATGTTTGCATTTCTTCCTCCTGGTATTTCAAGTTAATAGGGAAAGAGAGCCGCAGGGCAGAGCACGATTGATGAGATAATTGACTTCACAAGAGGACTATGAAAGAGCAGGCCAAGTTCAGCTCTGATTTAAGTATTCCCATCTCTGCTTATGCCTGAAATAATCTGATCTAGTCCATCTGCTGTCAAGGAGGAGTGGTGGCAAGACAGCAGAGCTCCTCTGTGAGCACTTTGTTCTCTACCTGTCCAGTATTCCTCTCCTTACTAGGCTACCAGGGAGAGCTTCAGTGTGCACTGCTGAAAAAAATTATCTCATGACCAGAGCCTGAAGTGGAGTTTATGATACCCTGCATTTGATTGTTGCCCCATGCAGTGATTTCTTGGTTATGTTTATGTTACTGAAAAAGAAGTCTGTCTCCTACCGTCTTTCCATAAAACCAATTGCCTTTATGGGCTTCTGCAGCAAGTCTGTGGCTCTTTGCTGCTAGCATAGCTCCAGGGTGCCTGGCAGTGGTTTAGGTGGTGAGCGTGCTTGGCATGCACTGTCCTGGGCTCACTGCCCTCGGTTTGCCCTCCTCCCAGCATGGGAGTCTCTTCTTCAGAGCGCCCAGGAAATGTCCTTTGAAAACGGAATGATCTTCAGGGAGTACTTAGCATTGTCTGGTCCTCAGTTTTGTTCTCTTCAAGAATAATTCATTCTTCGCTGGGCAGTTTCAGAAGGCAAAATGTCTTAGGAATGAGAAATGTTCACATACTCCATGCAGTGCCTCTCCAAATATATACTTTTATTGATGACATCATTGGACATCTTACAGCTATGAGAAATATGATAGTAGAGTAATCAAGTGTGAATGTGCGGTAAAATGTATAATAACTAAACTCAGAAAAGGAGCATGCTCTTCTAGGTTATAATAAACCACCAGCCAAAGTATATTGAAAAGCCTGTTGCTTGAACTTTGGAGGGGGTAGCAGGTATTCCACTGATCAGCAGGCCCAAGAGAAGTCAGTTAACGTACATCAAAAGAGGTCAGGGTAGAGCTTTGTGTCCTCATAGCATAGAAGTGTGTGAAAATGTTTTTCATGTCTAAATTTGGAGCTAGCTGTTGAAAATCTTCTGTGAAGGTATTTATGTTATTGGTGGTTTGGCTGAAGCATGTTTTGGCCAATTAAATTGAGTTATTTTGTGCCATCCTAATTGTAAGTTAGACAGGTGGTTTGTGCATGAAACATTTAATTTTCTCAGGGCTCTGTCTGACTTCAGATGATACTATAGATACTATCCTGTACAAAGACAGAAGGTGATGTAAGAGAAAATGATGGATGCACTGATGGGGGACCTGAAGGGCAACATCACAGATCTGAATGGACTGAGGTGCTGTAATGATGGATAAGAAAAAAATCTGCAAGTGATGAAATCCTATTTTGTTAACCACCACTCCAGCCCGGAGTTGACTCTTAGCTTTTGGTATTAAGCAAAACCAGTATTTGTGGCCATTACTGCATAGTAAGTCTGCATTACTAGGAACATACTAACAGTATTTTTTCTGATTTGTGCAGCAGTTCTCAATAGAAGTGCTTACATGACCAAGGCAAGTATCCTTTGTCCCCATAAGTAGAAAGCAACTGTTCAATTTTTTTTTTTTTTTAATGTGTGTAATACCTAATGGTTTCACTGATAGTTTATTACAGATTGACCTGGTTTTCTTCCACATTTCCCAACTTCTAAATCACTTTTAATCAGAAATATATACACAACTGTGAGTGGAATGGTGTCTCTGTACGATGGAAAGAACTCTTAAATCCCATGAGCGTGTGTGTGTGTATGTATGTGTATGTGTGTTTGGTTTAGGGTTGGATTTTTTTTGTCTCCTCTTTGCTGAGTTTGCTGGCAGCTAGTCTCTGGGGAGGGAGAGTATAATTATAATGGAGAAGTGTTTTTATGTTTTTCTCCTCTAGATTATACTAGAAATATGAAACTAGTAGAGATTTTATAGAATTGTTAACAGACAAACTAAGGAAGAGAATGAATTGATAGAGTGCATGGGGGGAAAGATGGTGAAGTTTAAAAAGAAAAGTTGAGCAAACAGCCTTTTTTTTTTGTGGTCTTAAATATCACCTAATAAAACACTGGTTTATTGCATAGGTGCCCTAATCATTTCTGGTTTTAATCATCACACTGCTTACACTTTTCAGGCAATTTTATAGTGTGTTCTCTAAGGTGGCTCATGAAAATCACCTTCACAGTCCATTTGTTTAGATTCTGCAGTGTGCTTGAATTGAAGCTGACCACCTCTGTAAAGGCTGTGGATTGCCAAAATCTATCACTTAAGCCTGATAATTCCCAGAAAAATGTGGAGAGTGGTTTATTTCTTCACCAGTCTAATTGTATTGGGCAGTCTCTGGTTTTAGATTTAGATTCTTCTTTCCCACAAAGGACTCCAAAGAGCCCCGTTATTGATCACAGCATGTTACCAGTGTTACACATAGTGATTTATAAAGTGCAAGTCTGAAGCTATCTATTATATGCTCTTAAATATATTTCCATGTTTTCCTGCTCCTCATAGTTTTTTGAACTGCGCGGATTAGGCACACTTCCCCTCTCCTTACACCTAAGAACCATCTAGACCCAGGAAAGCACCTTGTGAGTCATTCTAGCTTGCTGTTAATCTCAGAAAGTGAACACCAGGAACTGTTGTAAAAGTCTCCCCATCATACTTCATTGTGTATAAAAGTAAATGAACAACTCTCCCTACTGACTTGTTTTTTAAAATCCATCCTTCTTTAAGCCAAGTGGCAATGTTCTCCAGTTAATCAAGGAAAGATCTACTTTGACACATGATCCTTTTCCTGTCAAAGAGCATTTTGCTCTTCATGTTGCTTTTGTGACATCTGATCCCTTCAAATAAGGCAATCTGGTTACTGGCTATGGTGTAGAGTTGTCACAGCGTCCAAACAAGGCTTTTATAAAAGTGAGAGACTGGTAGGTTCAAGAGAGTGCCAAAAAGGAGAGAATAAAAAGCAGTTTAGCCATAGCAGCAGTATTCTAGGTCAAATGGGCTCTGCAGAGGTCAGAGAGGCTTTTTCAGTCATTGAAGAAAGGATTGTGGGAAAGAAATGGGGATAATAAAGTCCCAATATGTTAATTTTCCCCTGTCTGAAAATCTGTGTTGCATTAATTCAGAAATTTTTCTTTGCTTGTTTGGCAGATGATTAAAAATAAAGGTCTGAAATGGGAGAGGGTAGCTTTTACTTGAAGTGGTAGTTTCCTGTGACTCTTTGAAGAGCCAGCAGACAGTCTTACCTGCTGTTGTTTTGAGAGAGAGACTTGACAATAATTTTCAGTATAGGTTTGAGAGGAAAATCAAACATTAGTGCACAGATCTTCACAGTTGCTTGTAGATGGCAGACAAACAATGGAAGGACTGGAATACTCTTCAGTTCCTGTTCCCTGGCTTGATCCTATCTTGTATTGCCTTTGGTGTATAAAACACCATTGCCAAAAAAGCTTTTGTAAAAGTTACAATACTTTTGTGTTGCTATATCAACTAACAGCAGACAAGTTTAACCTCAGGGGGAGAGCTTAACAACCTCAAGTTTGTAAGTCAGGTTAAATGAGTCCACATTGCATTTATTTTCAACCATAGGAGAGTAGATCTAGGTAACTAAGTTAACTGTGAATAGCTTGGGATTGACTGTGAAAATGCTGAAGGTTCACAGGGTATAGCTAATATTTTTCCATATATACCTTTCTGATGATATGTCTGGTGAGACATGTCCTTTGTGAGTCTTTTCATTTTTCTTATTGGCTAGGATGTAAAGGAATGGATTTAGTTCTGTTTGCAGATTTTGTGCAGTAAGAATGACTGCAATTAAAGAACCTGTTGGAAAACATGAGCATGGGGCATAAGACTAGGAAGGAGACTGCGAATATCTCATTATGTGAGAACTGGGAGTCACATGCAGGACAGCGTGAGTCAGCAGTGTGCCCTTATGGTGATGAAGCACTAACCACAGACTAGGTTGCACTAGCAAGAACATAGCCAGCAGATCAGGGGAAATGGTTATTCCGCCTTTACTTGGCTGCAATGAAGCCACATCTGTGTCCATTGTCCAAAAGTGGGTTCAGTTTTGAGTTCTGTGGAACAAGATACTGACAAACCAGAGCAGAGGCAGTGGGGTCTGGTAGAAGGCATCAAAAACATACATGAAGATGCTGGAGCAACAGGGCTTGTCCAGCTTGCAGAAGGGAAGGGTAAGGAGAATTTTAATGCTGTCTTGCATCTGAAGGAAAAGGAAGGGCGAGCCAGACTCTTCTCTGGGTTTCACTGCAAAAGGATAAGACTGCAACAGTGACAAGCTGCAGCTAGAAAATTTTCAGTTTGACATTAAAAAAAAGTTCCTTATGAGAAGCATTAAACATTGCCCAGGGGATGATTTGTGATTTCCCAGAGAGACTGTGGAGTCTCCATGCTTGGAGATTTTCAAAATTCAGCTGCTCAGGGTCCTGAGTAACCTTGTTTAAACTGGAAGTTAGTTGCTTTGACTTCCAGGGGTTCTTTCCAAATTACATTGTTCAATAAGTCTATGACCTAAATGAGCTGAGCCAACATTAAGCTGCTCTACATCCTCATTGTGGAGGAGGATTGGAGCTGCAGAGCATGGTTCCTCACCTCAGCATTTCCTGGCCTCACCTTCAGTTTCTGCAAGGCAGTTACGGGAGCTGGGAGAGAAGTGCCTCAGAACTTGATCTGTTACCCGAATCCCCCCTGTTGTTAGTGTAGAACAGTGGCCATTTATTTTCTCCTTGTTTCTTTTAATTTCATAAAAATAAAAATATGCCTGTAGGCTTAAATATGCTAAGAAGCATATTGGTATTGGATTAAACAGTCTTAATTGTGATGGAGAGAAGTCTGCCCATACTGTCTTGTGCTTTAACTCCTCACTGAATGGTTTTAACACCTATCTCTACATACAAGTTTTTGATTGATGAACAAAATGAGTAAAATGTAACCAGAACGAACACATTGTACCTGTGTCAAAACTCTTAAGCCAATCCTGTGTGGTCCATTTTCATAATCTCTGTTAAACATTGCAATAATAAATGCTCTCTTTTCCCGTTTCTTCCACAAGCCTTCTACCCAGTGTATGAAAAAATACACTTTTTTAATACGGGTCTTTTGTGATGGTTTTACCACCAATACAAATAATTAGAGCAGTGTTTCTTTCTCTCACTAGAAGTTTTAAGTTCTCTCATTGAAATAATTATGTTGTAATTTGGGGATCGTTATAAGAAAAAATATTCTTTAACATCATGAAGTTTGTAATATTTTTTACAACTTCATTGTAATAGACCCTTTGAACTACAGCAAAGGAATTTTAGTCCATGAAAAGAATGTTTTTTGGCAGTGGAACAAGTGATGAAAGAAATTGGAAAACAATTACCAACCTCTTAGCAAGAACTCAAGAGGAATTAGAGGAACTCTGCATCTCTAAAACAATTATAAAGTTCAGATTATTCAGCATGTAGAGGTTAAATCAACTCTTACCTCTTTTTAAATGCTTTTGAATATATTGTTTCTGTCATTATTGGATGTGACAGTAAGCCACCAGCAATGCTGTAAAACCAGAAGGTCACAGCACTTAGTGAACAGTTATAGTCTGACAAGACTTATGCCCTGTGCCTGCTGGACTCAGAGGAAGTGATGGCTTGGTATTTGGTGATGGATTTTCTAAGTCTGGGTAGGATATGCATTTTTTAGGTCTGATTCTAATGACATTCAAAGTCAGTGGTGGTTATTTTCGTAGTAGTAATCAAAGTGAGTATTTTAGCCATGGTAGCCTTCACCTAGTGAATTAAATCTTCATTTCTGAAAGTGCTGATTAGCATTTAAATCAGGTGAGGTTTATCTCTCCCCATCATTGGCATTCTGTATGAGTAATGTGTACATATACGCGATATCAAACTGCACGAGTGCAGATATGACTCCTCTAAACTCAGAGTTCAGTGTTTTCCTAATTACTTGCAGCCTATTGAGATTAAAGCGACAAGATCTCTTTTGTGTTAAACAAGAAGCTCACATTCTTTACTGATGAGCTACTCTCCTCTTTCCCTCTTGGTGATCACGAGAAACATTCTTGCAAATAGACATCCAAGTCCCCCCTGCAAGAAAGCCTTTGTAACTTGTGGCTGACCTAATTGTGCAGCGACAGCACTGCTGCTGCTAAGCAGGGGAGATCCCTGGTATGGCACTTAGTTGGGCATTGCACAGTCTGCAACCTGGAGCAGGACCTAAGTAAGTGGCAAGGCAGGGCACTGAGGGACGCTCTCCAATTTCACATGTGGGTGAGATGTCCCACAGAGATTTCACAGTATGCCTTGGAGACCGCAGGCCAAGTTCTACACCCCTTTCAATATCACACCCCAGCTCCACCTGAAGCCACTGAATGGGGTCACACATTGCTAAAAAAGATCTAAGCATTGTTATATATTTGGAAATGCACAGTCTTCTGAGGTACAGCAATGTTTCAGTAATGTATTATCTGTGGCAATAGTTATTGTGTGTCTGATCCTGAATTATTTGATGAATATTCAGTCTTAACCTGGATGTGTCTACATGAGGTCTTGAAGATCAGAGTCCGTATTGAAATTTTCTTAGTGTCATGACAGAGAAGAGAGAAACAAATGTTGAGATTTTTCTTTATTCAACCAAAACATAACCTCAGCAGCTGCCATCATTGTGATCACACTGTGCTTAGTGTGTGGTGTTTTTCATCTGCACTCCCTCTGAGAAAATATATGCAAAAATCACAAAGCAGAATCACATCTACTACTGTGTGTTACCCAGTTCTCTGTGTAGAACTAGAAAGTTTTAAAATGTAGTTTCTGGCTCCTGGACGCAAGACCAGTCAGTAAAGTTGAAGTTGGCTTTTTTCATGTCATGTATCATTATCCAGTAATGCCCATCCATCTTCAGTTTGCATCAGTGGAGACTTAATCAAGCATGTAGAAGGAAGAATAGATTCTTACTTAATTCATCCAAGGATGGCTCAGCTTTAAAACAGGGGTGTTTCAGTGGTGCTCTTAGCTGAAACAGGGTTGTTAACATGACACAGAACCGTAGCAGTCATGTTTTATGTGTGTGCTTTCATGTTCAGACAAGTAGTAGTGGCAATCAAAACAGTTTGCCTTAGCCAGCAACTCTGTGCAGTGCCAGATATTAACTGTGTTAAAAATTAATGGATCTTCTCGGTGAAGATAGAAGATTAGAGAAGCTCTTTGACAAACTGATAGTCTTGAGAAAAGAGGGACACTTTTGTTTTGCTTTAGCACGGGGAATTTAATCGTTGAATAGAAAGATGTCTTTCTTTAGTTCTGTGTTTCTGAATAAAACTGCTGTTGAATGAGGGGGTTCTTACACTGGACTGGATGATTCAGCTGCCAAGATCCAGATGTAACAGATAGGAATCAATTTGCATGTGGACCCTGATAATAAGAGAATTGGTTTTCATTTTGTTTGTCAGTATGTGGGAAGAATGGGCTGGGGGATGGAGATCCTGCCATGAAGCAGCTTGCTGAATCACGTCAGGGAAGGACTCGAGTCTTACTACTACAGTAGGCAAGTAGGACTGTGTGACCGAAAAGATCTAAATCCCTGAGCAGTAAAATACAGGAAATAGTTGCAGGCAGGCAAGAAGAGGATGAGGAAATGAGAAAGACAGCTAGGGAGGAAAAGCCTGCCGTCCTCGTGTCAGAAACTAGAAGTAGGTACTTTGTTATATTGCTGTGCCAGCTATAGGGTGGAGGTCGTTTATGGCATCTTGGTGGGTGACAACAGGTGTGGCCTGTGTTATATAGAGGTCTCTTTGCACCAAGGTATACTGCATTGTGCATTACTGCAAAATCTTCCCTCGTGCTTTCACTCTTCAACTTCCACTCTTCAAATTGATTGCTTTGCCATCCTACTTTGTTCTGATTTTAACATACTGTAGCTTTTACTAATGCTTTCGTGGTGGGTTGTTACTGGGGTTTTTTGTTTGTTTGAAAGCCAAGCAGGCCATATACTCTTAGCTGTTCGTTTACTGTCTGATTTTGTGGGATTTTATTATTTGGTATTTAATGTCAAATTATTCATATTTCTCCTTGACATTGGTGTTTTCCTGACTGTAGTTCTGTCATGAGCATACTCTAACCCATTCAATGACACATACTTAGTTCCTGTAATTGCCATTTTTAGACTGAATGCTCTCTTGGTTTAAATCTGGAACCTAGAGCTAATGTTATAGAAAATAAGGTCAAAGAAATCAAGTAACATTACTTCCAAAGTCTCAATAGAGTCTTCGGATCATCTTCCATCATTAATATAGATGCTTGACAGCACTTACAACTTTAATCGTGATTTGTAACCCTCTGAATTTTATTGCTTCTGCTGTCAGAAATCAATTTCAGTACTTAATGGCATCTTGTAACCTCAGTCAAGGAGAATGTTGGTTTGATTATTATTTGAGTTTTACCAGAGCTTCAGTGCTAAGATACACCCTTACAAAGTTATTTCTGTGAAATTTTTTGACAAACTTGTTTTCAGTTCTATGACTTAAATAATTCTGTGTATGCCGCATAAAACAAAAGTATTTCTTTCTGTCGATCGCTCTATTGAGCTGTAGCTTCATCTATGCTTCAAAAAGTTGTAGATTCTGACCCTAAAAAACAGTGAAGTGTATGTTTAATCTTAGCCATGCTTGGAGACCTGGGACTTCTCATATAATTAACATGTACCACAAGTGTCTGCAGGATCAAACCATAAACTGTTGTTTAATCTTCCTTTTGCTTACTGACGGTGAAGAAGAGAATGGAGCACACTTATGACTCCAAATTAAACATTTAGATTAGTCTTTATTGATTCCTTTTGATCAAAAGGAGTATGTTTGGGCTTGATTCTGTCTTTAGGCACTCAATAATTTCAGTCGTTGAAATTATTGACCTTGCTGGGAGTTCCTCTCTAATGGCATAATTGCAGGATGGAGTCTAGAGTTGTACATTTCTTAAGGGAAATAACAAAACTGTATTTTTACCAAAAAAAAAAAAAACAAAAACAAAAACAAAAGAAAACCCAAGTACCTCATAGGAACCAAACTAAAACAGAGTATGAAAAATTGTACTGTGTCTAATATCTCAAAATTTGCAACTTTTAGTAGAATTAAACATGCAGAGGGCATATCCCTTGATCTCCTTTGTAAATGTCTAAATGTTGGAAAAGGTTCTGCTTTTATGCATGGTAATGTCTACTTTTCTGCACACTTTTTAGTAGATTTTGTACTCTTTGAAAAAGAGAAAATTGATATTCTCCTACTTAACACCTAGGAAGTTGAAAGGTGGTAAAGTGATACCCAGTGGACCAGCAGTAGATCCAGTTTACCAGTTCAGTGTCCTGACTGGGAAATGCTGCTTATTTTTACCTGTGCATAGACTTCTTACTTGGAAATGTCATGAACTGTTTGGCAGCATGGAAGCAGAGTAATGAGATTATGTTGTCAGAAGCAGTAACAGGAGTGATTTCTTGCACCACATCATTTAAACTTCAGTCTAATTCCCCAAGAAACTGTCACTGGAAAGTTGTTTCTCCTTAGAAGTAAGGAAAAAGATTTGCTATGAAAGCTATTAAACCCAAACTCTGCAGGACAGACATAGCAAACCACGTTTCTAGAATCAAAGAGGGGCAAAAGTTTTGTCACTTTTCAAATCATCTTCATCCTATATACAAATACTGAACTTCATCCTACTGTTTCTAATGTATTATATGTGTTTTTTTCCAGTTACAGAGGAATAGCTGTCTGCGTTTATGTGCTGGTGACTTTCAGCTAACTTTCCTTGCTATATTTCATTTAGAGAGCCTGCTGCCTGCACATGATAACGTTTATGTAGTGGATGACGCAGTTCTGGAGCTATTAGAGGTGGAAGAAACAGCATCAGAAAGCAGCTGTTTTGCATCTGAGGACACCACAGAAGACTCAGGTGTTGTGAGCTCTCCATCTGACATTGTATCTTTGGATTCACAAAATGACAGTATGAGGTTGAGAGACACCAAGCTTGTCAATGGCTGCATGGACTCAGCTGAGGCGGATGCGATGTATGGCACAGAGATGTGCCCCGTAAAGAACATCTACTGCGATAGCGTGGGATCTGACAGTGCTCCACAGAGGTAAAAATTTAGTTGCAACCAGCTCTTGGAAAATATCTTGCTTGTCCTCCTTGTAGGGAATCATTTAAGAAAACCAACTTCTACTTTCTTTTGCTCTCTCATAAACCAGTACCAATGCCAAGTGACTCCTCCCAGTAAAAAGCTCACTGCCAAATCCCCTCCAGTGACATACTTGTAGCAACAGGCAAAGGTCACTTTTCTGTTTGAACTTGTAGTTGCATTTCTTGCAGAAGACCGCTGCCCTTCAGAGTTGATTTCTCCAAGTCTGAAATAATTTTGTTACAGTTTGGTTTATTTTGTAGTTCTGGTAGCATATGAAGTGCTTAAAATGTGACTATGCATTGATCTAGAAAAATGATGTGCAGGCCATAAAATGGAAAAAATCAAGCCACTGAAAGCAAGGTGGAAAAGGATTGTATTCAGTAAACTCAGAGGATTGGTTTGTGGGTGTGTGCATGCATATATATATTCACCTAATGCTAACCTCCACTGGTGTTATACCTTGGGGGTTTTTTTCCAGCATATTTCCTTTTTTTTCTTTTTTTTTTCATAAACAAACATTTTCCTGCCGTTTTTGCAAGAAAATCCGAGAACCTGGAATTTAACTAGAAACTGCCTTCAAGCACAAGTGACTCTGACACTGTTTGTTTGCCAAAACTCACATAGTTGGTGGTAGGCACGCAAAGGGAACACAAAATTTATAGGACTTTGCAAATACAAACTGGCCAAATAGGAAGCTGTGCCTCCAGCAAGGAGGGTGGCCTGGTAATACTGACGGGGATCCGCTCTGTGTGATGCTACAGAGTCATGGGACAGGAGCCAGAAATTCCTCTGAATTCTCAGTTGACACAAAGTCTGTGCTTTCTGGTCTCTCTCCATTCAGCTGCTAATCTGTAGTCCCTTCATAAGAGCATGTATCATGACCTAGTTATTTCCTTCCACACATTTCTGAGGGAGAACTTCATCTTGGATCATGCAGTGAGCAATAAATTATGGATAAATTAGGCCAAAGTCAGTATTTAACCTATTGGAATGATCTCAGGGCTTTTCTTTATCCATCAGTATCAATGGGGACAAGATCAAACCTCACTTAGATACTTGCTCAACAATACATTTTTCTCGTGCTTTGTCCTTTTACCGTTTCTTAGGTCCTGATACAGTTTCTATTTGAAGGATTAGAGAGACTAGTATAGTAACTGCGATTAACATTCCAGACCTGATCCAAAAGAGCAACTCATTAATTTCCGTAGACTCAGATTTGGCCTTGTAAGATAACTAAGCAATCCCAACTTTTCTCAAAATGCAGGAAGTAAACTGGTTAGGAAAACACCTATGCACATTGAGTCAGGGGGGAAGAAGCTACCATAATGCTGAGCAAAGACATCAAAGCAAAGCCCTGTAAGAACAATACTAATAAGCAAAAAAATATTTTAGACTTTTTCTGGCTTATTTAGTCGTACAAAAAGATCATTAAGTGATATGCTCTCTCTTGGAAGTCAGTATTCTTTCCATCTTTCATTTCAGAGAAAGACATTTATTCTATATGTTGCACTGAGATTTACCTTTGCCACACAAACACACAACATTTTTAATAGTTGGAAAGAATGCATGTAGAAGAGACAGCAGGACGTTTCACATACTGGCTGGCAAGACTGCTGCTCAGGTGGTCTTGCTGATGAGCCAAAGGAGTGGAAGCTGGAAGGATGGAATGGTGTACTGCCCATCGCAATCAGGGAGGTGATTACTCTCCCCTGTTCAGCTGCTGTGAGGCCAGTGCTGTAGTACTGTGCCCGGTCTTGGGCCCCCAATTCAAGAGAGAGATTGGCAAACTGGAGAGAGTCCAGAGCAAAGCCACTGTGAGGGCTGGGGCACTGAAGCACACAAGGTATGAGGGGGAGTGGAAGCAACTGGGTTCACCCTGCAAAAGCAAAGAGGGTAAGGAGGAGCCTGACTGCAGTCTTTCCTTAAACAAAAAGGGGACAAGAGACAACCATCACCAGCTGCTGTAAAGGAAATAAAAATAGAATGTAAGGAGTAAATTCCTCTAAACAGGAGCAGTTAAGCAGTGGAAGAAGTTGCTCAGAAAGATGAAAGAATCCACATGCCTGGTGGTTCTCAGAAGTCACCCAGGCAAATCCTTGGGCAGCTGGTCAGGCTTTGAAATTAGACCTGTTTGGAGCAGGAGGTTGGGCTAGACTTCCAACTTAATCTTTTCTGTGATTTTATCATGCTAAATATTCTGTATTTATCTAATATTTCCATAATTTTAATGGAGTGGGTTTGGACTGAAATAGGAGATGGTTATTGTTGTTTGGGGAGTGCATTTATTTTTCATAAATTCTATTTACTTTTAGAGGTCTGGGACAGGAAAATTGCTACAGATCAACTCTAGGGTATAGCAAAAACTTAACATTTAGAATTTATTTTAATCTTATGTCAGCAACCACTTATATTGCCACAGCAGCCATACTGATAGTAATGTCTCTTAAACTTTTATACCCTGAATGTGCCAGTAATATTTGAAGGTAAATGCAATTCCCCTCCTAACCTATGTTTGTAAACAACCCAGCTTTGAAAATTGTGCTCATCTAAATCCTTTTGAGGTCAACTTGCTAAGTTTTCAGAAGCCACTTCCTAAGTGTAGAGGGAAGGAAAAAAAATAAGGAGGTTTTTTTAACGTGTTTGTGTGAAATTCTTGTTTTAGTGGGATGTAAATCAATTCTGAGTACAATTTTGAGTACAGCCAAATTTGGATGACATCAGTTTCAACTTCCACTGTCAGAACAGCTGCCACCCCACTAATAAAATCTGTTGGGAGCTCTGAGATTGTGTGTAGTTCTTGTGATGAATGGGCTACTTTCAGGACCAAACCAGCCTCCTAAATTCCCAGACAAGTCAAAGTGCAGTTCATGTGAATAATTGATACCAAGCTATACAGAGTTTTAAATATCTTTCATAAGCTACAAAACGTAAAGAAAAATTTTACATGGAGTTTATTCATTCCTTTCTATCTTCTTCTAGTAGTGTCCAAAGATCTAACTCAATTCTAAAAAGAAGATTGGAACAAAGAAATTGGGAGAACGTGTCGCTACTGTAAAGTAACAGTGGTTAGCAGCAGTGGAGTCCTTCTTGAGTCTGAGCTCCACTGAAGCCAGAAATTTTATTTAGTGACTAATTTGGCTGAGGCTGGGGAAAAAAAAGGTTAATGAAAACAATGGAAATATTTAGCTTGTCATTTTAAATTGCAAAGCTGACTAAAATTTAGGCTTTTCACCCAGTGAAATAACTAATTCCTAAAAATTTATGATGCTGTATACTAAAATCATTTTGTACTCTGTGGGCTGTGAAAAGTACCCTTAAAGTGGAAGCAAATTATATTTAGAGTGTGAAGGACTATAAAGAAAATCCAAGTGGTATTTTGCATAAGCACTCTGAAGAACTGCAGTGAAGAGTAGAATCAAGTCTATAGTTCTTACTGAGGTTTGGTCCAGAGGCTTAGCCTGTGCTCTAAGAGATCAAGAGTATTTTGCCATGTTGCTTACTTTGGTTAATTGTATGTTTAGTTTTAAACTCATTTTTCTTAGAGTTTCTGGAATTGTTTACCGAGTGGCCTGGGTGGTCTCTGTGTAGCTGAAATGTCTGATAACATTAGAATATCTCAGCAGGATCTGAACCTCATCTGTTGCTGAATTCAAGGAAAGTTATGAGTATTTAAGGGTACACTCTTCAACATGCAATAGGATTGTCTGCATATAGCAGCATAGTAGTATTGCGGGTCAGAAATGGCATGTACCATGGGTTTGCATGCACAGAAATGACAACCACAGCAGAGCTCAAATCTCATTCAGCTCCCAGAGCACAGAAACAGAAATTTCTAAAAGAAGGTCCCTGGATTCCAGGGTTTTCAAGCTGCAGTCTGTTCCTCCATGGTTTTGTTTTCTAGTACATGGGAGAAACTTGCAAGTGCACTCTGTTTTGTTTCTTGTTTTGTTTTGGGATTCTAGTTCAAGCAATCTTATCCAAATACAGATATTAATTAGCATGTAGAATATCAAATGTCAAAACACTCTAATTCTACCCTTGGCTCTGCCTCTAACCATCTTTGTCTTTCCACCTCTGATACTCTCTTCAGCTACTGACTGTTTTTTTACGGTAAAAACCATAACGGAGCTATCATATCTCATGATATGTTTGCACAGTGCCTGGTGGAGCAGAATCCAGACCTCAGCTGGAGGTGCCAAGGGCTAACCCCATATAAATAATTGACTACATACAACGTTCGGCTGTGAATGTTTTAATATTAACTGCTGACTCTGAACACTGTACTACATAGTTCTCTTTCTTCATATCCTTCCTTACAGTTGATTTCTTTGTGCTATGTATCTGTTCACCAAATTTTAATATATAGTGTTAAATGAGTAACAAGAAAACCACAGAGAAGCTGAAATGTTGCTTATGTAGCAGTAAGTACATCTCATGATCTCACAGTGTTGCAACTCTGTCCTCCCATACCCCCTCCTTTCCCATCCCTTGTGTGGTGTCATCACGCAAGCTCCTAGGGGCAGGGATCAGACAATTTTATATGCCTATAAAGCATCATGCACACCTACTGTCTGGAGCTTTATAAATAATTATACATTAAAAATTATGTTAAAATAATATTATTAGGGATGCTAGGTCACGCGCTCAAAGTCAGGTAACATTAATACTAAGGCTGTCTGTTTAACCTTAGATTCCCCCCTTTAACCTTAATTCTCCACCTTTTGTGCAGTATGATAAAGTCTCTAGTTAAAAAAAACCCACAGTATGATGACTTTATTTTCTTCCTAAGTTTCAGACCTCAATTAATAAAGCAGGTATACCACCATTCACTCTCAGTTTAAGTTGTCTTCTGGAGACAGGACTATTTAATTTCCATTTTCTCTTCTTATCTTACTCATCACACCATTATCCATGTGCAATGCAGACTTTAATTCATTTCTCTGCACAGCACTCACATGAGATGAAAAGGTGGCACTATCCTATTTTAGAGAAGGAGACCTGATTTGCAGGGTCAAGGCAGACTACTGACCAGTTAGACCAGACAGGACCTCTTTTTTTCAAAGGACTGAGCATTAAATAGCATTTCACGTATCAGAATGCAGCTTTTGTTTTCCTCCAAACTCTGTTCTTGGGAGACATTTAGCCATTTTGGCTGAAATAAAATAATAGAATGATCATGGGCATGATATAAATTGTTGCATTTGGACTGCCGCCTAACAAAGATGTATAATTTCTCAAAGTTATCAGCAGTTGAAATCAGGGTTTTTTTTAAAAGGGTCTTAAGAGTGAGTAGTTCCACCAGCCTCTCTCAGAGCAGGAAAAACACTTTAAAAAACAGAAGCTTTTTTATAATTTTGATAAAGTTTTAAATGTATTAAAATACTTATAAAAGTATTTTAAAATGTAAAGGGAATTTGGCAGTTACAAAGCTAAATAAATACAGACTTGTCTGTAACAAAAAGATAAAATACCTTTCAAAGGTCTAAAAGGAATTTTCCCCTCCCGTGATTTTTCGTTTCAGTAGCCATGAGAGAGGAATATTTTTTCACGTACAGCTAGTGGAGGGCATAGGGTGGGGGTGGGGGAACCCTCCTGAGATCAGTTCATGCTGTGGGTCTGGACAGGGATAATCCCATTTCCTCTCTTTCTCTTGGAAGAATTTTTTACCTTTGACTGTGGATGGGGTAGTTGGAGCTACGGTGAGGAGAAGAGTCTTCTTCATTACCAACCTGAAAAATACTCACTGTTTTCTACAAAACTGTTAGGGTTTTGATGAGTTGTTTTAAAACAAAAGCTTGAAAGAATAGGGATGGGTGAACTTGTTCTGCTTAATTTTCAGCTCATTCAAATTCAAATGTTACAAGGTTTTGTATTCCACTTGGGAAGAACAGGAGGGAAAGAGAAGTTGGTAGCTGGAGACAATTCAGCAATAAAGCTGGTCAGAGGATGAAAAAATATAATAGTGAGTGGCAGAAGACAGGCAGGAAGGAAAGAGAAAATCTGTAATGAAAAATTGCAGTGTATGTGTGTAGTGTATACCCTCTGTGGACAAACACATTCTATATAATTACATGTCATTTGTAACTACCTCTGAGAAATATGGGGAAGTTTTATTCTGTTATTTCTCTATAAGATAGGTTTTATTTTAGCTGGGTAGGCACATGTTTGACTTTTTGGAAAACAGAAATGTAGTTTTAAGTGGCAGGAATGTAGAGAAAGGGTTAAAGTGACAATGAGAACTTCAGGGATGAAAAATTACTTAATTAAGACCCAGATGTCTGACAGATTTGCAAGCCTCTGCTTCTTACATAGTTTTGCTAATTTCCTTCCTTATCTCTGGCTTTCCCTTTCCCCTTGTTCCAGAAGACGCTTTAAATTTGGATACTCTCATGCACTTTTTTGCTGGCATATCTCCATGGAGGGAAGATAGTAATGATATTATGGTTAAGTAATAGATACTCACAGTCATTATAGAGCAAGAATCCAGATTAGCCTTTCTCATCCACTGGAAAAATGCCGTATACTTTGGAGCTGTAGAATATTTTACATGTTGCTTTGGTTGCTAAAGGTGTAGTGCTGGCTTCCAGGAGGGAAAAGCTCCAGTCCTCTCTCTGTTTCTTATTTTCCTGTGTAAACCAAGAGGTTATTTAACCTCACTGTGCCATCTTTTCACTTGCAATGTTGTATTGCACAGGTGATGTGGCTGTAATAAGATTTAAATCATGCTAGTCCACTTTCCTGACTATTTCTGGCAATTCTGTCCGCCTGTGGGCTTTCCTGTTGAGAAGCTGTTGCCAGAGGCCCGTGTGAGGAGGGGGAGCGGGGGCATGCTTCCAGCTGTATAGCAACTACAAGCTGCTGCTTATGTACAGGGCCCTGGAACCAATATATGTCAGGGGACTCTGAAACTTAAATCACTCTGGTATGTAACAAGCTTAGAGATTTCTAGCATTAAAACACAAAATGATACTAAACAAAAGCATTTTCATTTGCTTTCTGTTTCAATTTTTGACCAGTAGACATGGAGGAGGACTGCAGAAGGACCATAAACCCAGCTGATGCTGAAGAATTACTGTATTTTCCTCCTCATCTATACTTGCAAGTTCTTACTTTTAATTGGGTGGTGTTATAGCTGAAAGCACTACTGGACCCGTGTGTTCTAGAATTGGAAAATAGTTTAATTCAATCTCTGCTGAATTTTATTCAACATAGATGTAAATGCAGTTTAAAGACCTTTGTAAGTTTGATGCAGTCACAGAACTAGAAACAGAACACAAACTAAAAAACGTGGAATGGAAATTATACCTGTACCTTGCTCTGAAAAAGTATGTGCTGTAATTTTCTATCGCTTATTGAAGAACATAAAAAGCAAAGTTATCTGACATTCAACAGAATATGACCATGTGCTTTTTCCTTTTCCTAGTTGCCACTTGCAGAAATCTTGCATCAAAGACAAGTGATGACTTTGCTATCTAATCAGTCCTAAATTGGTTGTTCAGTCTACAAATTTTCCATTTTAACAGGCTTTGGTCATTTGAACATTAAAACTTTATGCTCAGATTCACAGGAGGCAGCAGAAATGGAAAATATTGCTGATCGGGTCATATCTTAGGTAACCAGAAAGTCTACCACTTACACTAGCTGCTTTCCTGCTGCTGTTGTAATAATTCCTTGGAAGGAAATAGAAAAAAGTCATCTAGTCTAAGAAATGCAAAGAATGGAAGAACGGTTCCTAAAATTTTGTAAATTTTTGGTTAATCTGGAAAATAGTTAACATCCACTTTTGAAGAGTACTTTGCTGCATCACTCGCAAAACCAAATATATAAACACACTCAGTTTAATGCCATCTTTCTGCCATGGTTAAATAGAAAGTTGTATTCAAAAAGCTTCAGCCATACTTTCTACAAATTAAAATAATTTCTTCTTTAACACGCACTTTGATATATATCTAAGGTAGAAGCACTTCTCTTGCCAGCATATGTGTAAGAGGATAATATTGTGAATTCATTTTGAAGAGGACAAATTTGGATACATACACACTGATTAATGTAATTCCCCTGTATCAGACTGAGAAGACTGTTACAGCTGGGAAAGGAGCCCAGATGCTCCAAAGCACAGTCTGGAGTAACCTATCACCTTTACCATGTCGGTCAGTCCCTGTTAACTGCCCAAGACACATGTGAGAAGTTGAATGCTCTTGTCCATTGAGCTGTCTCGTAGCAGTCACTACATCCCTGTGTGTTTTACTGCATGGTGTGCCTGTCTGGATTTGACTGTTATTCACAATGGCTCTGTCTTCCCTCCGCAGCTAGTAACGAATTCACAGGAGACGTGTTCTCAAGTCTTTTGATACAGCAAACATAATGCAAAATGAGTGAGACTTTCAGGTCATATTAAATAACCTGAGAGATGTCTATGGCTGTGTCTTCTTGCCTGCTGCCATTCCAGCAGGACATGGGGGTCTCTGTCTTCCGTATTGTCTACCAGCCCCAGATAGATGTTTTGAATATCCTACAGTATTGCAAATGGCACCAAGTGCCCAAGTTTAAATAACTGAATCTCTTCCTCAGTCTATTCTCTGCAGTTTACATAGGTTTGTGTTGTAATCCAACAGTTACAGTGGGACTTGTGGTCTTTACCTCTGGTACCATACCTGATGCTCGCCAGAACTTCTACAAAGTGCTTAAGGAGACTTAGGTCAGTTTTATCACGTGCAGAATGCCATGTAAAGAGGCTCTAATGATAACAAAATGGCAGCTTTTGTCAGTGCAAATGCATTGTCTTATCACTGGTTTGTGTTTCTTTTTAATGCAGCATTTCTAGCTAGGTTTATTGGAGAATTTTCTCTCTTTCTAAGAATGTAAACTTGCTCATAAATGTCTGTCTCCCATGGCACTAATTTGATGAAATGCTGCTCTAAGTTTCATTTTGTCTCCAACTGTGCAAATGACTGCTGAGGAGTAATTATGTATTGTAGCCTGAGCTCAGTGGAACACTAAAGGCTGTAGTTTAGTAGTCACTTTTCTCCGTTCTGTGTTCTTGCACAAATTTCTCGTAATCTACATAAGTAATAAGTGCGCAGGCTTCCAGGAATCGTGCACGTTTGCCATTTTGAGCCTGGACTAAATGGGCACCAGTGCTGCATTTTTAGTGCCTTACGTTTACCAAAAAGGCAATGTAAAGGTTATCAAGTTCTTCCCTAAGTCAAAAAAAGTGTGTGTGAGAAAATACCATTGGTAATGTTTATCCAGAATGTAAAACATGGTATCGGAATAAGTCATATTTTTCTTGGAGTATGGCCAAAACAGAGCTGTCAACAAAAGAAAAGTGTATAGGGTTAGAAGGGAAGAAGGCTAGGAAAAAAAAAAATAAAATTAGAGGTTCTTTTGTTTTCCTTTCCCATATACTGTTGTGAGAAAGAGTCTTCTTAGGCATATTTATAAATCATGTGAGCTACTGGAAACTACCAGACCTTCACCTCACAAAACACGTATCACACTTTAAATTCCCAATGCTAAGAATTTTAAGAAAAGCTCTGTGATTAATCTATACCTTCTGGCTTGCTTTGTAGGTGAGTTTGGAGATGAATTGAACAATAGCTCTTTCAGGAATTTGGAAATGCAAAAGAAAAGAACTGCTTTTTCTGAAGCTCCCTCTGTAAGAGCAAATAAGAATTCTTTCATTTTTACTGCATTGTTCCCTTTCCTTCAGAAAAATTCTGTGAATTGGATATTATTATCCCAGTTGTCTAGATAAGGAGATTGAAGCAGAGATTGAGAGGCAAATTATGTACAGTTACTGCATAAGTGCACAGAGGATAATGAAAGAGAACTCTGCTGACTGTTGCGCCCATCAAGGAGAAGATCATTTTGCTATAGGAGGCATTGGAAGATTCCCAATGATTGACATGAGAGAAGAGCTGGACAGTGCAATGGACCTACACTGCATATTCGGAGCCCCAAAATCCCTGTTCCAGTCCCAAATATGTTTCCCTAGATAAAATGCCCATAAAATTTTCGAGCCAATAGTTCCTATTATTTCCTGGAGAAAGCCCAGCACAGACAACCTTAGTAATGCAGGTTTTGGCTATATTATAGAATAGTCAGGCAATAGACAGAAAGATATGATCAGGTACCAAAAAGCTGGTGAGCTGGCATGGCCTTCATTCTCTGTTAGATATGGCTTTACACATTTTTCTTCCAAGGCTTTGAAAAACAACAAAACCAAAACACAGCAGCTTGAAGAGTCTCTCAACTTGTGTCACTAATTTGCTTCCAGCTGTGTACAACTATCCCACAAAACCAGCTTTGTAAAGAAGAAAGCAATACTTGCCTTCCATGCTGGATAGACCTGTTGCTTAGCTGGTGCACAGTTTGATTCTCCCATTGAAAATGCTCTCTTTGAGTTTGCAGATAAGTTGTTTTAAAATGCACTCAAAGAAGAGCAAGTGTTTTTTATTAATTTTATAAAACTTTCCACCACAAAAAAATTGTGAGATTCAGACAGTTCATTCTTTCTGCCACCTTTAAGTTGAGAGTTTTGTTTTCCAGTCTTCTCTTCCAGTCTGAATGCTGCAGTAAATTGAATTCTTCTGTCAGATAGCTCAAATGAGTAATCCACTGCTGTGTGTGTCTGTGTGTGTGTGCTTGTGCACACATGCTTCAGGGTACAGTAGGACTGCAGTCTTACAACAGCAGTTGCCTCTGCTGGAGACTTTGACTGATTTGTGCCACCTTTCTCTTAATCCATCAGGGGAAACACTCAGTTTACCATGAGTCTTGCAGTGTGGGGGCTGAGCCTGAGCATCATTAGTTGACACTGACTTCTGGGGATGTTCAGGGTCTGTCAAAGCTCAGGTCAATGGCAAATGTTGGAAAAAATTGTATTCCAGTCACAGAGCATTGTGTCTCTTCTTCTGTATTTAACCAACCAATACAGATTTCTGTCTTAGATTTCACTTTAGGAAATCGCTTAGGCACATATATAGCCTTGCCATCTTGAATCTATACCATCTGTATGTTCAGATCAACAAGGATGTGTATGTGAGGAAAGTTTTGGAAGCCTTCTCTGCATATGTATTTTGCTGTTTTCATCGATCCCACCTACGTGAACTCAGCTTTGTAAGTGCAAGGCAGTTTAGGTGCAAGTATATGAATTGGGCTCCAGGACCGTTATAGAAGATATAAAGAAAGGAGAGGTGAATGCTAAATAATTTTTTTTAATTAAAAATTAAAATGAAATTAAATGAAATAAAATAAAACCTGATGCTTCAACATGTGCTTTCAGTTGCTCCTGGTATGAGCAAGGGAAAAAATCAAACAATAAAATAGCAAAAAAGGAAGCTACATTGTTAGACATAAATGAAATTGATGTCAGGAAAATGCCTGAATTTTTATTCAGATTACTATCTTAAACGGCAGCAGAAGAATAGCATTTTTCAGGTAGTATTTGGTAAACTACCAAAAAAAAAAGTAATCTGTTACTGTATTTGTGCCATTAAGGGTTTGATCTTGAAAAGGGCAAATTTGCTTCACCTGACCAGAGTTAGTTTAAGTGTGCCTAGAATGGAAAATTATTTTTCAATAGGCTAATCACAAGGGCAAAACTTAGATACAGTGTCACAGACAACAATGTTTTAAATTCAGGTGAGGAACAGGTAGCTGGAAAAAATGAACTGCTCAATATGAAATCTTAACTTCAATGAGTTAGACAGAAAAGCTCTGCTGGTCAAGATTTTTCTTCCTAGGAAACAGAAGGTCTGTTGTGTAACAGGTTGCCATGTGGTGGGTTTTTTTTTATTTTAGTTATTTTTTTGTTAGGATTTTTCTTAGCTACATCTTTTTCTTTTTTTTTTTTCTTTTTTTTTCTTTTAATAAGCCAAGACAATACTTGGCACTCATTCTGATTTCAGACTTGGTTTAGATCATTGTACAACTTCATCAAAACCCATAGAATTATTTTCTGGCAAAATCAGGCCCCTTGATATGTTTCATTCGGAACAGCTCTCAAGGGATTAGTTTCTCTTCCCTCCTCCCCTCCCTCCCCTCAGGATACAGAGTGATTGTCTAACAGCACTTCACTGTATTTATTTTTCATTACCATGCAATTTTTATTTAATTAAGGTGAAGATATATTGGCACAGTGGGTGCATAGGATCGCTAGTGGTCTGCTTTAAAATTGTATGGATATGCAAAACCTTTGCTTTGGCATATGCTGCTTTTCTGCAGCCCAGATGAACTGCGTACTTCACATTGAAGCCAGCCCGTTTCTTTGCAACAGGCTTTATTAATCCTAATCTTTTGATCATGAGTAACAACTGAGTATGCTCAGGCACCACAGAGATCCTTTCTAGATGTGGATGTGTCATTATGGCGGTGTGTGTCTCTAAGGTGGCATATTTTTCATATTTTGGGGAATGAGTTTCATAACCCCCGTGGAACCAAAGGGCCTGAAATTATAGTGTATTTCAGAGCAACAGTGCAAAGCAAAAAAATGGGGAGACCCAACCTTTTTCTCCTCTTTTATGTAGTGGGAGAGATGAAGAAATGACTTCGGCTAAGCATGAGAATGAGGATATATTCATTGCTGCACGACTGCAGAAGACTTCGGCTGGCCTGGATGAAGATTTAGAAGGTAGGGAAGTGTGTTACCTATGAAGTACAAAAGAGAGAGGAATAGCCAGGAGACACAGAGTCAAACTGTACTTAAACATGTGCATATTTCTCACCAAGATCACTGGGAACAACTCACAGGTCTGAGGAAGAATATGGTCCATCCAAAGCAGCTGTTCTCCCTTTGCTCATAGGACAGCCTCTCTTTATAGGCTCACAATGAATATTTTTCAAGCTGCTTATCAGATTGTTATTGTATTTTGGTGTCTGCTACCAAAAAGAGATGAACAGCAGTTTATGGGCCAAATTTGGTATAATTTCATTGACTTCAGTGAAGCTAAATCAGTTTTGAATTTAGCTCTGTGTTTAATGAACAGTGCCTCTGTTTTATATTTTATCATAATGAAGTGGAGAAGGGGGGGACATTTTTGTACCCAATGCCTTCTCTGTGTTAGCAGATGTATTTTAAAGTTAAAAATTTAAAAACATGAAACAGTGGGAAGAGATAAAATGTCATTTTGTGCTCCTCTTTTTCCTACTGTGAATAAAATATTTCTCTATTAATAGTTTGTCACCAAATGATGTTGAATAGTTTTTTAAAACTTCCCATCTTTATTTCAGTATTTCTTCAGTGGATTTGATTCTGATTTAATTTCTGAGTTCTCTAACACTGCAAGTTCTTAGCTTCTGTGTTGTAACCCTTGATTTATACCAGCAAAGTTGAGAGAAGAGTTAAGTTTCTTGCACAGTGAGGCTTCTGGAGTCACTGGTAATGAAGGGTGAGAAGAATAGAGAAAAAATATAAGCACTGTTTCTTTGTTTGCTTGCTCAAGGAAATCCTTCAGCTGGGCTGTTATTACTTACCAGGTCTGGGAAACATAATTTGGAGTTGTTCTCTGTTTCTCAGAAATGTTTCTCCTTTGGAGTCATGTGGTGAAATGTTTATCACTGAGAGAAGTTAGTCAAAGATAAAGTATGAACAATAGATTAAATTCTGCTTTCAGCTGCATTTGTATGTTTCCCACTGGCTGAAGCAGGAGGACTGCAGGAATATTTGGCTGATCTTAATCAGCAACCAGACAATAAAAAGGACCCAGATCTCTCCTTTTTTGTAATAGAGACATAAATATATTCCTGTTAGTTTTCATGTAGCTAAAATATCTGATCTGCTTAAGTTTGTACTGGCTGTTTGTGTAATTTAAAGTCATATTGCCTAAATACTGTCTGTATATAATGTTGTATGTGTATTTTGCAGCAGTGGATAGTATAAGTAACTCTGACTCCAAGTACATCAATGAAGTGTTGAGCCCTCATATAAGAAAAGTTGAGGCTGCCCAAGATGTTACCATTTCTGTTCCAGTAACAGTCATAGATGATATTCCAGAATTTAACACCTCTAACTCAGCTGGAAATCAAGAGACAGAGACAAGGGTTTCACAAAATATCTCAGCTGACTCTGTTAATACAGGAAACTTTACAAATAAAAACAACAATGCAGGTTCCTTTGATAAGGGACACACAGATGGTGGAGCTGTATGCATATCCAAGGACCTAATATATCAGCAACCATCTGAAAATGAATTCAGTCATTTGCCTGTGGAACAGAGGAGAGATATGTTTGAATATCTCACATCCTCCTTCGAAAAAAGAAGTGAAAAGAACTTAAGACTGGACCCTCCCCCCAGACATGCTGTGAAGTCTGAGGAGTGTAAATCTAAGATGACTCCATCTCACTCCAAGGCCACAGCTGAAATCGGTACAGCAAAGGAGAAGATTAATCCACTTAATGACTGTAGTAACAGAGAAAGATCTCTGAAAAAAAGTAAATCAGAATTAGAAATCAAATGGCCACCAGCAAAAAAAATTGATGCAGAAGTCCCATCAACACCCACATGGTGTCATCGTGCCCAGAATTCAGGAACAAGCTATGAACCTAAAATGGGTTTGACAACCTTTAAAGTTGTCCCTCCCAAACCCGAAGTAAAACATTTTGATAGAGGAGTTTCACTCTCCACTGGTGCCATTAAGATAGATGAACTAGGCAACCTTATAGGCCCAAACACGGGTGTCAGTAAGCCCATTCCAAGTACCTCTACTGATGAAAGTGAGGAAATTCATCTTGGGAAAGTAAAAGCATTCTGGAGGTCAAGTTCTATGGAAAAGCAAAGTGATGACTCTGCTGAGCATCTTCCTAAAAAGTCAGCAGTCACCGCAAACTCCAAACCCTTTACTATAAAACATGAACATAAACCTGTCAGTCTTGCAGCTCCAAAACCTGTAGCACCACAAATTGCTACTACCCAGGTAGCTGAAAGACAGTCTGAGAATGAAAGGACCAAACCACCTCTTCCAGTTACACAGTCTCAAGTAACACCATTAGTGGCCTCAACCATTAAGGACAAGCTGGAGCTTCCATTTGTAAAGCCACATAGGAGAACTTCAAGTCAATATGTTGCCTCTGCCATTGCAAGACACATCAGCGTAACTACCTTTAAGCCTGACTCTACGGAACATCTTCAGAAAGATGAAAATAAGCAAAGGACAGAAGAGGTTAAAACTGAAGCAGAAGTTTCACCAAAAAGATGTATTATTATGGCCAAATGTAGCCCTGTGGAAACAGAACCAGCAGAAACAAGAGAAACATTTTCAGGTATTTTTACTTCCAGCCAGAAAGCATCCCACAGGTTTATACCTGGTGATAATTCTGGCGTGGAAAACAAAGTAGTTAACATCAGGGCACCAAATCAAGCAACTCCTCTGAGTTTCTATAAAAAGAATGCCAGCGTCCCACTTACTAAATCCTCTTCAAAGGATAACAACAGTGCAGAAGATGATCATGGTTTAAACAACAAACAAAGTATAGCGGAGAAAAAGATGCATCTTTTGTTTGACCAAAAATGTGAGACTTTGACCCATATTAATTCAGCCTCATCTCTCAAGTCGCCTGATCTCCAAGGAGTCCCATCCTCTTTCAACTCATCTTCACGAGTCCCTAAATGGCCTCCTGCTAACAGTGTACAAGTTAGTTTGCTTAAAGCTTCACCCGAACTAAATGGTGCCGCAGCAAACGCAGAGTCAGAACAGGAGGAGAAACCTGATGATTCAGATATTGATGCCATCAGTGAACTGGATATTAATGTGCAGACCAATATCTTTGGACCAAAGAAGAAGTTCAAACCTGTCGTCCAAAAACCAGTTCCAAAAGACACATCACTGCACAGTGCCCTAATGGAAGCCATTCAAACAGGAGGGGGAAAGGAGAAACTCAGAAAGGTAAGATGGAGACTTTCTTTAGCCTGTTCAGACTCCAGAGCCCTGTATTCACCCTGTCAGACACCAGAGGTTTTATAACCGATACAGCTGCTGGTGACCAGGAGTACACAAGGCATCTGAAAAATTTATAATGGTAAAATACACACCAAGCCACTGCTTATTCTGCACATCCTGTATATTATGCAACACCATTGCTGCTGCACTATCTAGAAGAGGCAGAGGGTGCAGAGATACAGCATAAAGGAGAGGAGAGGTAACTGAGGTTAGCCCAGGAGCTGAACCCACATTTCAGTGTGCTACGTAAAAACAGGAACACACAGCATGAAGAAAACTTGTAAATACCTCCAAGGAAGGAATACTGCATGTGTATTACTGGGTGATACTAGTTTGCCACTGACTTTGTGCTCAGGGGATATGAGACTGCATCTGCAAGTACAGCATTACTGTCTACACATATCCTCACCGTTCAGTGTGAGTAAGGGTTGTAAAAACAGACTCAAAAGAAAACAGACTTATTAGTCTCCATAGCTTGCATTCTGGTACAAGTGCCAAAAATATTTTTAATACCGTTTCCAAGCTATCTCTAAGTAAATATCTAATAACAATGTGAGGTTTATTCTTTTCATATTCTAGGTTTCAGACAGTGCACTAAATGGCAGTCACAGGAAACCCTCATATGCGGAGCCAGAGAATGAGCGCTCAGCCCTACTAGCAGCAATTAGAGGCCACAGTGGCACCTCAAAGCTGAAAAAGGTAAGAAATCAAGATGGTAAGTGATCCTTTAAGTGCAGTCTGTTCCTACTGGGTGTTTTGAATAAACCCAGATATGCCACAAACTAAACGGTGTGCTGCAAAGAGAAAAGTTAAGAACGAAATCATATCTGACTTACGCAGATAGCATAGCAGGTCCAATCCTATCCTCTGCCATAAAACTTAATATCTTTCAAATGGTGTGCTCTTAGCTGAGAAAGAAGCATGTAGAAATCCAAATGAATTACAGGGAGTGTAAGAAGACATCAAATGTTCATAATTTTCACATTTAGGTGGGGGTTTTTTGTACTTCAGGAGCGTGCAGTTAGGTTAATATCTTTGCTTTACCTACCACATGCATCCAATCCCAGTTACCTGAAAATTCGCTAGAGGTTTTTCATGCACGCTGTTTATCTGTTAACATGAGCTGGTGCATGCAAGTTGTATGCAAGTAATTGATGGTGATGGAACATCAGCTTTCGCCACAGCAGGATGATTCCTTCTGCCTGAAATTTTACCTAATCATTAAAGCATCTCTTATTTCTAATAGCCAAAAAGCTGCATTGTTCTAGCCTTAATTTTCACTCAGTTCCCTAATCCAGCCAAGGATGTGTATTTGGCAAGGAGGTTCCCGTTTCCCTTGTGCAATGACTCAGGCCATTAGCACATATCTAGATAGCTGGCATTAGATAGAAAGAATCTCCTGCCTGTGTTAGGGAATTACTTCATCCCTCACATATCTTACTACCCTTGCTGCAGGTAGGGTACAGCTTCCTCTGAGCCTGAGAACAGAATGTGGTAGGCAGCAGCCATCTTCACACGTACTTAACTGCATTCTGCATTCATTGGAAATAAATGTAAATTTGTGTAAAAGAGGCTCTGACAATGAAGTGGTGATGTATTATCATGATACTTTTTGGAATACTTTCCTCCAGCAGTGAAGCTTTTGCCATCATTTTAAAGGAAGTTGCCTGGAAACTGTACGCTTCTTTTCCATACCATCTCACCTGTGCTAGTTAAAGTACCATGTTTGTATGTGTACAAGGCAAGACATAGATGTGCTATGATGACAGGAGCTGTCCCTTTCATGTTATCTCAAATGTTCATGTTTTATCTGGCATTACATTATTCCCATATATTATGTGTGTGTGTGTACCTACTGTGAAGGAATAGAATATAGGATCTCTCTGAATGATGGGAGATGAATCCTTTCATATTTCACTAGAGAAGTTTTGTGCCTCAGTTTCTTTGAGAAAGGAAAGCTAATGCATCTGCTTGAAAACCTCCCCTTTGGCACATGATATTGAATTTCCTAATAATTGCCAAAGCATTGTAATTACTAACAATTTATCATGGTTATTACTAGTAATGTTGTTAACAGCAAAAATATTTGTTGAGACAGTTGACGGAAAAGCTGGCTTAGTTTGAAAGATTGCATCCTCTCCCTGCATTCATTTAAAGTAGGATGAGTTTCCAAGATGGTAATACGTGCAGAAATTTTAGTTTCAGAAATTCCACAGGAACACACTTGGAAGAGCAATCAATTAATTTTGTTCTCAGTGTTTTCACATAGTTCTTCCTGTTTTTTTGTTGTTTTGTTTTGGGGTTTTTTTTGTGTGCATGGCTGGAACCTTTAGGCTTAACAGCATTTTTTTCAGTGAAGCCATGTCTGAGAGCTCAGATCTAGAAGAGCCTCCCTGTCATTTGAGATTATTTCTCTGCAGCCCAGAGTGCAAAAAGTAATGAGATTCCTGGGTGGCTACTGCAGCTTTAATACATCTTCCTGATTCCAAAACCCTTGTGGTTGTTCCCAAATGAATACCAAGTTCAACTCTCTCTCTTACCTTACATGCCAAGAAGAGTTACAGGATGCTGGAGCTCACAGTAAATAAAGATTGAGTTTCTGAGACAGAGTCAATGCCAAATCCTTGATGCTGGTAATCAGCCCAGCTGAGTGATGTGAGTGAGTAGTAACAGATGTTCAATCCCATAAGCAAACAAAATTTCTGTGTTTTACATCATTCAAGCAAAGTGAAACTGGGGTGCTGAAAGTTCATCAAATGTCAAATAATTACAGTTTAGTCATGCCTGATATTAATCGCCTCCTTTCAACTGCACCATGAGCAGATCTCCTCATTGGCCTCCAAAGAGCTGCAGAGCTATAGGAATGCAGAACTGTCCTTGCGGAAGGCAGAAGACCCTCAGGAAGAGAAGCTTTGTATCCCACCTGCCCCTGCCCAGCCGCCACCACCTCCTCCCATTCAGCTGTCAGCAGCAGCTCCTAGATCCTCTGCCACGGCTACAGGTAACCCTGGGGAGGCAAGACAAGCCCTAATGGAGGCCATTCGCTCTGGTGCTGGAGCAGCAAAGTTGAAAAAGGTAGATATACTTTTATATTTTATTGTGGTTGAAACAGTTATGCTTGCTGTGCTTTGAGAGCCATTTATATGCTGTTCTAGCCACATATTTCTTCCATCAGAAGAAGGTACATGCACTGTTTTCTCTATCTAAATCAAAGATCAGGAGTGTATTTCAAATCTCTCAACAGCTATTAAAACATACTATTAAGACTAAACCAGTCTGTGCATATATGCAACCATGTGAATAGTCAAAATACTTTTTTTTTTTTTTAAGAGAACATCAAGAACATGAATATAATTTTAGAAAGCATTTTCATGCCCTTTTCATTCTTATGAATCTGAGATAATACTGGATGTCCTTTAGACAAGATGAACCTAAGAAAGATCAGATATGAGACCCTGAAGAAAATTTAGAAACAAGTATTCTTTCCTAATTTCAATAGTGTGTCCTAGACCTTGATTCCCAACACTTGCACTTTGATCACATGTGTTGAGAGCTGTCAGTAAAACTGTGGAGTCATTTTAATATCTACCTGAACATTATTGATCGGATGATGTGTGTTTCACTTCTGTGGTCAGCTATGGGTCAGCTATGGGTTTTCAGAGTAACTTCACTTATCTCTTTTATCAAAATTTGTTCTTCCTAAACTCAAGTTACACTGCATTTCTTGGTAGAGAAGCAGGTCAGTTGGCCTTAGTGGAGTCATCCCAATATTACACTGCAGTATCCAAGAATAGACTTTGATCCAAGGACTTTAGGGAATGTACAAAAGCAGATGTAGTTTTCCCAACACATGATTTAGCTGATACCAACCATAAAAGTGTAAATAGGGTTTAACCTTGCTTACTTGTCCTCTTTAAAGTAATTCAGAAAATATGAATAAATTTTAACATTAAAAAGTAAGTAACAAAAAAAAAATCTTGTTTCTGATAAACCAGAAATTCCACAGAATCATACAAATGGCACAAACAAATCAGTGTTTAATGGAACTTTACATCAGCATGCAAACGCTGATCTGAATGTGCAGTTATTTTACAGGTGAAAAATTACATCTACATTATGCATACTATTATGAGGAGTGACCGAGGTCACTTTGTTCAGCTAGAAGAGAAGATTGAGGGCTGACCTCATTGCAGTCCTTCCTTCCTCAAGGAGGGCAGTGGAGGGGGAGGTGCTGATCCCCTCTCTCTGGTAACCAGTGACAGGACATGGCAAAATGGCATGAAATTGTGTCAGGGGAAGTTCAGATGGGACATTAGGAAAAGGTTCTTCACTGAGAGGATGGTCAGTCACTGCAACAGGCTGCCCAGGGCAGTGACCATGGCATCAAGCCTGACAGAGTTCAAGGAGCATTTGGACAATGCTTTTAGTCATGTGGTTTAGTTTTAGGTAGTGCTGAAAGGAGCAGGGAGTTGGACTTGATGATTCTTATGGGTCCCTTCCAACTTGAGATATTCTATGATTCTAAGACTACAAATTATGAAGAAATAATACTCCAGATTAGGCCTTTACTTCCCTGCTTCACAAATTTACAGAAAAAAAAAAATTATTTGGACATTCAAGAATACTTCATACAGTTGTTTTCTAGATCTAGAAGTCTCTGAGGGGACCTATAGTTTTACTCATTAAAACGAGTCTTTATCATATCCTTGGGGATTTGTTTCAAAACAGTTGGATAGCCAGTGCAGACCATGAACGTAAGCTGGATATACAGATGTATTCTGCTAAATACTGTGCTTGTCTTCTTTCATTTTCAAGACAGAGTAGTTTTTGGTAGTTTTGACATTGAAATGACAGAAGAGTACATCTCTTATTACATAGGTCTTTTATGAAAACAGAAGAGAGCAGTGTTTTGTCCAATGCAGAGTATGATTTTCTTATTACTGTGCTGTCCTTTCAGATATTGGATATGCAAGCTAAGTCTTATATATGCCAGAGACATTGTATCACTTTGTCATCTGAGATCTCCTGCCCTTAATAACTGATACAAGTAAAAATGTTATCAGATTTCTCAAAAACTTTCTATCCAGTATGTATTAATATCTCTTCTAGCTTTCTGCGTTAAATGAGAGCTGCATTCTGATCCTGCCTTGCAGTTGGACAACTTATGACAGCAAAAGTTGAATCCATAGAGAGAGAATGCAGGATAGCTGCACATCAGGGTTCTCTTCCTTTAGAGCTGAAGAACGTATCTCCAAGGAACACTGAGTGGTTTGTGACAGTGACTGGCAGGTGGTTTTGAGACAGGGCTGAAGCAAATCTTTCTCTTTGTTTTGCCTCCTCTGTCAAAGATCTATGCCATGATTTGGAGATGTGAGCACAGAGCCATTTTTGGCTTTGCTTTCTAGAAGATTTTCATTGTGGAAACTAGACAACAGAGTTGGTAGTTCAGTTCAGTAATTGCATCTGTTTCTCTTCCGTTGTTTTCTCAAAGTTTTCTGGGACAAGCCTTCTGATGGTGAAGTCATTTATTTAGCTAATAGTGGGGAACTGGGAAGAATCTGTATTGCTTAGTTATGTATGACTCAGTTTGTGCTTATTTATGAGGGGTTATTTGCAATGGAAGTAGATCAAACAAAGCTGTCAGGAGAACCAAACGTAAAAAGCAACCAATTGCCTAGATAAGGAGCATCCCAACAAACATTTGAGCTCTATTAATATCTGTGAAAAGGCAACTCCTCCACTCCACCCCTGATTACACAGCTGTTTGCTAAAGTCATGAACTTTAAGGTTAAAAGATCCACTGTGCAGGAAGGGAGGAGAGAAACTGATGCAGGCTGACCTTGCCTTGCTGAGAGTCAGGGTCTGCACCACATAGGCTGTAATTGGGTCAGCCAAAACAAACCAGAGCAAAAATAGGTACTTCAGGGAAATGCCAAGTATAGGTAAGACAGTATGCTTATAGGTCTCCTGGCTGTTCTTTAATCCATTTCTGGGAGTACTGTGCCTGCTTTGGCAAATAAATCATACTTTGTTTTGAAGAAATGGCTTCTGTTTTATTGCATACGCTGTTGCTGTCCACAGACTCCCGAAGGAAAATTCTTGCGGGTGCCAAGCCCATTTGGGCCTGCTCAGTAAAATGGTTCATCCCCAGTGCAGTGCAGTTCAGAGACCTGCCAGAAAGTGGTTAGACTATAGATCCTACCCAAAGGGAATGGAGAAACAGACATGTTACTGGAAAGGAATGAACTTACCAAACTGGAAAAGACCTGACAATGTGTAGGAAGTAACCTTTTTCTTCAGTTTTCAGAATGGTCTGTGGAGGAACCTGGCAGGTGTTTAACACATCCAAAGTATAACAGCAAGTCAGGGAGATGGCATCAAGTAAAGCCACCAACCAGGATGGTTGACCTAGTACCTTTGGGGGTTAATTGTCTTGAGAAATGAACGTGTCTCACTAGCAAGGAGCCTGCTTCCAAGCTGTGTAGTCTGCCTCCAGTACAAAGGAGAATCAATTGATCTAGGAAATAAACAGCTGATCTGAGACCAAATTTTGGCTAATTCTGATGAGCAAAACTCAGGTCATAATGCTGTACCGTTTGAGCTTCTGGTGTTAAAAGTGAACTAGTGTTTTCCTTAAATTGTATCAAGAAGCTTCTGTCACAATTTCACACACAAGATATTTATGTCTAGTTTTTAACGTTCTGTTTCTATCTCAGAAAATGCAAAATAGCCTAGCTAGATTTCTGAAATTCTATATATCATTGCATGTGTACTTTTGTGTCTGTGTAACTTGCCTTGGGATTTACCGTGATTGTCTGTGGAAAAAACCATAACTACGCATGCAAATAACCTGTTAGATGTCTAGCTGTAGGTATAGTTGCAGCACAAGCCCATGCAGGAATAGAAATCTTACCCAACAAAGAGAAGCTATAAAAGTTTCCTTAGCTTATATGCCATCTACTCATTTTAGGTAGAGTTGTACCCAGGGATTTGATAGAAATATTTCAGGGGAATGCACCTGCACAAGGTGGGGAAGGCAAGTTGTATGTCTGAAGAACAGGCTTTTGCTCATGGTAAAATGATTGCTGGAGACTGCTTTTTAATGGTACATGCAAGAGAGGTTTCACATCTTTTCCAATAAAGATTGGAGCTGCACTAAGCAGCCTTTTCTGTTTGCTCGCTGTGATTTTAAAAATTAATTTGGCTCCATCACAGTATCCACAAGCATTCATGCCAGTGTTCGGTATTGACATTTACTCACACAAACTCTTGATACGTGCAGTGTATCATTCTGTTGGCAATCAAAGGAGCCAGGTAAGGTAATTACTGCACCCATTACAATGAGACCCTGGTATACACGGATAATTTGAAGCTGGTTGCCAACAAGTAATGCATCGATCTGAATTATGGCATGCTGAGTGTCTTCGAGGAAGCATGGCCTAGTTCCATACCTTATGTCAAGCAGTGGACTATTCTTCTCACATAATCAGAGATATATAATTGTGAATGAGGAAATACTGTTTCTTATTATCAGTGTCTGTGGGTGCAATGACAGAGATTACAGGCTCAAAGCCACAGTTGATGTTGGGTTTGGTATGCTTCAAGTGGGGCAGGAGGCCCCACTAAAAGGTTGGCCGAGCTTGATAAACAGGTAGTCAAATGAGCCTATAAAGGGATTCTAGTTCCCATGCACAGTAAGAGGCAGTTGTTTGCATGCTGTTACTCTGAATTGAAAGATAAAATTTAATTTGACCTCTTCACCTTCCTAATAATTTATACTGTGACCTACTTTTTTCCTCAAGAATAAAGCTTCTGCCATGGATACTAAGGCCAAAATGGAAGATTTAGACTTGATCAAATAAATTATTCCTGTTTAGCTTTTGTGGTGGCCTTAATGTATATCTCTCTGATAGAATCAAAGCTCAAAGTAACTTTGATTTTGGAAGAGCACCCTAGCACATGTATTTAAAATTAAGCTTATGCTTAGATGACCTGAGGACTAGGAAGGAACATAAGCATTTCTGATGCCTTTGGGAGTTTCCTTCATTCAATCAAGAAGCAAACTACTCATCAATTGATTTTTATGACCAGTGACAGCTAACCGATACTGAACAGATTTTGACTGTCAGATATTGCATATTCCCAGCCTGGGTTTCTGTTCATTCCACAAAATAAAGGAAGTTCACACAAAAATACGTCACCTATGTTCCAGGAATCCTGTAATTGCAACCATAATATCTAAGGATGTGTGAGGTGTGGGTTTTTTAGGGAAGGATAACACCTTTCATTAGACCAACTGGTACAGCTAGAAAAAAAGCAGATAAGCTTTAAGTAGCCTCAATGAGTTGATGAAGAGACCAAGCTTGGAAACAGCCCCACAGGAGAATGTTTGGTTAACAATGTCAACAGCTGGCAGTTTAAAAATATCTTGATTGGTCATGTGCTTTTCTTTGTTATAGGTCCCTCTGCTCGTTTGAATCATGTATAAAGAACAGGTAATTGGAAAATCTAACCCCGTATGCACCCATAATCATCACTCAAGGTCTGAAGTGGCAAAAAACATCAAGAAGTTTAGTTTATTCTCTTGTCTACAAGCCAAAATAAGTTGTAGTTAATTTTCAGTGTGTTCCTGCATAATGGTTCTGAGGGGAAAATATGTTGCTCTGCTGTAAAGCTTCTGTGCCAAGGAATTGTGTTTTGCCTCTGAATATTTAAGGTTGCCAATAAACTATTCTTGTTGGCAGGTTAATAAGAATATAAACACTGTGCAGTCCTGTGTTAATACTTAATTGTGTTTATGGGCAAAATTAAGAGACTTTGCTCACTATCTGGAAAGTAATACTTATTTCAAGTTGTTAAAAATATGTAACTATTTCAAACTATTTACTTGCTTCTTATTTGATTTGGAAAAGGGCTGTAAGCAATTAGGATGAAAACCAGAATAAAGATCTATAAAAAAACAATCACAAGAAAAAAGTTATGGTGTATTATGAAGGACCTAAATTGTCATATGCTGGAGTCACTGGTTTTTAAAATTAGATGAACTTGATATCTCTGGTGGAGCTCTGAAAAGCAGACAATCAATAATGAATGTGAGACGATGTCTGTTGAAAAGTTACTTATGGGATATGATGTATACAATGCTAATATGCAAAGATATACTGAATCCTAGTAACATTCATGGCACTTTAAAAATATTGAGACACCTTAAAGGGTCTCTTATTTGCAACAGACTGTGAAGGTTATAAATAAAATTCAGAGTACTGCACAGAGGTCCAAGATTTAGAATTCATTCCTGCACTGCAAAATGAAGTGAAGCTGGTTTGTATCAGCAACCAGAACTTTTGTTGTGTCTTGTTCAGGTCATGCATAAGTTGGTCCTTTGTTTCCAATTTGTATGGCTGTTGTATGTTGTCTCACAAGTATTTATAGCAGCATCTTTTTCAAATGCTAACTACTTTGGTAGTTGTTGTTGTACATATTTTGAAAATGTTTCGTTAAATTGATTAAAAGGACAAATGAAAATGCTTTTTCACATTTCCTATATTGTAATGAAACTGAAGAAGAGAAGGTTTGTACATTTACGTTTTTATAATCACAGACAGGAGTGATGGCAGATTTTTTTTTTTTGAGTTGAAATTTAAAATGTATAGCTATGTAATGTTGAAAGCATGAGAATATTTAGCCATCTGCATTTAAAGTGACTGCATATTATATATTGTAAAATATTGATGTCTGTTAGTGCCACAAATAAAAACAAAATCAAAACCTGACATGGCTTGAAAGACTCTTTTTGCCAAATGTTTTCCATTTACAGAAAGAAATTAGAATTAGAGATGGACTTAGGCAAACCAGTATGCTGTGTTTGATATCTCATGTCTAATATAAAATGTCTCAAGCCAGGAAAGGGCTCACAAGTAATAATCTAGGAACACAGTGGAAATCATCAACTAGAATCAAGATTTCAGAGTTATATACACTTTGATAGTAATGCAGCACTGATAATAATCTATTTCCTCATTAGGGGAGCTAATTATTGAGAATTAAGGTGCTCTGTCACACCCTAGGATAAATAAGATCACCTTTGTTGACTGGTTAGCCTTCTTTTGCCTTAAAAGTTTTCTCAGGATGCTTTAGATCAGAAATATTAACATGTTAAAGATGCTATCACAGGGAAGTATTCAGTTAAATGCTGTAGTCCCACCAGCAGCAAATATAGCTTCCTTGGTTAGGTACCATAAACCAAAATTCCTGCTTAGTGTTGCCTGAAGGGCCTGGGTCTGTAGCACCTCCTTACTAACGCTCCTTTGGTGTAATAAGTTGTATGAGTATTTACTTTTCAATGTAAGGGATCCAGGACTGGATTTTGAGATAAACACCAGGCTTTTCAAGGCAAATGTCCTGATTCTGGTGGCTGGCACGGTATAGAACTAAAATTTATAAAAGAGTTCTTAATGAATAAACTTCTGAGTATTGAATTCCCATGGGTCAAAAACTATAAACAGCTGCAGATGAGATGTCACCTTCACTGTGACAGCAAAAAAATTACAAAAAATCCTGCTGGCTCAATCACAGCTCAAGCTAAAAATGGAGGGGGAGTTCAGCTGCTTACAGTAGGAAGCTAGACTGGGTGTTCGTTCCCTTCCCTTGTTGCTGGGATGCTCTTACATTGTCATCCCGGTGCTGTTGAATTCCTGGTAGCAGCTTAATTTAACCCTAAGTGAGCAGACATTTCACTATAATGAAGTCTAGTTATAGGTATGACCCTTCCATGAAATAGCTTTCTATTAATGCTTTTAGCAGTCTTCATTTGGGAAGTAGTCAGTGTTCTAGTGCATATCAGGCAAGCACTCTGAAGCTCTTCACCCACTCATCCCTTCTTTTACCCTGCTTCAGGGCTCAGAAACTGGGTTCCTACTGAATAACATTAGTTCAGGAGATGTGCTCCAGCACAAATGGGCATTCAGTCCATGGAACCATGCTGGAGGTTGTCCTAAGATAAAAGAAAAAACCCTGAAATTTGTCTGGTAAAGATATTGTGTCCTCAACGCCAAGTATTTTCATCTATATAGCTGTTCTTACTGGTGCACGCCGTTTGCTAGTGCAGACAAAGCCTATGTCTGCAGGTATACATGCCACCTAGGTTAGCCCCTGACACATCCTTTCATGGCACTTGTAGCTGGACAATCTACAGGCTGGTTTCTTTTTTGAAGAACTGAAAGGACGGTGAGCTCCCCTTTTCCCCAGTGTATCTCTCAGCCTCGATTTTCCCGATATACTCTTGCCTCAGTTCAAACAGAGGAAAGAGTCTGATATATGCCCGAATCATTTGGTCCTTTATATTGTCTTTTTGAGTAAGATATTGAAATGAGGTGGAAAATGGCATCACCATGGAAATTGAATGGATAATTTGGATTTGGTATCTTTATTCCTTGTACGGGTATAAATCAACGTTCAGGTCTTAGAGAAATCTATTCTCATGTCTCAGATAAAATTTGTAGGTCTCCCCTTCACTTTTTTACATGTTTTTATTAACTTTTTCTTATTTTACTGACCTCAGAGTATTACTCAACCATAAAGCCAGCATTAAATCGCTCTGATTAGATATTTAATTTTAAATAATATTGGCTGTCTGCATGAGCTATTTGACTTCTGGGACTTCATTACAGATTCTTCTTCCTTGTACAGACAGCCTGCTAACGTGGTTGTGCAGAGTATTGGACCGAAAGACCTTTTGACATGTTCATCAATCTACAGAGTTTCGAAAATGGCAGGATTCAACTTCCCCAGCTCATACAAGTGATTTGTACAATTTATGCTACATTTACCACAGCCAAAAATTGGCACTTCATCAGTGTGTAGGAAAAAGGAAGAGAACAAGAGATGCATTTATGAAATAGTGAAAAATGCCACCCTAAGATAGTTTGCGATGTTTTGCCTCTAACCTTTCCAGAACAGAAAGAAGCAGTTCTGTTGTTTGATGCTGCTTAGCATTAAGCACATGGTTTAATGTGAATGCAAAGATCTGCAAAAAAACTTGATTTGAATTAAATGTTCATGAAATTGTTCTTCATTGGTGCAATATGAAAAATACCAATTAGCAACTTTTATATATTTATTCGTGTGTACTGTTTCTCATCTCTAATCCTCTGTTGAGTTACACGTGCGTTATGTGTACCAACGTGCTTTGCCTCTGAGACTTCTGTTAAGATTTATGAGACTAGTCCTGTTCTTACTCTGTTTGTTACTGTTGAGCACAAACAATAAAATATGCTATAACCTTGATATAGCTATAGCTGCCATAATGGTTGCATTTCCCTGCTTGCAGAAAATTACCTTTGCAATAACAGAGTTCCTTTCTTAAAAATAAAATTAAACAAAGAAATTCCTACTTTTTCAGTAATGTTCACCTGGATTTGGTGCAACATTGTTCCAATCTGTTTTTCTTTTTCTTACATAGTAGGGTGTGGAGTTTAATTCATTGCTGATGTCTTCATTTGGCTGGAGAAAGTTTCCATATAGTTGAATTCCCAGGGTTGTTCATCAAAGTATGCTAAGATGGATGAACTTTTCTCAGAGCAAAAAGGTACTCTCTTTTTGTTATTGTTACTAAATATTATTAAGTATTTGTTAAACAAATATAATTTGGTTAAGTACTAACAGGCTACATGATGCTGCACCAGATAGGTCACATGCTCCTGTGTTTGTCTACCAATTTGAGGGGGGGGGGGGGGTTTGTTCTTGTTTAAACAGTTTTCTGACTTGTTGCAACACTGAAGACTCTTTAAAAAGAGAGATAAAATAGAACTGCTTAACAGTAGTATTGTGCTTTTCACACTTTAGGAGTTTAAGAACAAACTCGCATCCATTGTCTGTTCCCTCTCATCACTCATTCCGTATGTACGGGAGTGCACACACACAATCTCCTTCATTGTTTCAGGAAGTCAGGGGTAGTTAAAAAAGCATCTTTACCACAGGATCCTTTTCCATTTTTAACAGTAGCTTTTTTTGTCCTGTAAAATAGGAACTTTGAGAAAGTCAGAGACTAAGTTTTGATGCAGTCACAACAGCTATACACAGTCACTGCTGGAGGCAATGTCAAATCCAGCTCCAGATAATGCTATCTTCAGCCAATTCCTTTTGCTTTTTTCTTCTTTACATTTTTGTCTGTAGAGTGATAAAAACATGTACATGCCATGTCTGTTTTCTGAGGTCATTATTGTGCTCGAAGCCCCAAAGGTTTCCCCCTGAACAAAGCATAGTGGTGTTGCAGTTGAACACCAGACTGAAAGAGGGCATTATTCATACACAAACACCACTGTCCAGTTTGCAATTCAGGAGTTGAAAAAGGAAACCTTAATGAAAGAACAAGACTGTGGAACATCATTGTCTTTCACATCATAACCTGTGTTTACTGCAATAGGAACAAAGCAAGCACAGTGCAAGTATGCATGGGTTTCCTTTGTCTCATTTCATGCATTCAACAGAGGAGTTTCTGTCAGAAGCACTGGGACCTGTCCCTTGTAGTGCTTGGCACGGGGGCAGTGGGTCACAACTTGACGGTTCTGGTTTGGGTCGCACTACTTATCGGTTCTGTAAATTTTTTATTTTTTTTTTTTTTTGCCTTGTAATAAACCAAAGTGTGGTTTGTTGTAGCCAGTTCTCACGATGGCAAACTGAATGCTTCCATTACAGTGATGAGCAAAGTCTCTGCAGGTGAATGGCAGTTGAGGTGGAGAGTGATTTGTTAGACGGTAGCTCATGCAGTTTCATCTCCTCCTTAAACCACAGGTAATGGTAAAGGGAGAGGGAAATGGATTGTGTCTGCCCTCTGACAAAAGTGAGACACAGGTAACCCAAAGGGCTGCAGTCCTCCCTTCCACAGCAACACCTAACAGTGCAGATGACGTACAGGAAGCACCTCGCTAAGCCGTAGTTCCAACAAAACTCCTGATGCATCTGGATTTTGGAAGTCGCCAAATTGATCCCAACTCTGCAAGTATCTCTGCTAATAGAGCTACATGGTTGGTTGATGTGCTCAAGACCAGACTTGGCTGTCCCCACTGTAGGCCCTTTGCTGGTAAAATCCAGCCCTTGGTCCTTCAGTCAGCCATGGTGGTGGGTGAACCCAGCGCGTTCCCTAACCAGCTGGCACTGAACACAGAGCAGTGGTTTGGCTGCCTGCACAGTGCATGTCCCCTCATTCATTAGCCTCACTGCTAATGTTCCAAACTTCCCAGCTCATGGAAGGAACTGTCAGAGGCAATTTGCAGATAGCCAGTGCTGCAGAAGTGCAAAGAGTTATATTTTTAAGTGTTGTTGAATAATTTAGCAACAATTCTCTGTTATGTAAAATTACTGCTTTACTGCTGCTGGAGCCAGTGTTTGTACAAAGTGTTCTTCTAAGCCCAGTTTCACAAGTTAAAGCTTGCTAGTTTTATCCTATGCATCTGTCATTAGAATTTTTCCAGTTCAAACTGGGAATCAGTGCAGGTCTTACATTCCAAGAGAGGGCTGTTCCCCTTCCTCATTCTCATCTATACTCCTGATCATCCTACCTATTTTCCAAATAGTCAGTTTTGCACTAGGTTGCATATTAGTGCTTGTTTTGTCCACAGAGAAGGATGCTGTGTTATGTTTTTCCATGTAGATGCCATGGAAGTCATCCTCATAGACCTTTTCTTTCTATTAGGGAGCAACCTATGATGCATTTCCATGAAGAGTGGCCACAGGTTTCATCCTCTTACCCTGGGGTAGAAGTCTGTGCACTAACATGGACAGGGAGCGCAGAACAGGGACAGATTTAGATACATCTTGATTTGATTTCAGGTTGGAAATTGTTCCTTTGAGATTCTACAGCTTCTCTGTTCAGAGCAGGATTATAAGGCCAGGGAATGAAAACAAAGAGCAGTATTACTGTCACCCAAAAGCATGCTTGTAAGGGTAAAGTGAGATCGAAAAACTGGGAATTCAACATCAGGACATGTGCAGAAACGGAGAAACTCACAGGGTTCCTTAGGACTCTGCATCTCAGGTACTGCTTCTGCCATATTCTACAAGTGTTGCCAAGAGATGCTTAGTTGAAAATGCAAATATGTTCAGGGCTGAAGGATCAAAAAGCAATTAAATTAAAAACTGCTGACAGGTCAATCTTAATAGTCATTTCCATGCTGAAATAAGTCAATAAATCTTAGCTTGCAATAAATCTTACCACATAAAGGTGGGCTTGCATAACAGGAAAATGTAGTAAAATATAGCAATATATTTTATGCAAATGCTTTTTAAAAGTAATGAGTAGCATGTTTTATTCATCTTGTCCTGCCATCAAAGTGGTCAAGAAGACATTGGACTTCTGGAATGGGTTAATCCTTTGCAGCAGAAGTATGCTGAGCAGGCAGAATGTCTTCTATTTATATTACTATTTACTTATATTTGTAAATACAAGCCTTAATTGAGCTCCTGAGCCCTGCTGTGTTTGGTACTGTGCAAACACAATGTGAGTGACTGTCCCTGCCCCAAAGACCTTTATAAAGTAGAAAAGTCAGAAGGAGGATGGGAGCAAAGTAGTCGGGTGACTTCCCGGTCACCCAAGATGTTAGTGGCAGAGGCAAATCTGGAGCTCTGGACTCCGATGTCATGCTTTGGCCCTGTTCTCCAAGTCATGCAGCTTCCTGGCCAATATACTAAATGCAGTAAGTACCTATCAAATAAGAAACAAACTCAATTTCTCATGATAGAGTTCAAGCTTCAGAGAGGCAGGGAAAGCAGCTGTTCCGCTGGCTTTCATACCAGACACCTTAATGTACCCCGTGTTTTTATTTGTTCTCCCAAATGCATGAATTATGAAATATTAGAGAATATTCATAGGTATTTATATCTATAACTAGTCACACCTCCAACAAACACATGATACAAGAGGGAACTGGAATCCAGCTGCTAAATTTAAAACAGATTTTCTGCATGGTAGATGTTCCCTGATTGTTAAATAGCCTGTATCTCCATTAGGGCTTCCTGCCCACCTGTAGCTATACTGCTTGCTACTCCCAAGGGAAGACCTGAGAGGAAAAGTTCCTGATATTGCTGCTTGAACAGCGCCCAAGTGCTTTAACAAGGATCTTTCTATTAGCCCCTGTATAAACACAGGACAGCAGCCCAGGCAGGCAGCTCCGGGTGGAGGGAGTGCAGATAGTTTTAAATCATTTGCACGTTCTAAATCATTGGGCATGATCTGTGAAGAGTAGATCTTGTGTAACATACTGTGCTTGGGAGGCAATGGAGACTGTTTCAGGCTAATAAAATTCCCAACAAGTGACCCGGCACAGGAGAAGTCCTGTTCTCAAGGAAAAGCCTTACATCAGCAAAGGCTCACAACTTGCCCTTCTTTTCACAGTGGAAAGACTAGGGATTTTAATCCCGATTCTAAAACAAGTCAAAACCTGGTGAGCACAGTAATTGCACAAGCAAAGAAAGAGCTTGGGGACAGCCTGTACTTCCCCCCCGCCCCCTTTTCTTTTTTTTTTTTATTTTCTCATTGAATCAGAAGAGCTGTTCTTAGGTTTGTGTGGTCTCCGGCAAGATGCAGTACCTCACCTCCAGAGTGTTTTTCCTGGCACTAACAGACCGCACAGAGCCCAGCCCACGGTAATAACGTGCCGCATGTTCCCAAAAGTGGGAACAAAAGGTGAGGATTTCTTGTTTTCCTTGGGATGCTGATCTCATGTTACATTACTGAGGGTGCAATGTGAATGAGATTTCTTAACTAATTTCAGCCAGGTCCCTTCATGTTACCGTTTCCTTTAACCAGAAGAAAGTTTTCTACCATTACCAAGGGGGGGGGGGGGGAAGGAGCCTGTCTTTAAAGTTTTTGCTCAAGCCTGGTCGACTCAGGTTTCGTACTAGTACAACTATTTCCATTAGAGGTGTGATATTTTTTACTGAAATAGATAAACCAATATAACCACTAGCTGGGGACACTGTTGTACTGGCACAGAGGTGCTTTATACCAGTACAGCTTGTTCGCCTGCTTGTATGGAAATAGATATTTAAGCATAAATAAGCATCTTTATTCTGGTATAACTGTTCTTACCCTAGGGAAATTATACCGTTTTTACTATACCAGTATAGTTACAATTTTGTGTGCAGCCAGCCCTTCACAGTGGTACACCTTCTGTGTAGAAAAGCCCTCATGGTGACCAGTGTCTCACTGTGCCAAAAAGCTGCAGAAAGTCAATGAGATTATTCAGGTATTAGTTATTCCACTAGATCAAGCTATGAAAATCTGGTGGAGGAGGAAGGGTGCGTTCATTTCCGTTTGTTGGCTGGCAAAATAGTCCATGTATATGGGACATTGACTGGCGATGGTTTTGCTGGTATCTAGAGGCAGCAGGCAGATAAAATGAGTCAGTATTTTGTACGACATTTACAACAGGAAGAATTACTCTTACAATGTCTGCCTAAATTCATTTTATAGAAGAAGAATAAAGCTTCGGTAGCAGAAGGGTGTCACTGAGTGTCTCTCTGCTTTGGAAATGAGCATCCTTCCCTTGCTCACACATGGGTATCTCAAATTTGCCTCAGTACAATGTAGAAGCAGAAAGCCATTATCCTCTGAGAGAATAGCCTATTCAGTTGTTGTCACTTACAGACAGTATATATTAAGAAAAAAAAAAAAAAAAAAAAAAGGAGAAATACAACTTTTAAGGGTAGTCAGCAGTTATGTGAAGCTTTTCACCTTAAAATGCCTTGCAAACTCTAGTTATATTTAAACTCATATCACTAGAGTACGTATGTGCGAGTCTATCTGTGTGGGTGCTCTGTCCTTTTTTATATGCTCTACATAAACATACAAGGAAGATAGACAACACTCAGCAGGTCAGTATATGTAACAGGAAAATGAGTTAACAGTGCATAGCAGTGGTTGGAAAACAGGCGAACTCCTGCAGTCAGGACTCCTGTGGGAGGGGAAGGAAGGGAAGGACATTGTCTCACAGCCTCTAGTTGCACTGAAAAATGTAATCAGCCTCTCCATTTGTGTGCTAAGAAAGGTAGCTTGAAGAATGGGATGGAAATGTTTTTTAAATACCTGCTGACAGTGTCATTACTTATAGTGTTATTGATAGAATATGCAAGTTGGTGACCCAAGTCCTTTCCCACTATATACAAATTCACAGTTTTGCTCTCTTTGCCTTTAATAATTTAGAGGTCATTTTGGCAGTGTGAAAATGGTATTAATTCACCTGCTATCCTGATAGCCATTATGAGAAAATCACAAAGTCAGAGCAGTGGCTTGATTTTTATGACTGAAGTCTTCTGCAGACATGGGTCTATTATTCAGCTGCAGAGCTCTGTGGCCCTTGAAGCCGAGTTGCAGGGGTGAAGGTCACTGCTCTGCCAGTAACCATGTTGCTGTTACATGAAGTTTTAATCAGCAAATACTGGGCAAATACAGCTCTGGTACCGTACTGTTAAATATAATGGAATTTGCCCCACGGATGACTGTAGGTCCTCGTTGTTAAATCAGCTCTGCCTATTTACCTTTCAGCTGCAGTTTAGGCATATGAAATGCGGCATAATGTAGCTTTTCCCACATCAGAGGCTTGAAGAAACCGCTTTCCTGTAGCACTGCATATAAAGAGGTAACGTTTCTTCATTTGCCTCGCATATCAAAATTCAAGGCAATCAGTCATTCATTCTACATCATAAATAATACATGTACCCAACCAAACACAAAAGGCTGTACTTCTGTCTGCTTTCCCCTCCACACTTTAATAAGATCATCTGAATTTCAAGATGAAATGTGCAGTCTCATATTTAAATCATTAGATCCCTGTGTGGTATTTCATCTTTTTTTGCAAGGTCGAGGTGGCCAACGTGGTCAAAGAAAGAAAGAAAGATAAAGACTTTATCAGCAAAGCAAATGCAACTGGTTCATGTTGAAGAGGAAATAGGTGACCCAGAGAGGGTAAAGACTTGCCAGAGATTTGCGAGGGAGCTGTAAATCAGTGGTTTCAGACCACAGTGAGGTGCACTTCCCCTGTGGTACACTGTCCCGCAGTAATGAGTCCTCAGCTACTCCGTTGGCCCTTTCCTGGGTTTTGATGTGTTTTGCTGGAAGGGTAGCAGTCCAACTTCCAAAATGCATGTGGCAATTTTTGGGAAATTGGAACAATCACCCAAAGGAAACAAAATGTCACAATCTCAGTAGGTGGCTAGGAGCTAAAACCTCCTGGTTTCTGAGCAGTTTCTGGCTGTGATTGCCTCTTTGGAACAGGGGATGGTCCTGAGACTGAGCAAGCCTGGGTTACATTTTTGCCTCCTCGCAGACTTCCTCTGTGACCCTGGGCAAGCCACTTCACTTTTGCATACCCTGGTTTCCAGTCCTTTGTTTGTACAGGATATCCCCTCTCCTGGCCTCCCCTGTTCCGCCTGTTTCAAAAGAAACCTGGCAGAGAATGAGGAGGTACCTGAACTGCTGTGCGTTTACTAAGCACTGGGGAGGTCCAAGTCTTGGGCCGCAGTTGTGATGCTCCTAACATACCGCTATTACAATGTAAAGGCAATTAATTTAACCCATCTGTGCTAGCTTCCCTGGATGTGAAACTCCAGATATTTATGGTGGGTCCTGACTCACAAAGGTGTTGTGGGTAGTGTTTGTGAGGCACTTTGTTGCCTAAAGGTGCCAAGTTTTCTCTACTGCCAGAAGATCTCAGCAAGTGCTCGTATAAATGCATTGGGCACAGGAGTATATAGGTAAATCTGCAGGAGTATCTAGGTAAATCTGCAACTCTTATTACCCTTAACACAAGCAGGAGCAGGACCTCAATCACAATCCAGAAAAATGTGAAACAAAACTTTGGCAGGCAAAGTAAAATATATTCTCATGTCTTCTTTATATAACCATTTAGCCAAAAAAGAAGGTCATCTATAAATCCAGATAGGTCCAGACAGCTGAACTCTAAAGCTAGCTTACAGAAAAGGTTTCCAAAGCCCACATGGTCTTGTATGAGATTAAAAATGGATAAAAATATTACCTTGGACCACAGTAACCTGGGCAATCAGTACAGCAATACCAAGACCACCCCCAGCGGTGACAGCTTAGGCACAGAATAGCTGCAGACGTGCATGATTAAAGCATGTAGAACACTAGCAGAAATGTCATGTCTTGCCCCCTGGTTATACCCAGATTGTACCTGGTTATACCTGATTATACCCCCTGGTTTTACCCCCAGTAAATTTTGCCCAACTAGTTAAGTCTTTTATGATGCCCAAACCTGCTCTCCCTCTCCTGTGATGCCCCTTACAGGACCTTTCAGGAAGAAGAGAGGAGATCACAAATAGAGGACCTTCAAGGGGAGCTAACTAGGCTGTGGTGGAGGACTACCAACTGCAACTGCAAGACAGCTTCAACTCAAGTAAGCTCGTTCAGTAGCCCAGTTTGGGCTAGTTGTGGTCTTCTGGGCAAGTTGCTTGTCCCTTCCACCATGTCAAGCTACTCTGGGCACCCACTGGCATAGTGCTGAGCTGTGGCATGATGTGCTTCGCTCCCACTATCTTGCAAGCAGCCCCATTTCCTAGCTGTGATGCTGGAGGCAAGAGCAAACCTTGGCAGCTTGGATGGAGCTCATGGCGTCACTGCTTGGGGAAGAGGTCAGAGATTTTCAGAATTTCATGGCTCCTCACAGCCAGCACAGCCAGACCACAGTGGTCAACAGACCGGTGACCACAGAGCAGTCACTGGCCCACGCTGAAGATTATTCATGAGAGGAATAGGTTGTTTCCCCCTCCAATTATCTTTTTATTGCTGAAAGCAAAAAAACAAAAATCCTTTAATTGCATGTTTTTTCGAGTCCATGGGTTAAAGATAAAGTAGCAGGCTCTGTAGAGGACAAAGTGAAGAATTATGATTATTCAAAACACCACATATTCTTTCCTACTGCTTTTTCTCTCTTCTCTAAGCTGCTGAAAGAAGGCTGACAGACATGTTCCTGAACAATCCTTTGTACATGACGTATCTAGAAATTTAAATAAATACGTAGAATGAGTTATATTGACTGTCTTGTATCTAAATTAATCACAACGCAGATGGAGTGGGGAAGATGTTACACACTCACGCACGCACACAAGCAGGAGTCGTACCTCTTGAAGATGTTAAAAAAGAAACCTGTAAAGTGATGGATGAAAAAATAAGAGTCCTCTCTACATTTATTTAAATATGCATCCTCTGCAGTGCTTATCTGAACTTGGAGCTCTTGGAGGTGTTGATAAGCAAGACAGACCTATTAAAGCCTCATTAATAAATCTCCAGAACATGCACCCAGCCCCATGTCAGGTGTCCCCAGAGCCCCCAAGCTCATGCAGAAGCATTAGCAATGTCTAAAAAAGATTGGCGTGTTGCTTCTCTACACCTCACCCCTTTCAGACTCCCCCTCCATAAGCACTGAGAGTCCATGGCTCCCCCTCTCTTAGCTGTGAATACTGGTCTAGCATCAGTATTTTCAGATCTTGACTTCTAGCCCAACTTCATCCCTGGGTCTTGCACCACACATTTTAGGCCAAAGTCTGAGGTTTTCCTGAGAAACTCCCTCCCTAGCTTCCCCTGCTCTTCCTGGCAAGCAACCAGCCCCGCTGCCAGGATAACCCTGGCTCCTCCTGGAAAACAACCGAATGAGCCTGGCTTTCTTCCTCCCAAAGGCAGCTGGTCTTCCCAGCTGCCTGGATGGCTCAGGCTTCCTAGAGGGAGTTTTCTGGTACTCAAGCAAATCTTATGGAGGGAAGGAGGAGCCACAAACAGAGCAAAGTCAGGGAGCCACCTTTCAAAAGCAGCCCTGTGCAGTGTGCCTCCTGGAGTGTGGCAGAGCCTTTTGGGATGGACTTGAAGCTGCTCTCGCTGTCCCTCTGTGAGTGGATTCATTGGTGATGGCCTTAAGCCCGTTTTACACACACAGTCCTAGAGCCAGCTGGGCTAGTTTCTGGAGTAATTATTGTCCTAAGGCGTCATTTGACAGCAGCAGAAAGTCAAAGGGGCACATCAGGGATCTTCTCATACTTGGTCTCATCTAAGTGGACTCCCAGTAGCTGGGGGTTAGTGAAAGAACGACCATAAGTGCTCTCTATGACCTGGGGGCTCCCTTCTCCAACCTACCACAGGCTGATTAGTTAAAACCCCACCTTCACTGGTTTGCCTCACAAATCAGCTCCCTGAGAGTGTAAATCTTGCCCTCAGATCATAGACATGAGTTTGTCAGTGACACAGCTAGCATTCTGCTCCAGCTGGATACGGATGGTTTATGAGGTGTCGTTCCCTTTTGCCAGATCTTGCCTGTGTGTTTGTCATCATCTTGTGAGCTTCTTAAAGCAAAATTTGCCATGGGGATGTAGAGTTAGAAAGGGTCTTTTTGCTCTGTTGCTGCAAGCTACACTTACTGTTAATCCATTCACAGATCATTACTTTTCATGCACTAAGGTTTGGAGCCTTAATAACAAGCTGAAAGGCTGGTTTGCTCCTTCCTTCCCTCATTTAAGCCTAGTCAACATGTGTTCATGGGCGGTTTATATCTCTTCTAGCCTTTGGAAACGTTGGAGAAATGCTGCAAAACTTGCGAGTTGGAAAAAAGAGCTAAACATTGACATTTGTTGACTTCAACCATAGTGAGCCCCCAGGTGTGGCCCTGCCTCTCCTCTGCAAGTTCAAACCTTATCCCTATGGCAGGCAGCTGCTGCAGCAGGACTGAAGGGGTGTTTTCTCCCTTACGCTGAGATCTGAGCTCGCTTGCAGCCATGTAGCTGAACAGCGTATTTGTGCAGCAGAATAGCTGGTAGCTATTGTGGTAGAAATGGGCTCTGTAGTCTGCTCAGCCTTACAGGTAAATACCTGCCTGCTTAACAAGCTGTTGTTTTAGAGCAATTTTTAGGATCATCTTGTATTACAATAGTCCAGGCTTAAAAGCTTTGATGTCTCTTTGATAGAAACTTCGGCTCAAGACAGGTTTTTTACCTCTGTTATTATTCTAAAAGGGCATGAAGAAGTCCTAAAAGGTTTGCTTAGTTTTTCTGACCTGTAAGGTAGTTTTATGATAGCCTCATTCATGCCTGCTGAGAGGACTAATGAAGTGGATTGGGAGATTTTTCTAGCATTTGCCGAAGAAGCAAGGCCATACATTTTTTAAGAAAGCTTCAGTTTAGTTTATGCTACGAGTTTAGTGTGCATAAACAAAAAGCTGGGCACATTTGGGTTCACCTGCATGATTGCTTTCCTAGTGGTCATGGTACTCCACAGGCTTTCCTGCTACAGGACACAGGTAGTTGGCTTTCCCCAAGTCCTCAGTGCTCACATCAAGTCAGACAGTAAGAAGCATGCCTGAAAAATTGAGCTGGAAGAAGAAAAAAAAAGAGAGAAAACCTGAATTTCTGAGCTAAAGTTTAAAGAAATACATAAACAGCTTTCCTATCTTCTATGAGATGAGAGAAGTGGTCAGGCAGGTAGACTGAATTTTTTGTTATGGTTCCCTTTAAGGCCTTAAAGGAGTTGAATAAAAGGCACAATCTCATATCTTTCTTTCTTTTCTAAGTATACTGAACATAATAAGTGGTTTTATCTGATTAAAGAAGCAAAATCCTGACAGAAGGGAAAAAGATATATCTTTTTCTTAGGAAATGCTCCCTGCTGGTTTTTGTAGCCCCCGCACCAGACTGTAAGCCTTTGGACATGATAAACTCTGTGACCTCCTCATGGGAATTAAAGGTGGTTTGATTTTTTTTCTTTTCTTTTTTTTTTCTTACTGCTCCAAGTGATATGAAGCTTGGCTGCAGACATTAAAGGGCGTTAAATTACTCAGTTTCTAGAGCTCACTTTCCTTCTTAGAAGGACTGTTGCTCTTTTTTTTTTTTTTTTCAGCTTGATAATTTGTTGCTGCTGTCTGGAAAAAGGTCAGGCTTGCTTACATTGTACAGCATTTCTTTAAGGTTTCTGGGTATTTTCTTAGATGGGAAAAGGCTGGATGCTGTCACCCTCCATGTTGTACAGGTTCTGTTTTTCACTGAATATTGGAAAAACTTCTCATAGTTGCATTAATAGGATTGAAGTCCATTTGCAGAGGAAAATTGCTCTGTAGAGCGTTTGCAGAGGTGATTGCTGTATCAAATAGAGATAGCATCTTAATTGCTGGTTGCAGACAAATCCTCTTCTTTTAGAGTAAAGGCATCCTGTGCTGAGTCAGCATTGGTAGCCTGGCCTGGCCTGAATACAATGGCCTGAACTTCTCTCTCTAATATACTTGATCAATTATACATATGTTATTTGCTATGCTAAAGCAGGAGCTCTTTCTAGGTGGAAGGAGCAGTGTGATAGCTTGGGTCCTCTCCTTTTAACACTAAACAAGGAATTGTATCAGAAGGAAAACTGTGGTACCCCCAAACTCGCTGTTTCCCTGCAGCACTGTAGTACCAGAACTTTCCTGGCTTTTTTCTATCTATCCTTTACACTTCTTTATAACTCATACCTTCAAGGCATTCTTTTTAACATATCTTCAGCATGACCCCTCCATGGCCATGCTGGTTACAGCACAGGACTTCTTGGAGCACGGTGGGGGTTTTCCACAAGCTCTTGCATCACCCTGCAAAGCCGTGACAGATTGCTTTCTCAGCCAACTTGTCCACACAGTGCAGCAGCCCATCACCCTGTGAAGCAGCTCTGCACGAGGAGCACTGACTGCCTCCTGTGAAGACCCAGTCTCCATAGGTGCCTTGCTGTCTCCCCTCATGGGGATAGGCTGTTAGCTCCACAGCTAGCTGTAGTTTAGACAGGTGGAGAGAGCAGGGTTATTTCTCGGGAGAGCTTGAAGAAGAGGCAGAGACATGAATGACTGCCCCATACATATTCTCGTAAGGACCTTGGTCAGGAGCTTATACTTAAGTCTGGGGGAGGAAGCCCATTCTGGGCCAGAAGTGGATGAGTACTTTGACCCCACCAGATCACTTTGCGTCTGTGATACCAAGCCGTGGCATCAACCAAACTGTTCTGGACATAATCATTAATGTGGCCTTACGTGTTCTAAGCCACCCTTGGGTGGTCACTGTCTGTGACATCCCAGATGCCAGCACTACAGCTGGGAGGCCCAGTGTGCCCAGCTGCATGTGGGCCAGGGATGCAACACAGGTCTCCTGCCAGCACCTTCCCATGTCTGGCAGTAACCAGGCTGTTTTACCCCAGTCCCACTAATCAGTGCAGGTTGCTACCCCACTCCCAGGTGCCTTCGTGCTCACCTCCATAGTAGCTCAGATGTACTCCAAATGACTGTCAGGTGTCTGTTCAAGCAATCTGTGAGGTGGCTGAAGGCCAGCAGGTGCTGTTGACAGGGCCAGCTAGCTGGGCAGTGCTGCCAGGATTGCCATGACTTGCTGTGTACTTTCCAGCCTGGATCAGCACAGCAGGATGCCCTGTCAGTCCCATGGCTCTGGGGAGATCACATAGTCCAGAAGGGATTTTGTCCAACCTGACATGAATTTTCAGCATTGGTTGATCCTAGGAGATGTGACCCTGTGGGGAAGAACTGGATAAATGTGTCCCTCTTCTCCTATCCCTCCATCCTGTCTCCAGATACCACATCACTTCTTACAGTTGTGCCACTGTTTGGTCTCGGGTATACTGACTTTTTCTTCCACCTCCTTCAGACAGTGTCCCCCACCCTCCTACCCTTCCCACCTTAGAAGCCTGTGTCTGCTTCTTCTGTAACACTTTGCACTGGTCCACCCCTGCCAGCCAAGCCATCAGGGATGGCTACCCCATGCATCAATAAAACCTCCCTATTTAAAGAAGCACAACAAAACCTCCTGGCTTTTTTTCTGGAGTGTCTGGCACTCAGCTGCAATGAAAGGGGCTTTTGTCGCTTTCTTTCCCCAATACTGAAGGAAAAGCACTTCCCCCCTGTGTGACCTTCAGCACTCCCTTGCAAATCCACTCCTGCCACACACACATGCACAGGCACATGCAAACATGTGTGTCATGCCCCTGCACAGTCACACTCAGCTCACTGCCCTCCCTCTCCATATGCACCTCAAGGCCTACCACAGGGCTCTGTCCTCAAGTCCACCCATGTCACTGCTCCTGCCCACGGTGGCCCTGGTGGCTGGGTCACTTCTCATCTCTCCAGTATGCCCTGAATCCTACTGTCTCACTTTCCCCAGGATTGCTGGAATGGGGTTTCCACTGACTCTGGATGAATACTGGTATTTCTTGTACAATTCAATCACACTTGAGCTTCTGAAACAAGATTGAGAGGTATACTTCATTTCATCAGCCCAAGTAAATAAAAAGTACGTTGGGAGTACATTCATTAGCTTAATTTAAACCTCTGCTATTTTAAAAGTATGTATTTTAGGTTCACTGTTTCTTTTCTAGTTTTGGATTCCTTTCAGCGTAACCAGGAAGACTCAGAACTACTGTTTCAAAAATTAATGTTGGGCTTCAATTGATATCACTACATCCAGGCGATGAGCTGAGAACAGAAAAAGAAAAAAGAAAACAAAAAAAAAACCAGCAACCCATAATGCAAAACTCGTGATGAGATCCTAAGCTGTCAACATCAAATACTTCAAGCTACTTAGAAGACTGGACATGTCTAGCCCAAATGGGTGTTTGATTTATGGCATACCATCATAAATATATACTCATGGGTTGTTTAATCACCACTTGTGAAGCAAGGTAGAGACAGTAGTAAGTGCAAGCAGCCGTACTGTGTGGTGGGGATGGGGATGGGATGGGGATGGGTAACCTTTTCTCTTCATTGACTTTCAACAGAGAAGCCACTGGGAACACAATGGGACAAAAGTCAGGGAATCTTGTTCCAGTCATCTTTCACTGGCACTTCTTGCATCTTTGGTGACAAGATAACCACTTGGCCCAGCTTTTTGCAGCCCTCCTGTGCTAAAGCATTTTGAGTGTGCCTTGGTGCTGCGTGTACCCTGTATGTAGATGCATGGAGCATCTGCCCAGACTTAATCCTCGTGGCAGGACTACACAGTTTGCAAGCAGCAATGGAAAAAGTCACCACACAAGAAACACAGTGCTCTGTGGCATTTGTATCTGCTTGGTTTTAATGCCAGCTCTGCTCTACCGCCCCTTCTTCAAGTCCACAAAGAGCAGGGAGATGCTCTGGGATAGGTGAAGCGTTTCTGCATCAGAAGGACGTTGGCAACACAGGTAGGAGCTAAGCATGTAGTATGGGACAGGGCTTAGGGTCAGGCACAGGTGCTACATTAAGTAGGGAAAAGGTTTTCTACCTCCCAAGACAGTTAAGTGAGAAATTAAAAGCCCATGTGAGCTGAAGAAGATTGAAGTGATGCTTGGCTGGGACAGGATTGGGAAGTCACTGGCTGTACCCCAGTCCTGAGCAAGCCTCTCTTTGTGCCCTGGGGAAACGCAGGGAAGGGACAGGGAAGGGACAGGCAATTTTGGCACTGGATCTGTGCAGCGGCTCTCTGTGCCTGGCAGTTCTGCCTTGGGAGGAGGCAGACGGGACCCCTGACCTGAGAGGGCAGTAGGAGAGCCAGGGGGAAGCAGTGGGAGGCGAGAGTCTCCAGCAAGGGCCGTAGGAGGGAGGCAAGCCCCATTGAAGCACTATTTTCAGTCCATACTGTCAGGCAGGATTTGTTCAGGGACAATACATTTCCCCATCATGACAGCTCTGGCAGACAGTGCAAGCGTGGCTGATCCAAAGCCCTGCTCAGGGGCTTGCTTCCTAATTAGGAAGAGAATTTAGGAAGAGTTCCTGAGGTTTTGTTGTTGTTTACCAACACCCTGGCATTCACCTTGCTAGGGCAAAGCAATTCTGCAACCTGGAGACCTCTGGTAAAAACCTGCCAGAGGAAGGCTGATGGAGAAAGTATTCGTGGTCTGAATGGTCACACAAAGGCTCTGTTTGCACACAAAGGGATGCACAGGCTTGACTCTGACAAAGGAGTCAAATGAACAATGATTTCTGAAGATGTATTTAAAGCAGAATAATGAACGCTATAGAGGAAGTAGCCATACTCAGAGTGCAGGAATGGGAGAGACTCAAGCAAATTAGGAGGGAAATGTAAGTAAAATACAATTCTTTTAAAGAAGGTGCTTTATGCACAACCAATAATTAACTTACGGAACTTACTGTCCCAGCTGCTATTATTAAGGTCAGCAAAGAAATAAGCTTTAAAAAGGTCCATGAATAATAAAAAACACCAAGCATTGCACTAGGTAGAATAACAAATTACAAGGGATATAAATCACCATGCTTTAGATCATAAATAGCAATAAATTGCCCAGGGATTAGAAAGCAACTTTTGCTAGGGGCAGGTTCTTTAGTAATTGCTAATTTTAGCACTTCTTGCCCTTTTTCTTCTCTGAGCATGTGGTGCTGGCCACTGCCTCAACAAGAGAAATAGATGGCAAGCAGGTATTTTCTGTGCATGATGTATTGTAGTGAAGAAATTCAGCTTCTTCTCTTAGACAAGAACTATTTAAGAGGGAGTTTCCCTTACAGAAACACTACAATAGCAGCTGAAAACCTACAGTACGCTATTGTAATCTATAATGTTGGGAAAAAGCTTAAAATAAATAAATTTTGAATTATGTTAGCATTTTTAGCCTTCCCTGGTTAGTTCTTAGCTTTTGTCATAATTTTGTTTGCTTATTTGTTTTAGGATTTTTTAAGTAAGTCATAAACCAATTTCAGGATAAGCACTGTGCTTAGACTATTGTATTTTTTGTGGCACCTACTTTTAGCTGCTCTGTCAGACAAACTGATTTACAGATTGGATAAATGCATGTTGCTTCATTTGACACACCAGAAAGCCTAGGTTTGAGCTATTCAAGATTCCAGCTCCCTGCTAATAGAGATTAATACAGTTCCCTGCGTTAACATTTAATTTCTAGGCTGCCAAAAAGAAAGTAATTTGAAGCAGCTAAGAGACAGTCGTGGAGCTGAGCTGGGTACAAATTGAATCAAGGCTTTCAGAGCTCCTCTCACTGAAGCGTTGCTCCCTGGCTTGCTTCCTAGAAGGATGCAGGGCAATGTTACTGGCACAGGCGCTCTACAAAGACATTTTGTGCTGCTTCCTTGGCTTGAGGTTTTCCATATGCTTTCTCCATACTCAGTAATTAAGGGGGGCTCAGATGGCACCACTTTGGTGCCCTTGGGATGAGGAACGTGTGCTTGGGTCAGAGGTTTTGTAGCTTGGGTCTAGCTGTATAGACCAGTGACTATTCTGGTACTGCTCAGCTCTGCAGGATATCTCTAGGGGGTTTTTGGCTTTTCAGCATGCATAGACCAAAATCCTTTGAATTAACTTTTTTTTTCTGTCACTTTTCAGTACTCTCTTCATCTTATTTTGAAGAAAGGGCAATTGCATTATTTTTCTATTTCCTCTTACCCCAGCACCCCCTGAAACAGAACACTTCACCCTTCTGAGTATCTCTAACCCTTTCCTCAAGCTCAGCTTGCCACCAGAGGAGGGCATGGCCAGATGAAACCAAGCTTGGTCATCTTCCCTTCACTGGACAGCCAAACTGTTGGTACAGTGAAAACCAGACTCTTGCATGACACCAAAGCTGCTCCTAAACTGCATCTGACCATTCCCTCCATGGGAAAGCATGATCAGTCCTGCCCCAGGGAGAGAGACTAATAATACAGTCTCCACTGTTTTGGACCAGCTGCTTCCCTAAAATTAAATGCATTGGAGTGCCTGGCGTTTCTTCTGAGGAAGTGTTTATAAATGTTAGACAAGGACTTTACACCACTGGTTATCATTTTGCAGGATGTGCTAATAAGGCAATGCTCAATAGAGCCCATATATCACTCGTACTGTGCAAGCAAAACTGGTGGCAACATTTGTCTTCTCAGAGTGAAAAAAAGTGAACAACCTGTTGGGTTTAGATTCAGTTAGCAAAGAAAGTAGCAAAGATGTACTTACACTAAAAGCAGCCTGCATCTTAGCTCTGTACTGAGGCCATGATTTTCAGTTTTTTTCCATAGCAATGTTCATACCTGCCCTGTTTTTCATACACAAGCACACAAGCGCACACATATTTACTGTTTGGAAAGGTGAGAGAGTCACGATCCTTTCATGACTTTCTGTAGTTCGGGCCAATGCAGCGCGGTAGCCTCCCAGCGCAGCCCTGGCCAAAGTCAGCAGCTGGCTCCTGAGGTCTCAGTGGGAAGGGGACGCAAAGGGGGGTGGCTGCACTCAGCACAGTGACCTCCCGGTGACACCGCATGAATGGACAGCATGTGGCCACATAATATTTACCTGTGAACTCACATGTTTAGCAAGAGGCTTTGGTTTGTTTTCAGTAATGTTTCTGTCTCACCACAGGGCACTTAATCAGCATTTACCTGATTATTCAGTGTCAAATAGTTCTGCTAACTTTATTCAGCTGGGTTCTTCTCAGGGAAGGACGGCTGTTCCCATCCACTGAGTCCTTGACGGATCAGTTAAGTCAGCATGATCCAGCCTTTTTTCTGGGCTTCCAGATAGTGAGAAAGTAGATGAAAAATAATAGAGCCTTGAGACCAAAGGGACAAGGCAATTATCGAGGTTAATGATGTCTTGGATTGAATTGACACAATTTCAGAGGATCACAGGAGGAATTTATGGTACTTGGGGATAAGACTCTGCGCCCACACAGACAACTGGGCATTCCTCCCACAACTGTATTGTCTGGCCTGTTGTGTGTGGCACATAAATCCACTGATGGTTTTCTGTGCAAGGAATCCCACGTGGGGCCAAAAAGGCTTGTGGCAGTCATTTCCCCGACCCACCCCTCCTCTTCTGAGATCCTCAGCTTTCGGTGGTGCTGGCGCAGCGTGCAGAGCCGTGGTGTGCACGTGTGCTTACGTGTGTGAGCGTGCATGGGTACATGGGAGAAGGCATGCATGGAGGGTACAGAGGTTCTGTCCTAAACACTTCCTGGAATCTTGTCCCTCCTCTGACACTGCTTTTCACTGCAGTGAAAAATCTGCTTTTTCACCATTTTTCAAGAAAATCTGCTTTTTCACCATTGGCTGAAAGTTATGAGGAATACTGTAGCGCTGACAATTACTGTGAAAAGAAACCCTCCCCATATGGCACTGCAAACTAACTTAGAGAACATATAGAAACAAAACACCATTCACAAATCATCTAAAGGGGTTGGTTTAAAATGATACCATTAAATACTTTTTATTTTCCTAGCTGTTTTTTAAAGGAGATTTTCTCCATGGCAGAGTTTTGTTGGAAAAAGACTCACTTCAGCTATTGACTGCAAACAGACTAGCCAAAAATGCTTGCTTGTTTGTTTGTTTGCAGGCAGAACCTTGTTCCCCCCCTAGAGAACAGGTAAACTGGCAAACTGTTCACAACGACTATTTGCTCATCCTCATTTAAGGCCTGTAATTGATACGCTAAATGACACGATATGTTTCTATTCCCTTGGTGCTGTGATTAGATGACTGGATCTCTTTTAAATAGAAGAATAATAAAATAATGACTAGTGAATAATAAATCCTTGTTTGCATGCTAATACTCTGTTGAATATCAGGTGCAGTAGAAAAAGTGGCTATTCCCCAAACAATTTGCTCAAACAAAACCCTTGTTCTGAATTCAAACACTGTTTCTGCCATATCCAGTCATCTGTAGCCGGAGGCTTTGCAGGGGAAAGTGTGTTTCAAGGAATGATTTAAATAAAAATGGGCGGCTGCTTGGATCATAAAAGAGGGAAGGAGTTCCAAGAATGAGAAACAGTGTGGAAAAAGGGCCAAAATCATAAAATATAAATTTGTGCTTTTAGGAATCGTTCACTACTTTTCAGACAAAAGGAACCGCTTATCCTCCGCTGGCTGGGAAGCATGTCCCCAGCTCTGGGAGAAGGGGAGGTTGTGAGTTTGATGGGAAGATGATCAATACTGTAAAGGGGGAGCTCCGACACGACCATATGCCACCTCTTCACCCCTAGATTTGGGCTGCACGGGGCTGCACCTGAAGCCCCATGCTGCTGGCAGGCCAAGGAAAGGTGCCAGTGGAGCCCAAGAGCCTTTGCTTCTTGAGAAAAGGGACATGTGGCCTTCGAGGATTCCACTGCTGATTTTATGATGGAGACTAAGGAGGAGAGTGACTTTTAAAAAGTGTTACAGAATACTTACTTATGCACAAGCACCCCACGTGTAGGTAGCAGATACAGTGTGCCTGTGGAATGTGGGTGCGTGTGTGTGCGCACGCGTGTGTTTAAAGCATCAGACTGACAATTGAAGTTGGTTTCTAAGAAACAGTTTGTTTCTAACACAGTTTGGCAATGTGATAAGACTGACTGTTTGCTGAGGCTGAAGAGTTAAAATTGTCACATGTTGTGCAAAGGATTTGTATATGTTTATATTAATCTTAAATGAATTTTAATAACTTTATTAGATTTACTTAGGTATCTGCTTTGTTTGATTCATTGGATTACCCATTATGAGGACTAGATTTCCCTCAAACGTGGCAATACGCACGTTGCTATAGCTACCCCGGTTCTGGCTATTTTTTCTGTAAAGCAGGAGTTCTGAACAGCCTTCCTGTTCCAGCATCTGAAACAGTTCACCTATCATTTTTTTTATTCACGTGTATCTTGAATTTAAGACTTCAGAAGTTTGTCTTTCATTCATCTCTTGAGAAATAGTAAGGACCTTCATCTGAGGACATTTAAACTTCACTAAGTTACAGGAGAGGACAAACAGTGTTTGAAAAACACCTTTGAAATTAGAAATTCACAGAAGGGACATTGAGGAAACCGTGGGGAAGGAACAATGAAAGCCCTCCTCCGCAAGAAATAACTAGTGGAAAAGTAAAGAGGAAAGTCCAAAAATTAAAATGCAGCAGAGGTGTAAAAGCTCAGCAGTCAGACAACTACCTGTAAGGTGCCATCCACTAGGAAGTCCTAGAGATGGGGGACAATGTGTACAGCTTTCTTGTGTGTGCTCTCCCACTGGTGAAGGACATCACTGGAACTCGCTCTCTATCAGGACCAGGGGAGAAAGCTGACGTGATGTTCAATTTCTCCACGTGAAGCCTCACCTGAAAGAATGCTCTGGAGATGTTCTCTGAATATCAGGGGACTAATACTGTCTATCTAGAGTGGTGCAGGTGCACAATGCAGTCCACATTCATAACAACCCTCTGACACTTGTGCTCAGATGAAACTCTTAAGGGAGAATGTAGGGGCGTGCAGGCAGTTGGGTGAAGGAAGGTGTGAGGAAGATGTTTTGTGACTATCGTGCAGACAGGGCAGATGAAATTTTACTGCCTTGGCAACTACCATCTATCCCATCTGCCCCTGTGGCCACAAATCACGTCTAAGCAATCCTTCTTACATGGCTCCTGATGTTGCTTCACCTAGAAGCAAACACAATTTATAGCTCAGAGTTTCTTATGCAATGTTCATACCAACAGGCTGACTGAGAAATATTGTAGAGTCAGTGGCACAAATGCAGAGCGTGGGCTCAGGGGGTGCACCAGACTTTCCCTATTTGTGCTTGACAAGCTGTGTAGACATAGCCTAGAATTATCACCGTCCTCTACTCCATCGACATCTCTGGTATTTCCTCCAGGCCCTGCAACTGGCAGCACTGGATTCTTATTTTACCTGGCATCTGTTGTTTCCTTCAGACCAAATGGTAGCCAGTGTGTCTCATATACTTTAATATCATATTAGCAAAGCCCCAAAATATGTTCGAACACTGGGAATGTGGTTTCCTAAGGTTACACATTGTCAACTATTTTAAAGGGCAATTCAAGATTTTTGAGCGAGGTAAACAAAATAGGGGACAGAAGGAGTTTCTACCAAAGTAGGAGTTTTTAGCTTTCAGTCTGCCTGAAAACCCTTGAAGTTGGTTCAACAAACAGGGAAGAAACAGTTGGCTCTGTGAGGCATGCCCTGCCCCCTCACAGTGACTGACTGCCTCACCTCAACCAGCCCCAACTGTTTGGACTGAAGAAATGACATTTAACCTTGATTTCACATTTCATGGAATGCCAAGTCCAAAGGCTTTTATTATTCAACAGTTCGTCTAAGCAGAAGGGTGTGACTCTTTGCAGAAACGGAGATTTCAGACTTGATGAGGATCAAGTTACACCCTTATCACATATGGAATTACTTTACAGTTTCTAACAGCACAGGGTAGACTGCCTGGGATGTGCAGTAAAATCTTGCCATTCATCAGCAAATACTATAAATGTGACCTTATGTTCCTCGAATGAGCTGTAGACGCAGTTCACATTTCCCTGGCCCCATCTGTCACCCATCTCACCTCCCTGAGACCTCTCCCAGCTCCCTAAGGGCACCCTTTCCAAGAAGTAGGCCAGTCCCTTCACTTCCTTCTCAGTTATGAGCTAATGATATCCTTGCTTCCATCTCCAGGCTATACCTTCACATCAGCTGAGCATGATGCTTGCCCTTTACATGTCATGGGACCTCCATCTGGAATTCAGCTCATGCTTTGGGTAGGCATAACTCAAACAGCCCCTTCTCTGAAGAGCCTGGTTACACTTTGGGTTCAGGCTCTCTGCATGCCAGCTTTTGCAAGTGACAATATTTCCTTTCTTCCTGGAATCAGGCCCTTAGCAGATCACTGTCTTTCAATTGTTCTCTAAGCTTTGGCAAACAATCATGCCCGCTAGGCTGAGGACCACGGACTGAGGAGTCACCTTGAAGCTGTAAATCTTTTTGAGGGGATGCTGTTTAATTAGGGCACTGTTTTGACCTTTCCTGCACCTTTTTTTAGCACCACTCATGATCTAATGTTAATCATTCAGATAAGGATAATCTGACACACAGCTACACTGAGGTTATATGATATGCAGCTAAGTAATACACATTAATGTTCAAACTTTGTGCTAAGAAGCTAATGATCAAGTTATCCACGTCAAGGACACCTTGACCTGGTAACCTTAATAGAGACACCTTCCCTTTTACCATTGACACGATGCAGAGAGCTGTGCTCATGTACCAGTTCCTAACAATCTTAAAGCAGTGTTTTACCCAGAGATCACTATTTCTGCTTCATCTCCCCCAGGCACAATCTTGGTCATTACCCACCACACTACTTAGTCAAATGCCTTCTGGATATCAAGATTCAAAGTATACAGCATGTGCATCAAAAACCAGTATCCTGCCAAAATGTAGCAGAGACTGACTTCTGTAATCTTTTCTATAGAGAGACATCTTCATCGATGTGTTTGAAAATCAATGGTAAAAAAGAAGTGGTGCCTTTACCAGCCACTGATGACCTTTTATCGAGAGACCTAGTGCCTTCTGTTCTTTACCCATGATAATTTCATGTTCACTTCTGTCCCACTCTCCCCCACTGGCATAATTTCCTTTGAAATCAGTTGATCTCGCTGTTACTCTTTTTTTTTTTTTCCCCCTCTCTTGTATATGCAGCCTTATAGTACAGAGCACCTTACTTTTCTTTTATGCTCAGGAGAGAATCCTTGAATAACAAAGGATTAAAAAGCCTCACCTTCCATTTCTCTAGCTCCATGGATTTAAATCTGTTTATGCTAGTGGGGTCTCCAGCACAACATAGCTGCTCTGTGTCCAAAGACTTTGCTCATCTCAGTCCTCGCTTTCTAATCTTTATTTTGAGAACTAGCACTTTGACACTATCAAGAAACTATGCTTAAATAGGGAAATAAGATTTATTTTGAACTTCAACAGTATGAGATATCCAGCACTAAACTGTTAATTTGTTTACCTTAATTTTTAGAAACAAAGAAGGATGTTCTTCACATTTTCTTAAAGTAGCCCATTGTGCAATTCAATTAACTGCTCAAAAATAGCAGAATAGTAACATTTAATTACACTGGGATACACTGAACTCCCAGCACACTTGTTTAATCAAAAGTAAATGTTGTATCTGCAGAAGTTTTTTAACAATGTGTTATGACTACGGTATGTCATATAATATGTTATTAAACACAATAGAGAAAGTAATATAAAAACATCTGTTCTGTAGAACAATGATATTTTAACACAAATATCTTTCTATATTAACAGCCTGCTACAGAAGATGAAAATCTATAATAAATATGACCGAATTATCTAATGTTTTATCTCCTGCTATTTTCAATTTTGGCTTTGGCATCTTTCAACTTTCAACTACTGACTGCTCAGCATGGTATTTAACTTACCCAAAGTCATATTATATAATTTATTTATATAATTGGTTCCAGCAATATGCTGAGTGTTGTTTGAAGCACAGTGATAAAAACAGCTCTCGACGCAAATTATTTAGAGTCTAGATAGAGGCATGGTACAATTCCCTCACAGCTTAAAAGCTCAAGACACAAACAGCCTTTTAAAGTGTTAAAGATTACACTGATTTACAGAAGTTTCACTCAATGCTAGCAAGCTGACTGTGCACCTTTGCCCAAAGTCTCTCTTGTGGACAGCAGCATTACATGGGGTTACCTTCCACTCTATCTGACATCTTCAGGCACTCTCGGTCTCTTGCTAATGGACTCCAGAACTGGACAAAGGTGATTTCCGTTGTAATCAACCTCATGTCTGATTGTTGCATGCTGGGGTGCGGAAGTTTGCCTGCTCAGGAGCAAGGCAAGGGTCTTTCTCTGCTCCTTACACCAGTGATGAAAAACCCCGTGTAAATCATGAGGGGAAGGGACGGTCCCTGCCTTGGAAGAAGAGTCTTCCAGTAAGCATGGTGAATCATATAAAACACAGTAACATGGTGGCCATTAATTAAGCCATTATGCAAAAAGGGGTTGCTTCAGCAATTTACTTGCATCAGGCATTTCTAAAATATATGCTGTCCCACCCAGATTTTTCTTGAGCTGTGATCTCGGGACATGTCTCTATTACCAGCTGTGCAGGGGACATGGTAGCATTTGTCATGCGGTGAATCAGAAGCAGATGAGACAGAGACAATTTCTGCAAGGAACTTAAACAGGTTATGGTGCCTCATGCTACACCACAAGGAAGCCTAATCAAAAGCAGAGCTTTGCATGAAGCCAAGCTTCAGGATCACTGCTGCTTTATTCTTGCATGAAACAAACATCAGCCAACACTCAACAGCTATCTTTCTCTCCGAACACTGTTTAATTTATTGAATTGTTTAATTTATCACAATCACAAGGGTGCTTTAAAGCCTGAAATGTATTATGTCACTAAGAAATGCATGCTCGAAGAGGGCAAATTCTCCTGCTGTTGCTGTCATTTTTATAGTCGTTAAAATGGTCAGAGTTTTAATTGTTCCCCTAATCATTGCATCATATCTTGTTTGTGTTAGGACAAAATGCTTTATGGGCTGGTCGCTGTGCCAAAAACTGTCAGATATTAATCATCTAATGTCTCACTGTGGTCTGGGGATGCTGACCCTAGGGAAAACAAACCACAAATCACCTCCCCATCAACATACAAGGCTGCTGAGCTGTATGGCTCTGATTCCCGATGTGTTGGTAGGAGAAATGGGCCTGAAACCACTGGCATTACTAGGGGAGTCTTTCAGCTTGTCAAAAATGATAAACACATGACCCCAGTGTGTCCCCCTGGTCCTCTGCCCACCAGGGACTAGGGGTAACACAGAAATAGGACCCAGAGTAAAGGCTAGTTTTCTTGAGGGCACTGTCCGAAAGCTGAAGATGAGACCATATTGTTTCTAGATGGTAGCTTTCCAGAGGGAGTCAGCATGGGTTTTATATGGCCAACTGCCTCAAAACGAGTTGCTCTAAATCAGTCTCCTGGAATCCAGGCAATGTAAACCTTTCCTGTCCCCAGCACATGCCAGCATTCACAGCTGCTGAGATGTGGGCATACTCCTGCATCCCAAAAATAAATCGTGATCATAGCCGATATACCCAGCCCTGCACCCGGGGCTGCAACTGTCTTAGAGGCCAGCTGTGGAGAATGTGAGGCACTTAGATGATTAGGAAATGCTGGCTATAGAAGGGAAGAGAACACAGCAAAATATTTTTCATAACTTGTGAGTTGAGAAGCCAGGAAGACAATAGATGCAAGTTAAGACAGGGCAAGAGCTGTGGTGGACAGAATAAACTACTTTTGGAGTGCAAAAAGCACTGATGCATTAAGCTATCTCCAAACCGAGACCCGTGTCTTCTCTGCGTGGCTTTGATGGGGCTACACTGAATTACATCACCCAGAGGTTCTGACCCATGGTGTCAGGTTGGCTGAGAAGTTTTGTGTGATAATCTCTTAGTCCTTACAAGAACTGAGAGAAGAATGGGAGAATGGAACCCTGCTGCAACCAGACAAACTGCCAAATAATGTAAACTGCCCACTGGCATGTCCCATCACCTCTAATGTGGTGGACAGTCTAGTGACTTTGATTGCCAAGTCATTGGAACTCAGGAAAAATGAAAGAGCGGTGAATAGTGATTTCAAATGGACATGGCTAGAACTATGAATGTTGTAAGAACTGCCTTGTATCTCAAGGAACATTTCAGTTGCAGGAAAAATAAATCAAGCCTACAGCTCAGTATTAAACCCTTTCTGTCCCTTGATCCCAAGAGGTGGGATGATTGCCAGACTCTCATTTCATATGAGTAAGGGCTGAAGCTGCTCAGCACCTCACAGAGGCAGATCCTGCAGCTATTTATGAGGAACATTTGCATGTAGTGATGATCTTAAGTACTAACTGGAAGAACATTGCAGTCTGCCATAGTCCCAAATGCATCAGATAAAAATGGTACTAAAAGAAGATGATTTGCTGGGACTGACTCTGTTTAAATACTCGGTTCTCCAACAGAAAGGAAATCTTCATAAAATACAGCCTATAAAAAAAATAATACACCCTACAAGAATAGCCTAGACACCTTTTGTAAAAGACAAATGGTTTAATTATAAACTGATGCTGCTCAGAGTACATTCTCCTATCTTTACTACTATGATTCTTGGAACTGAGGGTTTGTGGTTATTGTTTTTAATTTTCATTTTGGGTGGAAGATAACTTTGTTTGGAGAGAAAACCAAAAAAAAAAAAAAACCCCGAGGTGGAGGAATTTAAGGTAAGACATCAGAAAGCAGCTTCCCTCCTCCTCCCAGTCGTGAAATAAATAAAGTAATAGCTCCACTACACTAGACATTCACTTTTCAGAGCTGGGTATGAGAGCTACAGAGACAAGACCACAGGAAACTCTGTCTCCCTGTAAAGTAAAGAAAATAACAGGACAGGTTGCAAAATGCTAACACAGGCAGTAACTTGCTGCTGAGGAAAAAAAAGACATGGTCAAAATGTGATAGATAGATAGATAGAGAACATCGAAGGGATGATTAGTCAATTTATGAACTGCCTGAAATCTAAAGGCCATATTCAAGATGTGCTCCCTTTCACGTGTGCTCTGCTTGACTTCTCCTGAACCCATTGTCTAACATAAAGTACAGCTTTTACCACGCACACCCCCTGCCTAGACTGTATAATTGGCAGCCAGTAAAAACTTCCTGAGAAAATAAACCAAATCTCCATTTCCAAATTGCATAAGAACCATTAAGCATAACCGAGGATCCTGAGAGAATCTAATTTCACTGCATATGCTTAAATACATAGTCTGATTAAAACATTACTTTTAACTGCAAAAGTAAACTTTCAAATACTTTTAAGAGGGAAGCCCCACATCCTAGTATTATATGTACCAAAGGGCTCTATCATTTGAGATGTGATGTGTAGAGTTATTTATACATTTGGAAATCAAGTGCAGATTAGGAAAAAATGGAGCCATTCAAATTAACAGCAGCATCTGCCTATTTTTCCTGGATATAAGTGACTATGTAAAGGAATTGTTCAGTTCACTGCTGCTCAAAAGTATGGTACCTTGTCTTACATTTGGTATTGTAAATAACTTTGAGTTTACCCTTTCTGTACCTCAATTTGCCTGCTAGAAAATATGAAATCATTAAGTCACTGCATACATTCAAGCAATGGTAGAACTGTGATACTTAATATTTAGGGAAAGGCATCAAGCAAAAACCTCAGGGTCCATCCATGTTAGCACTCAGAAGAGGATTTTATTTCATCCCTGTTTTCATTTACTCACTACATTTTCTGTCTCGTCTGACAGTCTCATACCCTTCCCACATCCCCACTAGTGCACAACACTTCTCCCGTGCCAGCCCCAGATGGGATCTGGGTGTGCAGACTCGGCCACTCTTTGGCATGCAGAGCTGCCACCCCTTGAGGTGCTGAGACCTGGCCACCTCCTTTCCTGCCACATAAAAATTCTGGCAGAGATGCTACTGTTTTATTATCCCATAATAAAAGGATCGTTTAGTGCTCAGCCACATTGCCCGCCCTAGGGTGACTGTGTCAGTCTCCATCACACCTAGCTTATCTCTTTTTTTAGGCCTCATTTTAGATAGAACCGGGTGAGCTTGCTGAGGTTTGGCTACACTTTTTTTTTTTTTTTTTTTTTTTTTTTTTTTTTTTTTCTGGAAGGTTAACAGTCTTGGACTCATCATGACCAGCATTGTAACGAGCAGATAGGAACCAATTTGGTGAAAGAAAGACTGACCACAAAAATGGCTGGCCTCTTGGACTTCTGGATTTGCTTGGAGGATAAACAACTTCTTGTGGCTTCTACTGATTTCACAAGCAAGGCTTGTAATGAATCTCCTCCATGAGGGACTCATTTACTGAAACACTTTAGCACCTGAGGATATCAAGTCAGGCTGATGAGCTCTATCGGACATGGAGAGACAGAAACAAGAGGGTAACATTACCCATGTATGACATACTGTCTGGGCTAAACTCTAAGACTGCACAAAGCAGAAGGACGTACTGTGAGTCTTATGTTCACATGACATATGATTGTATCACCATAAATTATATTTTTATAGTTTTGACAGATATATATATGAGTACACAGTACAACACAGGTCACTGAGTTTCTTTGTGTTTGTACGTCATAGATGTTCAGCTCCAAAATGTCCAAAGATTATCCATTTCCTCTTAGACCATCTGCAACATCCTAGAACAAGCGCAAAAGCCTTTTAGTTAAAACCTAAAATAAAAGCTCAGATTCTGAAAGCGGCAGAACAAAAAAGACCCTGATCATGGGGTTGGATTTCTAACACAGATGCTCATCTTGGCTTCATTTCAGGAGGCTCTGAGTGTACCATGTAATTAGGCAAACTCTTACCCGTCACAGCCCAGCACTGGAGCTCTGCTGACTTGTTGCAGACGTAGATGATGCGCTGACCCTGCAGCCCAGCAGCCTCCTTTGAGCTGAACAAAAGTAAGCATGGCACTTTTCTTGTTGTCCCTGCTGTAGTTTTAGGAAAGATAAATTTTGAAGTGGACGAGAGTAAATAGCACCATTTCATTCGTGCTCTAGATCTGGTTGCCACTCTTGCCTTCTGTGCTAAGCAGCTGAAGTCTCATGGGGTGGTTTCTGAGACACAGAAGCTGGGAGCTGAACACCGCAAACTGGATTGGCAGGCAGCTTGGGAGATTTTGTCCTTTCCTAAACTGGGATAACACTGGAGAATACAATAGACATCCTATTTCCCTTAGCAATAATCACGTTTCCATGTAGGGGCAAAACTATTCAGCCCTTTGGCATTCATAGTTTATTCAGTCATGAAACATATTATTGCCTCATAAAATGGGCCACCTGTCTCATTGTCCTTTAAATATTAACAGCAGCACCATAGAAATCAACTGCAATGGTTTTATTATAGTAATGTTCTGGGTAAATCTTATTACAGTGTAGAGTGGATGTCAACAAACAGAAAGAAAGTATGAAAACATGAATTTTATACAAAAATTGCAGACTGATGTGATTTGGACTCCACTGTATCTTTCTGGCACAGGTAGCGGTATTGAGTGCTCTTTCTTCCTTCAGTGCCGCACTACAGAAATGATAATGCTTATCATTGCTGAAGTATCTTTTTTATCAGTAGATATCAAAGCATTTGTCTAGGACTGCAAAAAGCCTTCACAGACTGCTTCTGTAGCAGAGGAAACCAAGGTACAGACAACGCCTGGAGCTGGCAAGAAAAGCACGGCAGAAATAGGCCCGGCACCCTGATGCCTGCTCCCTGGCACCCTCTTTTATCCGCTTAACGGTGCTTGCTATATAAGGGACAGCACGACATGTCTACCAGCGATTTATATCCCATGCAATCTCATTAGCTCTGCTGCCTGGCTCCTGACCTTTGTCAGCAGAGTACACCAAACTGGGGCTCTGAGAACCCTGCATAAAAAAAGCCACATACTTTACACTTCCTCACTTCAGCGCGGGTAGGAAGTGGCACTACAGAAATACCACTCCAAAGGCTATTCCTGCTGCTTTCCAAGCCTGACCCTCACATCCCTGTTCCTAGCGGATAAGGCTCCAGAAGCCTCCGGGTCAAGCTGGGACTGTCCAGGCTTACTTGGGGGCTTTCCAGTTGGTCCCGGGTTTAGCTGAGCTGGGAAATCTGCAAGAATAGCTTTTGTCCTACTGCTGCTTTATTCCTGTTTCCCAGCCTTTCTGAAACAAAAGAGGCACAGGCATCATTTTTGGTGTTGTAGATGAATAAGATTTTCCTGGAACATATACAAAGGTCAGATTTGGTTCCTGGCACAACTCCTGTGAATTTCCAGCTCATGGATCCTTACCTGGGTGCAGCCACTTTATGCTCAAAACCCAGCCATTGCCTTTTCACACAGTTTTAGTCCATAGTGCAGTAATTTATTTAAAACACCCAAGCAAAGAGATGCTTTATGTTAATTTTGTGGACCCAAATTAGTAATTAATGCCATAGACATGAAAGACAGAAAAACACTGAAGTTTTGGGGTTTCTCCATGTTTCTCAAACAAATCCAGAAAGCAAAGCTTTCAGACTGGAGTGGGGAGAGACAGATATCCTGGGACAGATTAAACCATCCTTAATGTGCTCTGCTCACTCCATTGGTATCCAAATGGTGCAGTCTAGAATATGGCGAAAATTGAGCTGGGTAACAGTGACTTCCATTGTAATTTATAAATACATAACCCAGTCAATAAATTACAAATTACCCCAAATAATTGGCAATAAAGTCTTACCTATACACTACCTTCATACATTTTCTGTATGTTATTTCCTAAACCAAGAAAAGCATCCCTTTTAGAAATAATTCAGAGAAGTCTTTATTTAATAGTAGTGCTATTTTTCATGTGACTTGTTCTGTAATAAAGTCAGACTTTTGTCATACTATGCATCTACCATAAGGCCTTGAGGGGGAAAAGAAAAAATTATGGTGAGTAAATTCTGGAAAGAAAAACGCTGCCTGTAGTAGGTTTTCCATACATCCTAACAATCCGTAAAGGGAAGGAATATGAGAAGGAATACGTAACTGACTAGTCTCTATTTCTTCCCCTTTATACCTGGGTATAGTCCCCCGCTAAACAGCGTGTGGGATTTGGAGGGAAAGAGGGAATTCCACCGTTAAGAAAGGACATGTTTTGTAGAAATTTTGGGCAGGGGAGGTTAACAGCACTCAGTGTTTGAAGTTGACCAGGGAGGGGCTTGTCAGACTCAGTTCCAGGACAGACGCTCAGAGATTTTTACAGTTATAGGGCTCTGACAAATGCTGTTTGGGACTATCCCAGGAGCTGGCTGAATGATGAGGAGAAGATTTACAAATGTATGTGTGAATAAATAACCTTACAGCTGCTTGTTACTTGAGCCGTTTGTAGGGTCACAATATTTGTGTCTTTAAAATATTTATGTGATCTGAAATTAAATTGTAAGAGCTGGCTGGTTTACTGGCTTTTTGTTGTTGTTGTTGTTATTGTTGTTAATTGCTCTTGAACGTTAACCTGTTAAACTTTTTCAGTCATCTAGTCCAGGTGCTACAGTTATGCAGTATAACCCAGCATGATAAAGCCAGTAAATAACCAGAGCAAACAATTTGCAACGTAACTATAGACTGTATATCACTCACCCAAACCAACTAGCAAATTTTTGCAACAAATGACACTTAGAGGCAAAAGTAGGAAAGACTTCATGACTGGTATACAGTCCAGAGAAAAGACACAATGTCACAGAAATTTATGCAATGGTGGCTTCAATGATCTTAGTAACTTTTCTTCCAATATGTTATTTATTAAATTATTTATTGAAACTGTCCTTAAAGTAGAACAAGAACCCATCAAGTACATTCTGTACCTTACAGAATTTATATTCTGTCAATAAAAAACAGTATTAATGGATACAACAGTGTTTCAGATCATAAAGTTTAATTCTGGATTAATGAGGAGCATGTATCAATGTTATACTTGAATAGATAAATTTACAAAGATCTTTCTGCACATCATTGTCACGTTTAATGCTACAAAGACCTCATACACTGTCAAAAATTAACTTCTTTAATTTCTGAAAAAGCTGTTACTTAGTAAGTTTTTCATACATAGTTAGAAAGACAAACAAGGGAGACTATGGAGCTGAGTTTTATGTAACTGCTCTGAGGCTGAAAATGTAAACAAATAAAAAAATAGAAGCAATAATCCAGTTCAGTTGTGTCTAATGGCAAATAATGTTGGTGATAAGTACTGTAATATTTTCTGTCGTCTTATCTGGAAAGACCACAAATAATGACTAACTACTGATAAAAATAACAATTCCCTTCGCAGACTCGCTTTTTCCCCTCCAACTATGTGCGGACTCTATGAAAAAGAGCCTTGTGATGATGATGACTTCTGAGTAACTTATGTGTTGTCTCAGAATACATTTTTAATTTATGACTGTGTTGATTACCCTGGCTGAAGGGGGAAAAGCTTGGAGCTCCCAAACCCCCACCTCCTCTTCTTTTTCATCCTCCGATGTTTTATTTTCCCAGCAGTCCAGCTGTACTCTCCTCATACTGTGTGTATTGTCAGGATTATCTTCAGCCATGTGAACTATAAACACGGCTCACTGCAGCCCAGCTAACGGAGTGGCAGAGGGCCAAGAAGGAGAATTGTCCTCTTCGTCTGAGAGGCATCTGGAAAACAGGACCCAGGAGGGGTCTTTCCCTCACTCTGCTGAAAGACCTCTGACACCACAATGACAAAGTAAACCCCCCAGAATAATGTTCTTCTAGCAACACATTTTCAGAGGCCAAAAAGCAGAACTCATGGCACTCAATTTCCAATCACTATGGATTTGGGTAATGCAGTTCCTCTGTGTCTCAGATCCATTACATGTAAATGTGGAAAGCAAATCCTCCCACTGGTTTGTAATGTGTCTTTGTAGCTGTAATGTCCAGTGCTGAGCTTACTGCTATGGAGAATTATTTTATTTTACTGAAGTCTACCTGAAGAGTAAGGATAAAGGCCACAAAGGTTTGAAATCAACACCCCTGTGGAAAACTAACTCTCTTTAAAATTATTGGGTAGCAGAGGCAAAAGTGGGAATGACAAACATGTATCTATGTCTGTGGCCCTACTGATATAACAAGGAGTACCAGGCCTAGTCCCTAATTAAAAGAGAAGAGTTGTCTGATTAATGGGCAGCACCAGATGGCATCAACAGAGGTGGTGCCTTTTTGAGTTTTACTTAGCTGTTCTTCAAAAAGTGCTTATTTCAGTCTGTGATGAAATACTCTTCCATGGGGTATTACCTATAAATGTATGGCCCCTTCAAGGATTCCTAAAGTGCCTGGTAAGCAGTTTTCAGAATAGAGCAGCTCATCAACCTTAACAGGAGCTGTCATTAACACTTGAACCATATTTTTACTTCCTTACATCACATGCACTTACTTTACAGTTTGGTGAAGGAGAAAGAAGGGCTTCATCTCCAGCCCTAGTTACTGATGTGCTGCGCAGCCATGCAGACGCTGGAGTCAGCAGTGTCGGAGCAATGTGGGACTCCTATCTCCAACAACCCGTGGCATGTATCTAAACTTTAGACTAGATTAAAGGTCAAACTTTTTTTCTGCCTTTTTTTGACTCACAGAGACAACGTCCTCAGGCAAGCAAGCTATTATTGTTTTATTTCATCAGTTAGTGGAAAGCAGCTGTACTGCTTAGCATAATTAATGAGGAGGTCAGACAGTAATGCTTTGTGTACGATAGCGTTATATGCAGCACTAAGGCAAGTAATTGCCCATAAAAATAGTTATCCTGTAAAAAGGGAGGGGAAAATCCACCTCCCTTGAAGAAAAAACTAGGAGTGCAGTACTTCCTTTTAGTCATCACTAAAAACATTCCCCCTACAGGTCCTTCAAGGTCAGAAAATAATTTACCAAAAATATTTGGGAAGTAATTCACAGCAACATTCACTACAGTGTAATGAAAATTTGCAACTGACTGTTGCAAATATAGATGGAAAATGTCCATGTAAAAGGAAGGCAATTGCTACGCAATTCTGTATTTACTACCCCTCCTTGTGTGTCCAAGGTAGTTTAGAAGATGCTTCCAGATGATGCTCTCAGTAGTTTCCTGTAAGTTTTGTTGTGGACGACTTTTGTTCAGCTCTTCTTTGACCGCAAAATAATACATTTCTACAGGCTGGTGGGCGAAAAGCTATTGGTATATGCTCATTCATGACAAATATCTGCTTGGCTCCCATTGAAGCCAACCAAGGCAAGAGCAGGAGGCAGCCTTTCAGAAATCCAGAACAGGCTAACCCAATGCTAGCTCACAGTGAATCATTCATCAGGAAACTGAGAGTGCTGGACAAAATGGCAGGACAAATGGTACCCTCACAAGCTAAGTTTCACTGTCTAGAATAGAATAGAACAGACTATTACAGTTGGAAGGGAACTACAATGATAACCTAGTCCAACTGCCTGACCAATTCAGTCAGTGAATTCAAAGTGTGTTGTTAAGGGCATTGTCCAAATGCCTCAAACACTGACAGGCTTGGGGCATGGACCACCTCTCCAGGAAGCCTGTTCCAGAGTTTAACCACACTCATGGTAAAGAAATGCTTCCTAATGTTCTTTCTAAACCTCCTCTGGCACACCTTTGAACCACAGTCTAATTTAATCTTTCCTGATAGAAATCCAAGGTGGCTTCTGAAGAACCCAAAGGTAGTAAAATTGAGGATTCATGAGCAGCTCTCTGATTCATGCCACTGAAGAGATAATATTCAGGTCCAGTGAAAGGCCTCTGGCTCACTACCCTGAGCATCTTAGCTTTTTACAGCAATGATAGACCATAACTCAAAGCGTTTCTCAGATGTACCTTTACTTAAGAAAGCTGTTTCTCTCTTTGCTGGAAACGTGACACCTGAAGACTGTTCTGCCAGACTTTTTCATGCTGACTAATAACCTGCTTGTGCACAAAGGCATTCAGAAGAACTGGGGGATGCCAGGATCACAATATATATTATGTAGGTTGCAGCATGTATTCAAAACTTCAGTATGGAGCCTTGCTCTGTGTGAATGCTGTGGATCGAATGGCAGGCAGCACCCTACTCCATTTACAGTTTCATTAATTTTGGTGAGGATGCTCCCAGTGCAATATTGATCAGTGAAGCTGACCTGAAAAGATAAGTATCTTATGTTATTATATTTATGTTATACATATCTTATATATACTGAAATTCTTATAACGAGCTATTTCTCATGTAGTATACTACTGCAAATATGGATAATGCTGGCAAAACTTATAACACATATTTAATTGTGTTCCACTTTTTTTTTCTGATTCTTCTTTTGATTTACAGGGTTACCAGGTACTTAGAACTAAAAGAAAAAAAAAAAAGAGCAAAATAAAATAAAATAAAATAATAAAATGTTAACTAATGCTGCTTTTCAAAGGGCTACAAAGACGTAAGCCCTAAGCTACACAGGCAGGAAGGTTACTGTCTCCCTCTCCTCAGTGCAGCGGAGGTGACTTTTCCCAGGCAGGATGGTGCTTTTGCTTTCGCATCTGTGTTACCTGAACTTCTGCTCACCATGGCCGGGACCCCAGCTTGAATGGAAGGAGCATCTGGAAGGAAACACACTTGTCATGATGTGCTCTGTGAATATTTTACATTAGAAATGCACTTTTATTTCATGTCTGTTTTGGCTTGTCAGTGACTGCCTTGGAGACTGTAGAATCAAGCTGGAGCTTGGGTTGTGGGTTTTTTTGTTCTTGAAGCCTAGAATATTAGGTAAAATTTTCAGGCACGTTTTTCAGTGCACTGAAGACACATGCTAATATTTTAACCTAAGACACAACATTAATAATATCCTTATGGCTGGCTCTTGGACTCCCTTCTCACAGAGACAAATGCTACCCACACATTCCTTCACCCGATACACAAGCAGTCATAACTTGGCGATTAGCATAGTTCCAAGGCCTACTGAGATAAATCAGAGAGAAGCGCCACATTGCTTTATATAGACTAATGACTGGAAGCAAGTTAGGAATGCAAAGAAAGCCGTAGGAAGGGATAATTCTAATGAACAGCTCTCTGTCAAAGATAACAGCAAGGAGCACAAGTGACGGATGGCATAAGCAGAAGACGGAACACAGGAGAACCAGGGAGGAATCTGAAGCCCAAGCAGCCAAAGATATAAAGGTAATTTATAAATCCTCAGCTGATTCTGCCATCTCTGAGACGTGACTAATGCGGAGACAATGACAGCATGCAGAAGTCTCAGGGAGAAAGAAAATGGTGTTGGGGGGAGAAGCAGAGTTTGTAATTTCTAAACTGAAAAACAGCAGTGTCTTTTTTTTTTTTTTTTAATTAAGCATCATTAACACAGGGACATTGCTGATTTTCAGAAGCAACTACTCTCCTAGGAGTGGCAAAAATTGGTTTCATGTATGAGCAGCATTCCTACAAAAAAGCACAATTGTCACATAGGAAAAAAGGAAAGATCAGAGCATTCATTTGGCCCTTGCAGGACATTTGAACACATGAAAAGCATAGTTAACTGTTCTTAAGTATAGAATAAATCAGTATATTAAGTATAGAATAAAACAGAGTTGTATTTTGGCTTGTCTGCAATAATGTAAGGCTAACAAAAGAGTGAAAGTGTTGATTTTATACAGTTTCCATATTTTCTTTGCATCCATCATGATTTGAGGTATTTTCTGCTAGATTTTCCCTTCTCAGAAATAAGCCATATAAAACATTGCCTGTAGATTTATTCTGATTGCTGCTTCATTGATTCTGAAGCTGAAATAATGTACCCTCCACAAAAACACTAATATTTCTATTGTGACCAGGCTTGTCCAGAGTTTTACAATCCTAATTAGTTTCACAGTTGTCTTGTTGTTTTCCTGTACTCCCCCTCTGTCTGTTCATCACCATCTGCTGTTGTCCATGGTAAGATCTTAAAGGAAGGACCATCTCTTTGTTCTGCCTTTATACAGCACTTCACAGAAATAGCTCATTATGGGAACCCAGGGCTGAAATTCCTAAACACCATGGCAATAAATGTAGTGGACAGAAAGAATAATGAGTCTCAGAAACAGGAGAGAAATGCCCAACTACTGGCTTTTGGATATCATCTCCTGCTTTTCGACTCTATCTTTTGTTCCTGTGCCATTTCTGCTCAGCCTGCTACAGGAATTGCTAGAAGAAGGAGTTAGATGAGCACACAGAGATTGATCACAATGCAGGCATAATTTGGGAGGAAAAGGAAATGATGGATGTGGGAAAGAGAAAAATGAACACCAGAACAAGTCCTTTTCCAAATTCACATGAAGACAATAGGGAAACATCACCTCTGTCTCTCCATGTACTTCAGACTGACTGTTTGGGGGGTTTGTTCTGCTTTTATCAGATTAGAAACATTTAAATGAAGACACATTAGATGCCAATGTGTCCCAGTATGGAACTTTCAGTGGATGTTGGCAGTGACTGCATACTAAAATGGAGCATTAGCCCTAAAGATCAGCTGTCCTCCTTAAGTAGCTCCTTTCCTCTGTCCAAGAGCAGACACTAGCTTGACATAATACTCACTGGATGCTTCCTGTTTACTGCTCTTCTCCCCTATTTCCTACAAGACCTGTATGTTTTATATTTGTACATACTAAGAACATAAGACTGGTTCATTCAGTAACTGAAAGAACTGATTACATAGGAACAACAAAAATATCACTTCAGCTGCTAAGTGATGAATGACAAGAACTGCCACCTCTGCAATTGAGCTCTATTGTAAATTCTTGTGTTTTGAGGCCAAGGGTGTTGCTTAAATCTTTGACAAATTATATGGAAAATCTGAACGAAATGAATATTTTTCACTGGTGCTTAATAAAAAAAAGCTAAACACAGTGGAGTCAGGTCAGTTCAAAGGCCTTGCTTGGACTGGATGTGAAATGTGATCAAATTGCCTCCAAAATCTGAGGTCTGTGCCTATTAATATCCAGTGGTTTGGGAGACAGTGTCTTGAACCTCAATGAATGGGTTTTGGTGCTTGAACAAGTCAACATAAAATGGTGAAACTAAATATTCAGGAGGACCACTCTTTCAGATTTCCTCAAGAGACACTAATTTTCATAGCTGTTCATCTTAAATTGTGGTCTGTGGTATTCAGTTGTTCATAGAACTCTTCTAAAGTAAATTGCATTTTCAAATAAGGCTGAACTTGTTATTTATAAAGCTTTATTGTTTCAATTAGTATTTAATCAATTGTTACAAAGTTCATCAAGTCAGTGTGTTGCTTATACCCACAGTTCATGCCCATTTGCAGCACTCTCTCTTAAAGTACTTACTCTATACAGTATGTTTTTTTACAGGACCATCATATCAAGCCTGTAACATTCTTTTAACCCCATTAAAAATTTCTAAATGCATCATTACTATAAAATATCATCTTGGTAGGTATTTATTTTAAATGTTTTGGACATCCATTTTTTAAATTAGTGTCCAAAGCTGTCCTATTATATTAAATTTATATGACCGATGAAGTAAGTTACATCCCTGTTTTAAAGAACTAGACATTATCTCTGCAACATGTGCAGTCTGTCTTAATGTAGGAAATTGACAGGTGATTGAGCAAATGCTTAAGTCATACTGTTTAGTTATTTAAGGTGACTTTAAAAGACCGAGATGTCTACTCAGAAGACAACAGTGTTCCCAGGGTAATCCCTAGCAAGGGTTAACACAGCACTCCATTGTGCAGGGCAGCAATTAGGAGTGCCAGTGTTGATTGGGATCCTGGGGCACATTGTTCTTCCTGATTTTCAGGTCATTTCACCCAATGGGCAGATACTGGAGAAGTCATAATAGAGAGTTTGGGGATGTCACTTCAACAGATGACCACATGTAAGTGTGGGATTTTTACTTATCTGGACTCTTTGCTAGAGAAAACAACTACATTTGAGAGGAGAAGGTAACAACGATGAACACAAGTATTTGGTGTTGTGTTTGGGGAGGTAATTGCCAGTGTGCCTCTGGCACCTTAGTGAAGCCATCTGGGCTCACATTCCTTTCCCTCCTGACACCCTGTAATCACTGGGCTAAAGCCCGTCATTACCTGCTCCCTACAGAGGTGTTCCCAGGACTTAGCCACCATTGTACCTAAAGCCTATGGGTACTTGAAAAACTTCAGAGCAGCAGTAAATGGCCCAGAAAATGTCTACAAGCAGTCTGTCAGGCTAGCTTCAGGCAGGTTCCCGGGGAGCTGAACACTTTGGGTACCCCTGGTCTGTGCTGGCAATTCTCAGAGGTCAGCACAGTGCTCTTGGTGGGGTGTGAGAAAGTAGGAATTGGAAGTGAAAGGCCTCCAAGTCCTGCCACAGGAGACCAGTTGGCAAAACTGATCTTTTTCACAATGTAGGGCCCCAGTGCAAGAGAGGTCAATGGTCAGCATCTGTATTGAAACGCTCCTCAGGTAGCAAGTTTTGTTGAGTGATATGATACATGTTCAGAGCATCCTCCTCCACCTGAGATATTTCTCTCTTCCCCTTGCCTCTTTCTTGGACCAGACCAAATTCAGGTCATCTGTGTATTCTCCTTCTTTTGCCTTATTTTTTTCTTCCCATTTGAGATGCCTTAAGCATTTCCTGTACCAACATAATGACCTGTGGAGTTAATGCATGTGTGTGCATGCTGGGGGCTGCCTTAGCCTTGACCCTGCATCAGGCTCCTCACCAGGTATGCAAACTGGGTAGTTGTGCCTGCTCCCACTGCCAAGGGATTGCTCCCATATATCACAGGAATAAAGCAGGCAGATGGCGTGGGAGCAGCATTCAGGAGCATAGCAACCTGAACAAACTGGCAGGCAACTAACAGGACCAGGTGTCCAAGTGTGGTGTTGCTGTTAAGAAAGCACATGAGTGTCCTTAGGTGAATGAGCAAGCTGGGGAACACTGAGTTGGAGCAGTGATGAAAGGTTCCTGTGGCTGCCTGAAGCAATACAAAGTCTTCGGCTGAAAGACTGAGGATTTACAGTAGAAAAAAGGGCACTGAAAAGTTGGAAAAGGCCAGAAGGGGCAACAAGAATGGCCAGGAAGACTTTGTCTTCTAGCAAATAGCATAAGGATGCTGATTTGTCTAACTGTTTAACAATGAATGTAATTAATGTTTGGTGCAATTTACCGAAGAACAGAGTCAAATCTAAACATCTTGATGTCTTTAAATCAAACTGGCTACCAAAAATATAAGACCTCTAAAAGAACTTTAAATGATAAAATAAGAAAACAATGTCCTATACCCTGTGTGCTGGGAGATCCAGAGATACTTATATTGGCATCTCTGAGCCTAAACATGCTCTGCATCTTTGTTAAGCGCAACGTATAGTTCTTAGCTAAACCAATACCTGTGAGTTGAGCAAATTCCATATGCTTATAAGAAAATATCTCTAATTTCAAGCCAAAACTTATTTTCCATGCCTATGTTTTGCAATTTTTTTCCACTCGCTGTACAAGGAGGAGGCATGAAAATTTGTGATCAGGTTCCTATATGGGTGTATAACTGTGCAGTGGTAATGTATTTACTTGCAGCAGATGGAATGAATATGGGAGAACATCTAATGTGGTAATTGACGCTAAAATCTAAGGCATTAATTAAATGTGTGTTCTACTTAAGGAGTCAACTGAATGATGAGTGACAATTAAAAATGATGTCTTTATAATTATTCCAATTCCTATTTATGAAAGTAGAGTGTGACTGCATATTAAAATATGATTGAAGGTTTTATGACTCCTTATTCTTTCAGTTAAAACGTTTGCAATTATTTCTCCTTCAGATTAGAGCAATGCATAGCGATGTAAAGTAAAACAGCGTAGGCTTGATTCTCCAGTCACTTAACACAGGTTTTATATTGGCATATGGTAACTCCCTTAAGCAGAGCACTCCTCAGTTAGGGTGATTTGAATGGACAATTAAGCTCAGCATGCTGAATACTGCAAATTCAATATGAACATCTGGGGATGCATTTACGAATTAATGATTCATTTTCTAAAATAATATTTGGTCAGGTCTGGAAACTCTGCTGCAGCTATAAGGGTGGAGATTTCTCCTTCCAGACGAAGCAGTGGGAAAAATCCCTCTCCTTCGCAGGGAGCAAGATTAGCCCATTCATAGAAGTTAGGGCCCTTTCCTTCAATCTGCGTGTGTCTAATGTATTTCTTTGAAAATACTTAATTAGTATAGCAGATTCAAACTTTGCAAAAGGGCTGCATACAGGTCTCTGGATTAAGTTAACTAGAAGTTGTAATTGGTTGCGATACCAAGAGACGTTCTCAACCCAAATCTCCGGCACTTTCACAATGACTCCCTAAGACATCAGACAGTGGAAAATTCCCTTCCCTTGCCAAGTTTTTGAAAACTCCTCACAACTGCAGCCAGAATAATTTTTTCTCTTGTTCATTATGTAACCATTAATAGTCTCCATTTTCATTTATTTTTCAGAAGTTGTATTGCAAATATATACAGGAACAGAAGTTTGATTTTATATTACACCCAAGAATTACAGGGTAGAGAAGATGAGCTTTTCCTTTATTTGTATCTTGTTTTTATTTATTTCTACTGTGCTTTTTTTTTTGTCTTTCTTTCGCTCTCCATACTTCTTGTGGATGTGCTGTGGAACCACCAGTGCACGTCTTTGAGAAGGCAGTAAGCTTAAAAATAGCTGGCATTGCCATTGATTATTTTTACTGAAACTCTTAAAAGAAAGAGAACACAAAGTGTGTGTATGTGTATATATCTACAAGTTTATATACACAAACACTAAAGATAAATATTCACTGAAGCTTTAAAACCAGTGCCAACCTTGAGAAGCTGATTTTTGTAGTGGAGCCTTCCCTAGCACCCAAGGCAAAGGACCTTTGTCTACCTTTGGCTGCAGAGCAGCAGCAGGTCATCCTTGCAGCCCCTGCACTTGCTGCTCTCCTGGGTGGAGGGGAGGTTGGCCAAAAGCCTGCTTCATCTGTCTACTTCTCTTCCTCTGGTACTACTACAGAACCTTTCCAGTCTCCATGGCTCTCACCTCTTCTCCTATTTAAATCTGCTTGGCATTTTGCAATAAAAATGCTACCATCTCAACCCCTGAGCCTCTTTGCTGGCTCCCCCACTCTGCTAGACGCTAGTGCCTGCTCCCGAGTGCTGCTGCAAAATACACTCACTGTCTGCCCCGAGTCTTACACCCTGCCCTGCTCTCCTTACTCTTTCCACGTGCTACACAAGCATTTCTACATTGTCGTGTTGTGTTTCTGTCTGGAAAACATCTTCTTTCTTCCAGCTCACCAGCAGGTCTCAGATCTCTCTTTTGTGTTGGTTCCCCCAGTCACTCAGTGCACTGTAATAGATTAGCTTTTCTATTTACCTTGTTCAATTAGGTTTTATTCTGCTCCAAACTGGATTTTAGCAGCCCATAATTTGTGAGTATTTAGAATTAGATATATTTTTGTAAGCCATTTGCAAAACAAGGATATCAAGCTTCCAGATGGCATAAAATACTGGTTTCTGGATTTAGTATGTCTCAAGATAGAACCTGTTAAAATCATGCCTGACTGGAAGGGTGGAAAAAAAGCAAGAGGGCAGTCCAAGTACTGTGCTTCTGGTTTTGGGATTGTTTTTTTTTTTCCTTTTTTTCTTCCAAGTGGTTCTGTTACAGGTGACAGTTACATGGAAATAAGTAAAGAAGAGCAGGGCAATAAGTTCCCGTATGTAGAAGATGCATCTAGAAGGTGGTTAGGACATGCATGAGAAACTAACCAGAGGCTCAGAGCCTTCTTGTTCCTCTTCATGTTAAACAAGATGAAATTAGATGGTGGAAGTGCTGACATTGTTATGAGTGACATTAGTATTATTCACATCATAATGCAAATTAACTAGTATAATCCTATTAATGATAAACAGCTGTATAATTTGTTGGCTTTTTAGCTTAATATTTGTTAATGCTGTGAATTATGCCTAAGTCCCAAAATAAGGTCATTTTTAAGGTCAGCTTTCTGCAGCCCATTCAACCCTTAAAACAAATCTTTATTTTTTATTAGTGCCACTCCATTTAGATCTTTTCCTGCTTCTAGCTTCCTTCATCCTTTATAAAGCTACTGCTCATCAGTTTATCTCCCCTGCAAAGGTCTCCACACCTTTAATCTGTTCAGCACATGGACTTTCTCCTTTTTTCATAGGCAACATTCAAATATTCTCACTGACAGCCTATCTTTCTCTGGAAAGATTAGATTATCTCAGGATTTTATGGGCAGAATTATGAATCGGGCACAAAATCCACATTGCAGCTTTCTCCTGCTGTGGAGGCTTTCCAAGTGCTGCTCCCTTAAGATTTCTTTGCCCCAAAGCAAAGGCCTTGGTGTCATGCCTGGCTTTTCCCGAGCAGAAGATGATTGATGAAACAATATGGGAAATAAAAGTGTAATCTGGAAGTTCCTATCTGGGGACGAGAAAGGCACTTCTACCACATATGGCAGGCATCCAGAGGAAGGCAGGTCAAAAACTGTAAAGCTGCAGGATTTTGGACACAGCAGAGAGTAAATGCAGGAGAGGTCCATCCCTCGGTTGGCCACAATATGACTGTGCATGGAGGAGAGAAAGCCACCAACCGGTAATCCTGTTGAGCAGATGTCCTACACAAGAAAGTCCTTTATCTCTGCACCTGCTGTGTCAAAAACTCCTCTGACAGCTTAGCACTGAATGCCCACAGGAAGAATCACAATTATATAAAAGTGTACATTTCCCTAACAGTTATGTCTGCCCATGCCCTGTGCACATAGAAGGCTACACGTGAGATGCTTCCCAAAAGCCCCAGAATATTGCACATGAGCTATACGACCCCAGATGCATGTGCTGTAGCACAGCTGGCAAAACTAAATATATATACAGCAGGCTTTCATTCAGTGACCTTATTTTATAATGTTGACAGGGAAATCTCTCCGTGTTCACTTGCAGGTCTGCTGTCAGTATTGTGGTATTTATATTACAGATGCATTTACATTAATTTCTGTATTAGTACTGTTTCCATTAACCAGCTTTCCCATCCAGCAGTTGGCAATGAGGGCAGCAGCCAGTAATTGTAGGTTTAAATGGAACTGTTGTGCTCTTTGAGGCAACAGGTACATATGTTTTCAGTGGATGTAAAGGCCAGGCAGTAAGGTAAGTATGTGGTAGTTATGCTTATTTATCTACGCCTACATAATAGGATAAGGGACTCTTAACAAGTTTAAAAATGTATAAAGCCTTATTTTTCTGTCTGATGGCAAGTCAGAGGATCACTAACTTTGAGTAGAGACTTACCCCTTCCAAAAGTTAGACATGCTGACAAATTACTGCTCTAAACTAATAGCAGTGTTGAAGACCTCTCTGCTAACACTATCAGATAAATACATCTACAATCTCTGCTTCCCACATTTGACACTTCTTAAGGGCTTGCCTACACAGCAAAGTTGTTCTTACATTGATTTTAAAAAATGTCATTTGGTTTATGAGTGATTTAGTTCAACCTAGTTTAAATAGATACTTTTGAAAAATATGTGTTTATATAAAACATTGCAAGTATGCAAGTATAAAAGCTCTGCAGAAACCAACACCATCCAGGTTCTGACTTGGACAGAAATTGGGTTGTACAATTTCCAGTCTTGGACTCAGATGAAGGCTTGTGCTTTGTTTTGGTTTTTTTAAAAGAAATGAAAATGTCTCTAGGCATTTTAAATTAATGCTAAATTAAAAAAATGCGATTGAGATATATATGTATGTGTGTGTGTATATAAAACCATGTATAATATACATACACACACACATATATATATACACACATCTTACTTCTGTTGGCATAACTAATGCTTTTATTTAGATGTCCTGATCTCCTTAGAGGCACTTTCACTGAATAAAATGAAATAATGGGTTATCTGAGACACTCCCTCATATAATCCTCGGCTTTCTAGACTAAAGTGCTTTCCTTCTTGAAATACAGAATGTTAACAATTCCTTATCATTTATATGGTTGTAACTGATGTGACACATCCTTTCTCTGTTGCCCATCCAATCTTCTAACACCAAAGAAATAAGAATCAGTGCAAGTGGGATTTCTCCTGTTCTGCGATGTAGAATAGCCAGTCATGGTTTGTATAAATTACTTCATAGTCACAGTTATATATTATATAGTTTCCTAATGAGGCCAATTCCCTAGGCAACAGCCCAACCCTGTAAATGTCTAAGCACAGGAATACAGCCAGCAGGATGTCTAATTCAGTTGAATTCAGTGGAGATGATTTGGTACTTATAATCACCTCACCTCCATGAGCTGTATGCCTGTTGTAAGTAATGTATTCAGAAAGAAAAAGTATTTAAATACTCCTTCTTAAGTGACTTATTTCAAAACCTCCTCATTTTCCCTGTATTTTTTACCATCCATGTTTTGAAAAATGGTTTCTCTCCTGAAATTCAAAACAATCTTCAAGAAAAACAGCTAAGAAATTATACTGAAGAAGCCCTAAGTATATTTAATACATTGCCTTGTGGTTTGAGTAACCAGAGAAGTCTAATTGTAACCATATTATGTTCCTGAAATAAAAATAAATTTCAGTCTTTCAGATCACAGGTCACAAGCTGATCTACTTTTCTTTTGGCTTGCCTCTTCATCATTGCACCTCTTCTCCCCCACATCTCTATTCATCTGTGTGCAAAGCAGTGTAAAAATACTTCCATTGCAAATCAGTAGGATATCTTGTCTTGTTAGTCCTTTCAGGAAACTTCACATGCACTTTTGGATGTGTTGCAACAGATGCATGTAGTGCACCTCAAACATAAGTTGGGCCTAATCGCTTTCTTAAAGAAAGCTGGACAGCAGTGAGACAACTATGCATGGTGATGATTTATGTCTGGGACACCACAAAGTTTGCCTGTGTCCTGACAATATCCACAAACCTGAAATCCACCATCCAATGGAGTTGTTCATTGCCAGTGTAGGTCACTATAGTATTATTGTGAAACCTCTGTGAAATGGCCCCAAGATGGCAAGAAAATAGACTTTGAAGTTATTTCTGTACCACTGCCTCCCAGCCATGATGAGTGCTGCTCAGCCCGTCCCTGTCCAGGAACCTGGTGTCAGAGCAGCTTTGCAAGGCTAATAAAAAGAGCAATCGATTTTTACTCCTTCTGAAGGACAATGCAGAGCACATATGCCTCAAAACCAACCTTTAAAATAAAGTCAATAGTGTGAGGGTTTTACTAGGTCGTAAATGTGTGATTCATCATAACCTGGTTTACGTGATAGAACAGAGCTCACCTATATGTTAGTTACACTTTCGTTCCCAGTGACCTCACTGCACCATGTAATATTAAACTGCTAGACACACTAATGAAAAGAAGCTTGAGAAACATACGGGTACATTGCTCCCTATCTGTCAGAAAACTGCCTAGGGAAATGAGGTCACCTATCTGCTCAGAAATTGTGCTTGAACATGAGGGAGCCTAGATTTGTTTCTGTAATTTACAGGGAGTTTGGCCTGGCTTCCACCGAAAGTGAAGGAAAATTCCTTATGAACTTTCATTAAAGTAGGGTCAGTAGCTTTAAAAAGCATAAGGATACAAGAAGCAAAGGGACTTGCTATTTGAGCTGAATACGAAAGTTTCTTTTAAGGGTATGTAGCGTTCACTTGTGTAATGGTAAACAAAGAACAGAAAAACTCATGTGTTTGGTTTTGCCTGAATTATCCTTCCACTGCCTTGCACTTACCCTTGATTACTGTACTGCCAAAATCCTATGATCCAGTGGAGAGATATTATCTGATAAAAACGTACACTGTCAGGAATAAAGAAAAAGGGTTTTCCATTTCCATTTCCATTTCCATTTCCATTGTCTAGAGGAACTGGCAATGTTTTATTCTCAGAGTTTTAGTGTGATCTTGAATCTCCTATTGTGGACATTTTCTGCTTAGGTAGATTTGAACTGCCATTGAGTGACACAGGGGAGGAAATCCTCCTAGCTATGGCTAGTGTCTCTACTAGACCATTGGTTTTATACATGAACTCCTTTTAGCTAATTGTGAGCTGGAGATAAAAATAAATAGCTGTTGAAAGCAAGCTTCTACAATTATTTCTGTTTGGAACCAGAATATTTCAGACCTGAACCAGATTATCCCAGACTTGCTCTCTCCTATGCAATGTGCAAAAAGACCTGCAGCTGGCTCCCCTTTCTAACTCCTATAAAGATAAGAAGGAAAAGTCTGTTCTTCTACATAAAATTTAATAGGGGAGATTAGGTTAAATTCTCCAGCAGATACAAATGGAAGAGGCTTTTGAGGGAATGCCCATCCACCTGAAAGCCTTTAGTGGGAAGTTCCTAAAAATTGCAACAGAATCTAGATGACTATCCACTGAGGTTGTTTGAGGACTTAACCACAACACAACACAAATATGCAAAGTCTGCAGGGTCTCAGAACTAATCGTCATACAAGGAATAAACTGTTTTCCATTTCCCCTGTTCAGCTTTTTTGGGTAGTCTGCCACTGAACTGTGAATGAGCCTGGGAAAGCTGGGAGTCTTCCATCTCTTGTGTTTAAAATCATGCTGTCCAGCTCCAGATTTGGGTGGAGGATGAAGCCTCTCATTTTGGGGCAACTCACTGATGCCTGGAAGACATTAGAGTTGTTGACATCTGTAAAGAATTTCAGAAATTGTCATGAGCAACACAGAGGCCACATCAGACCAGAGCTTCATGGTCACCCAGGAGTTGCATAACTGAGGAAGATACATGGATCCTTTCCAGAAGATGTCAAATCCAGTCCATCTGTATGAAGCAGGACTGAAAAATGTGCAGTGTTCAAGCAGCCATTCAAGAATTTCCCTTTTAGAGCTGTCTGATGTGTAGTTCTGACTTTACTCTGATGGGCTCCTTTACACATCTATAACACTACATTTCTCCTAGTTGTCTCTTTAACAAGGACAGACTTAAGTCCACATATTAAATCCCACCTTCCTTGCACTTATTCTTTTATTATTGTATTTGCATTTTTCCTCAGCATCCTCCCTCATTTGTCTTTGTTCTCTTTCCTAGGCAGGTAGGAAAGCTAATTAATTAATATTCTTATCACTGAAAGGTAGAAACATGTAGCTGAAAAGCAGGGCCATTACAAGTATTCAGGTGAGGTATTGTAGGGACTGGGTGGGAAATGCTTCATCAGAAGCCCGGGACCTCATAGGTTTCAGGCAACAATGATTTCGTCCTTGGGTCCTGCTGTTCCATGCACTGTAGGAGTTCCCTGTTGGATGTTCGGTCCCCCATGGTGACCACAGAGGGATTCTCTGTTCTGGGTTTGTGGGAGCCCATGTTGTTTTGCAGCATAAGGGAAGGCTTTTTCTGTATGCTGAGCTGCTACAATTCGTATTGTATTTTGATTGTATCTCACTTCTTTCCTGCCCCTGCCCCATGAACTGATGTGTTGATTGCAAAGCTACCATTGTACCTTGCCTTGTGTCTTACATCCATGTAAATGAAGCATAAAATCCCAGCAAACCAGGTTGCCATAAACTTGCCCATGTCTCATGAACACATTGATGAGCATGGGTAACCAAGACAGAGGAAAGCAGTGAATAAGACTGGAGAGAGCTTACAGGGGCCAGTGCTGTACAGGTATTAATTATGGTGTCATGCTTTGATTGTCCAGTAAATTATGATCTCCATTTCTATTACAAAACTGTTTCCACCTCTCCCCACCATGGTTCTTGCATTTTTGTAATATGTTTTACTTTGCCATGGATCCTCTTTCCTACATAAAAGTTATCAACTAGAAATTAAATTCCCTTTTTTCTTCAAAGAGAGAACTAGAAATACGACCACCTGCAAACCCACCTTTTTTTTGGGGGGGGGGGAGAGGGTTACAGTCATATTTGCCTGCTTTTCTAAATTTTGTTTTCTTTTAAACACTGTCATGAATAGGATTTGCACAAACAAGGAGAACTGACTAACTAAAGAGTAAAGACACTAAAACTTAAAATATCAAGAGAGCTGTCAAACGTAGTGAGTAAGTGGGGAGGAGAAGAAATTTTCTTCTAATCTCCTTCAGCTATTGTAAACACATCTCACTTGCAACAGCACAGCTTATCAACAGCTGTTGGCTGTTCTTGTCTTTAATTACTGCTGTCACTTCAGTTTCTAGCAGTTCCTGCTGCTATGGCTCAGTCATTAAAAGGACACTTCTCCACTAACTTCTTACTGCTCTCTATCCTGCCCCCCCCTCTCAGGGGGTGTGTGTGTGTGTGCTTTCTTTGCAGCTTCACATCCCTGCTGCCGTGCTTGTACCGCAGCGTGGGTGTGTGTAGGTGGGTGGTGTAATCCCTCCGTTCTCAGACTGCACCGTTGACTTGAGGGACGAAAACTGTTGTCTCCCATCTGGTCCCAATCCTGGGAGGCTACAGGGAGAACTGTGTGGCAGGTGCTACTTAAAGAAAAAGCTCTTCTCATGCTCAGACAGGATCCCCTTTTTATCCTGCATAAACAGTGGCAAAGTATTTTTCTCCACATCATCCTCTCAATTCCTGCCTCTCTTTTCTGCTCTTCTTTTCCTGCCCCCACCACTGCCTTTTCTTTCTCCCATGGGACTGGCAGAATCTCAGAGGAAATAAGTAAAGCTTTCCTAATATAGAAGCTCATCTTCTCTGAAACCACTTCTCATTCTGTTAATGGAGTTCTGGAAATGTTTCAGTTCTCTCCCTACACTAATACTTTATTCTTTTCCTCTGATAGCTGTCCAAGCACCAGTGTCATCAGTTTTCTTAGCTTTATTAGCTCATTTTGCAAAGAAATGCACAGGCAGTCTAACAAAATAATAATTAAAAATTGGCTGGAGAGTTTTACAGTTATGTACTCTCTTTAAAAAAATAAACATGCATCTAGAGACATCTTTCTGAGGCCATTCCTTTACTGGGTTTTACACTTCACAAATATATGTGCTCTACATGCAAAGATCAGGGGAAGATAACACAGGATGCTTGATAGATCTGCACGTGTTCCTTCCCTCTTCTTCTCTTAACCCTAATACATGTTTGGTGCAGGGCTCTTCTTTCAGAGCTTTTCTACCTTTGTAGATGTGACATCGGTGCTGAATATTTGCAAATCCACTCTTAAAATTTTATATAACAAAAGCACAAAGTGTCTGCAAATCCTCTGTGTGGAAGGGAGTGCTTTTTCTGTGCCTCCCTCCTCCACAGTTACACTCGTTCTGGGGAGAAGCGAGGGAAGCACAGAGCAGCAGACGTGGAAACGCTCTTGTTCTGCAATGAGAATAGGGTTTTCCACCAGGGAGAAGTTGCGGGTTAGTACCAGGGGGCAGGCAGATCTGCCGTTCCCAGGGCTGGTTCTGCAGAGTGCAGCAGAGACGAAGGGAAGCTCAGGTACCCTCCTGTCCCCTCAAAACCCCAACTTCAAGATGGGAGAGGGGGGGGTTGAGCAGGGAGCCTTCCACCCTCAAAATAGAAATTGTGGGGAGCAAGGACACAGTAAGCAGGAATGCTTGGGAAGGTGGGATGCTAGTGGGAAGAGGAAGAGAAGTTCTTCAGAAAGGGCATTTGAGGAGGCTAAGGCTGAACGCAGAAGTACAGGTGGCAAATAATAGCAGAAATGCCTGCAGTCTCCCTCAGAGAAAACTAGTTATACAGAGCATATGAAGGAAGCAGACTTGGTAAGCGCATGCTCACAATACTCCACCTGCATTTTGGAGGCATTCATTTCATTACCACCAATTCCTTTCCTTGTGCTTGACCCTAGCTGCCCAGGGTATGCTTTCCTGTCTATACTTTTTCAGACATAACAGATGCAAAAATTGGAACTGACTGAGATAAGCACCACACAAGACATGGACAATTGTTGGCAGTCAGTGCCCTGTTGAAATGGCTTCTCCCAAATGCACAGGAGAGGGAATAGAGGAGAGTTGCCTGGGATGGGCTTCTATTTCACACAACCTCTTCCAGTGAAGACTAATGAGTGCCCCAGTCAAAGGGTGCCCCAGACCAGCACATACAGAGTTTCCAAGCAAGTTGTAGAATCTGGACTCCTGGGTCCCTTTGTGACCCATGAGGATGCCGTCAAGACAGTTGCTTATCTGTGGTAGGGTCCATCCAAAACTAAAAGTGAAGGTGCAAAAAGGAAACCAGATCCCTGCTAGCTCAATTTGGTTGTATGAAGTGTAGTTTGGAAAACTAATTGGTCTTGATAAAGGCTAACTATTCTAGCCTCAGAAAATTGGAGTGCATATTTGGTGATAGCTGTGTGCACAAAGTGCAGAGATGGGAAAAACCTGAGCCAAGAAAGTGTGTCCTTCAGCAGGAACACAGAATTAAGGTGCTACTTTTATGCTGCATTTTTATTAGTGGCATCTCAAAAATATCACTTTCAGCATGCCTTTTTCACTTCTCCCACAGAAGCATGAAAATTAACATCAGCTAACAAAATTTTCTATTGCTCTGGAGGAAATGTTGTTGAGGTGTCTATACATTATTTGTCTCATTTGCCTTTTTTTTTTTTTTTTTTACTTTATCAAAGTCCAGTCATGATTAGATTCCTGTTTGTTTTGGGTTTTTTTTAAGGCATTAATTCTTTCCCCCATCCCAGAGTCTAAGACACACACTTACCCCAACAAACAAAACACAAGACCCTTCATGCAGAGCCATTTCCCATCCAATATCACACTAAGCATGATATGCCAGCTCAGATAAAATATAGAAGTGAAATCAACCTGGGTTATGAGGCTGCGTGCTGAGCACATACTACAACCACCTTGCTGTTGTGCATGGTTGCTGTCCTTTGGTTATCCAGGCTTCAGCATGCTCCCTGCACCCATTCTGGAGTCCCTCTGGGGCACTTAACATAGAGCAACACACTCTCACCCTGGGATTTTGTTCCCCATGGTTTAGGGGCTGCATTTCAGAGAGGATGATGGGTGATTGAAGAGGAGAGAGTTGACTGTCAATGCCACTTGCTCTGGGACACCTCACACTTGGTTTGACACATGGGTCCCCAGCACAGACAGCAAGCTTGCCCCCTGGATGGCTTGGTAATATCTTCATTGATCAGGTTCTGCCATGTGCAGTAGAATAGCTGTGCTGCTCATGGAGCTGAGGTGGGATCACATTTGGGAGTCGCAATTCATTCCCTACCTGTCCTTATGTCAAGGGAGAGGTGTTTGAGGAGGAGAAGGCATGGTCAAGTCCTAAGGTTCTGCAGCCCTTTCCCTGTTCACCTGCCTGTCTTTACCCACTCCATAGCTGCACAGGAGCAACAACTAGTTGTTTTACTCCAGGCTGAAGTGCTACCGCTTACAGGTGGCTTATGCAATCCCATACATAAATTAGCTCTACCCCAAACAGGAACCTAATCAGGGTGAAGGTCAATTCCTGTGAAAATATCCTATGTTGCTGCTTGGTTTATCATTCAAATTACTCAAGGTCAGTTTTTTATTTAATCATGCTTCCTGCCACAATTTTTTCCTTCCAATATTAAAAAAAAAAAAAAAAAAAAAGATAACAAAGAAGATGTAGCTTGTTTTCTTAGATTGTTTCTCAGCTTTTTCCTAAATTGTCACTGTTCATTTGGACTTTGGCAGTGGGGCGGCTGCCAGGTTTCCACAGAAATGCAAACAAATTCTATGCAATAAAATATCATCTCTACGAAATTTAAGCCCCAAATGTACATGGTGACAGTTTAATGTTTGAATAATATGAAAATCCAAGATATTGGATGCGAATATAATTTAGGATTGAGAGCTGCAAATATTTCTGTGCCCTGGAATCCAGTTAAAATGCACCATTGCACATGCTGTGTTTCGGTGGTGAAGTATTGCTTGCTTCTGACTGCTGCAGGATAAGAGCTCTATTTTCCTAACCCATGATTTAGTGCTTTCCACCCCCTGTAAAGTGTAACTAACAATGCCCTCTATGTGAGCTCTGCTGGCTGAGGGGACAAGCAGGAGATGGCTGTAGTGGGGAGAGAGAAAGAGGGGAGAACAGAAGGGGGAAAAAAATTGTCAGCCACGAGTAAACACAGCCACAACTTGCTTTCTTAGAAGAGCTGAAGGCTGGATATTGGGCCAACACCCCAATTAGATGGCAGCAGTGGAGCTCTACTGATTTTGAAGGAGCTGAGCCAGCCGAGAAGTTGGCCTGCAGTCCCACATTCGGTGCCCAAAGTGGTTGGAGCAGGGGAGGTTTGAAACTGTACTCCTCACATACTGCAGAGGGGCCTGTGGGAATAATGTTTGCTTTGGCATGGAAGTAGGTTAGTGTAGACCTAGCAGGTCCTGCAGTGAAAGGCTCCTTTCTGCTCTGAGTGGTGGTAACTTCCATAAAGAGAGCAAATTCATTCGGAGATATGGCTTAACCCACATCCTTCTTTCATAGATCCTTGTATAGTGCAGACCTCAAGGCGAATCCATGTCTATACTCTTGGCCCTGTTTGCATCCCTGGATGTCCTGTGTTTCCCTGCCGGGTACAGATCTCATGGCATTTTCCCTGGATCCCTATTCCATACTCCCTCTTTAGGCACCCATCATCAGAGTTATTATCGTCAGGAGTTGATAAACTCTGATGTGTTTGCAATGCTTCCTTCCACAGCTGTGGGTCCAGGTTAGGAAAAGGAGCTGCTGCATTTCCTTCATCTTCCCTGTGCCACAGTGAAAGCTCCTAAGAGAAAGTCCGTGCTAAGGTTTTCTCATTTCTGGCACGCTTTCTGAAATTTGTTCTCTTCTTCCCTCCTGTCCTCTTCTTTTTTTCCCATGATACCTGCTCTGGCTCTGTCTTGTTAGACAGATTATATTCTCCCAGCATGTGAAATTAAGACGCAGCTGTAAGGAAAAAGTGGAGATAGACAAGAGGCTTTTCTCACCATGAGCAGCCTGATGCAAAAAGTTTCAAGCATTGCAAGAAGGCCTGAACAAGGGAGGGATGCAGCAGAGTTAACATCTCCGAATCCATATCATAAAGGCCACCTTCATTCAAAGAGATGTCCAACAAGGCAGAGGACAGGGAGTGATGCCTGATTTCTCTTCTGATATAATAACCAGAGGATATAAAAAAAAAGAACAGTAGAAAAGAGGTTTAAAATAGACAGAGATACTACCTTATGGAACTCATAATAAGTAGTTCCCCAATTTAATCACAGAATTTTATGAAGACCAAGAATTGTATGAGTTCAAAAAGTGGTTGGCAAATACATTAATTTAAAAGAAAATAACTGATGCAAGGAATCCCTGAGGCACAAAACCTGGAGAACAGGGAACTACTGAAGGAAATACCACTTTGTGTTTTCCCTGATGTTAGGGTCTCCCATAAGTATCTATGTACTGGCCATCTTCACAGGTAGGACACAGGGCTGGTGGGCCTTGGTCTGATCCAGTACCACCACTGCTATATTCAAAGGCCCAGTCAGTCAAGTGCTAAGTGCCACCAGACCTGCAGAACTATTCTCTTCAGGAACTCTGAAAATAACAGGCTAGATCAACTTTCTAACAAGACCAAATACTGCCATGGAATTGGCAACTCCAGGTACTCTGTGCAGAAACTCTGAAGGCGTTTTCCTTCCAGGTACAGGGAATTTAATGCATGTGATGAATACTGACTGTAGTTATCTATAAAAATGCATCTAGTTGATGCATATTTAGTACAAGAGAGCCTTTATACATACTTGAGTCAGTGGTAAGATGGATACACTGTTGGTCCTAGAGAGATAGGCTAGTCATTCCTTAGGCTCATGGTGTGCTGATATTCCTCACCTGACAGTAGCCATGGAAAAGCATCACAAGTGAGAAAAAGAAGGAATTTTGAAAACCAGCACTGAATCACAGAATCATCTAGGTTGGAAAAGACCTTGAAGATCATCCAGTCCAACCATTAACGTAACATTAACAGTTCCCAACTACACCATGTCCTTCAGCGCTATGTCAACCCAACTCTTAAACACCTCCAGGGATGGGGACTCCACCTCCTCCCTGGGCAGCCCATTCCAACGCCTAACAACCCGTTCTGTAAAGAAATGATTCCTAATATCTAGTCTAAACCTTCCCTGTCACAACTTGAGGCTGTTACCTCTTGTCCTATCACTTATTACTCGGTTAAAGAGGCTCATCCCCAGCTCTCTGCACCCTCCTTTCAGGTAGCTGTAGAGGGCGATGAGGTCTCCCCTCAGCCTCCTCTTCTCCAGACTAAACACCCCCAGTTCCCTCAGCCGCTCCCCGTACGACCTGTGCTCCAGACCCTGCACCAGCTTCGTTGCCCTTCTCTGGACACGCTCGAGTCATTCAATGTCCTTTTTGTAGTGAGGGGCCCAAAACTGAACACAGGAATCGAGGTGTGTCCTCACCAGTGCAAGTACAGGGGTCAGATCCCTTCCCTGTCCCTGCTGGCCACGCTATTGCTGACACAAGCCAGGATGCCATTGGCCTTCTTGGCCCCCTGGGCACACTGCTGGCTCCTGTTCAGCCGGCTGTCAATCACCCCCCCCAGGTCCCTCTCTGACTGGCAGCTCTCCAGCCACTCCTCCCCAAGCCTGTAGCGCTGCTGGGGGTTGTTGTGGCCCAAGGGCAGCCCCCGGCATTTGGCCTTATGGAAACTCCTCCAGTTGGGCTCAGCCCATGGCTCCAGCCTGTCCAGGTCTCTCTGCAGAGCCTCCCTACCCTCGAGCACATCAACACTCCCACCCAACCTGGTGTCATCTGCAAACTGACTGAGGGTGCCCTCGATCCCCTCGTCTAGATCATCAATAAAGATGTTAAACAGGAGTGGCCCCAAAACCGAGCCCTGGGGGACACCACTCGTGACCGGCCGCCAACTGGATTGAAATCTGTTCACCACAATTCTTTGGGCCCAGCCATCCAGACATTCTTTTACCCAGAGAAGCACTTTGTGTGTCAAAACTCCAAAGACAACATTTTCCCACTAGCAATTCAGAAGGGTGGTGTTGGTATGGACCTAGGACACATGCTCGCTGTGTTCAGGAATGGATAGATCCCTGAATGACCACACTGTTTACTTCTGATGCCACATACTATCTCTCTTCCAACATTATTACAACAAACCCCAGAAATCCCAACCCAGAACATGTGTCTATTGTTTTGTGGAGGCATTTGAAGCTGCTGCAGTACCTTGGGTTTGTTGCAGGCTGGTAAATGGTAATCCCATATCAACTGATATTTTGTGATATGTTAAATGTGGCCCCTTGAGAAAGACTCTGGGCTCTCAGTTAGAACTGCTTTATCATCAAAGGAGTTGCTTATTTGGGTTAGCTGTTATGTTACAGCACACCACACCGGGATATTGACATGGTGCCATTCAGGCTCCCCGGGATCTTAGGGATGTGAGTAATATTTACCACTTAAAGGCCATGCTAGTAGCACGTCTGGTTTTTTGACAATCAGCAAAACCTCTGCAGTTCTACCTTACAAGTATCTGGGACTTCTTTTTAACAAATGCAGAGCAGACATCACAGCTTAGTACTCATGGTTTCTTCTAAATTATAGAATCTATGTCATAATGTCAAGTCTGATTGTTAGGAATAATTGGAAATATCTCACTGCTATTTGTCTGGAATAAACGTCTCGTGCTCTGAATGCCCTGGTGTCAGCTAAGGAATATATTAATACTGAACATGTGAACTTATTAATTCCCTGCTGAATGAGGATTTATGGCCTGATAGTGAACAGATCATTCATCACAACAAACTGATTATGAGCATTTATAGGAAAATGGGACAGCATACACAAATTCTAGATCCTGTCACCCTTTCTCACATCAAACCCTCCGTTGGCTAGTGGCCGTAACACCTCCTGCCTTCTAGAGTTGCTCCAGGCTCAGGGATTTCTCAGTGGAGCAGCAGTAGTGTATTTACAGAGGACCAATGATTTCTTTCTTCCACTCCCCAAATTCTCTTGCTTCAGGTCGCTGGTTCTGAATACGTAACACAAAACAGAAGCCATATTGATCCCAGTTCAGCATGTTTGAATTGACAAAGTTTGTGTGATACCTGAGCTATGACATGTTACTTTAGCTTTTTGGGGGACCTACGTGATGGCTCCTGAAGCTGATGGAGACAAGGAAGCAAAATTATCTTCTTTCAATGGTTTTTACGTGATTGATTTCAATGGGATATTCTGAGATTCAATTCACACTGCTTACGAATTCACACTACTGCATGAAGAAACATCAGACTCATAGGAAAAATGCATGGCCTAATTAATATATTTATTTAGTGGGTCTCAGTTCAGTGTTGAGGTCTGTTTAATTTAATTACATGTTTGCTCCTTCATTCTTTTTTCTGTTTATTACTGTTTGTCACACGTCACTTTTAGAAGGTGACGTCAGCTTCTAGGACTTTGTACACCTTGACATAGACATCTATAGAACTGGCTAACCTGATACAGTGACCATTGCTCCATCAGATCTGATATTAAATCTTCAGATATAATCTGATCAGACTGATCTTGCTATGTGTTTGGTTTCTTTGGTATAAATTATATACCCAGCTGTCACAGTAATTTCTGGATACTTCACAACTCAGTGTACTACTTATCCCTGTTAGCTTTGATATTGTATATAAAAGACTTGGATCTACCTCTGTGAAAGAAGTAATTATGAAGAGAGATGAAGATGTTTTAGGGATAAACTCAAATATCAGGAAGATGTCCTGAGGTACAGTTTATTATGTAGATTAACTTACCCCATTCTGGAATTTCAGTAATTCTTTGGATCTTGATAAGTGTGGTGTGTGCAAGTTGCTTAAATTATTCTGTAACAAATCCAGGATTTGGTTATTTCATTTTGTTTTCATTAAAGTTCTCATTTCTCTGGAAGTATAGGAAAAAAAAAGCATTAATGTGGTTTGAGCATGAGGATTATTAGACTGGATGGCTAGATGGGTCTAAAGGTGTGAAGAATTTGAATACTTACCTTTTTTTGAGTAAAATCCATACAATCTCTTCTAGTCTGGTCGATTATGGATCTGATCTCATCTCCACTTCTATTAACAGGAGTTTATCCACCACTTCAGTTGGCAGAAACCTCTACTGTGGTCAACAGTAGTACAGTGAAGTTTATACCAGAGTTCCCATTTCAGTTTGATTTTCAATTCTTTCCATTTTATAAGTGTCTCTAAAATCATGATGTGGCATATCAAAGAGCTGACTCCCTGCAGGTGATAAAATATTTCAAGGAGTTTTATTTGGTGGGAGATGGAGAACAGATACAATGTTTGAACAGTAATTGTCAAAGAAAATGGGTATTTTACACTGGAATGAAGGCAAACTTAACTGAAAGACATGAGGGAAGATGAAGGAATAAGAAAAGGGAGAGGACATCTATGTATATTGGGAAATAAAAAAATCATGTTGTATAGGCCATTACTGCTGTGAGAGATGGAAGATAATGAAGAAGTTAGCATTACCTTAATCCCCCTGGTCTTTTTAAAATAAATTACTATTTCATATGGTGAGTCTCACTTTCTTCACACCCATTTCCATCGTACAGAATTAAATAACAAATTGGTTGTCTTCTCAGGAAGAAATGTGCCAAAATACATACTAAATCCATGAATAAAACTATAAGACACAAGTTTTCCTCTTACTTCAGTTTAGATATCCTCTATTTTTTTAAATCTGAACTTGCTGTCTTTGACTGCACGGTATTGGTTTCTGGAAGACCTTGGATTTGTGAATATCACAAGATGTCTAGGATAAATTTTGGTTTTGCTCCGGTTACATTTAATTTCCGACTGCTCAGAATTGCAGCCATTTCAATGCAATATTTCCAGAATGTTTAAAAGACAAGTAAAAAGCATGTACTAACTTAAGATCCTACCTTACCCTTGCAGCTTTTCTTTCCATGTGAGTTTTCACCCTTTCTCTTTTTCATTTCTTCGAGAATGCATGAAACCCAAAGATGTGGAGCAGAAAACTTCCTGTGATAGAAAGAAGAACCAGGTCTGTGAGACCCGTTCTCTTTGATCTCCTGCAGGTTGATCACTCATCACAACCGCTCACACCGCACCACATATCTGTTCTACTGCCCCTTCTTGTCCTGGTCTACTGTTCTTCCCAATGGCAAACTGTCTTTCCCTCCACAGAGCATCTCTTCCACCTGTTCAGCTCATTCTGATTACCTTCCTTTCTTCCCAATGTTGTTTTGCAGCTTGACTGTGCATGTTATTTCCTCTAGCAACACAAATTGATGGGTATGGTCTACCACGTGTTTACATTGACTTTAGAGATTTTTGGATGTAATCCTCTCCCTGCAAAGTGTGGACTGTAAAGCAATATGTTATTTCTTCCTTGTTGGTTCTAGAGTGTTCCATGTAATACTGCAAACTCAGTCCTCGCGTTGCACACAGCATTCAGAAAGTTGCTGAATGTTGCTTCTGTGCTGTACATTTATTGACTGAAACATTTGAGTCGTTGCTTTTCACACTGGTAATTTTAGAGCGCAGATGCCTAGCATGTTTACTCACATACCAAGGCTCACATTTAATGAGCAAAATGTCAAGTATATTGTTATCCACCATAAAAACTGTGAAAAATATCCTTGCCATCTGCAGTGTGCCTTCTGCTTCAGCCTAAAAGACTTTTACAAGCAACTACATGAAATTAACATTAAAGTCAATATTTATAAATGGAACCACCTCTAAAGGGCCGGATCTTCTCCCCTCCCACACCCCTCGTTCCTCCGGGAGTTAATGAGCTGGGGAGGAGGCTGGGTGCAGGAAGGGGAGCCGAGTTGCACTTGGCTCCTGGTTGCAGTCAGCCAGAATAATCCCTCTGCACTAATGAAGAAGCAGAAACAGAAGAGTGGCACTAAATGGCATTGACAGCATCTGAGGGCCAGATCCCGCACTGATGTCACTTGGCGTAACTTTATTGTCTTCACTGAAGTGACGCAGTGAGCATAAATCAGCACAGCTCAGCTGACTTATGTATCACGATGTTTGATTTGTGCCAGCTGAGGATCGAGCCCGAAATAACATTCATGAAATAGATGGTGGATAGCAAAGCTGAAACTGGGATTTGATAGACTGCCACGAAACAAGATAGCATCTTCCAAGAAAATGTTTTTTTATTTCTCCACCAAATGTAAGCCTCTCTGGGGCAAGAACCGGCCATTTGTTCTGACTTTTTATGGTGCTAAGGATAACGGAGATCTCATCTGTTGCTAAAGCCTCTAGCTAGTCCTGCAAGAAAAATAAAATTAATAATTATTACTAAAATGTCCTTCTCCAGACAGGCGATGACCTTTCAATTTTGCTCTTGCAAAGCCTTCAATCCCAGCATGATTAGTGTGTTGCAGGACTGAGATCTAAGCACATTTTGAAAAAATGCTGTTGTCCACTGCTATTACCCCAACATCCTGAAGCAGCTGAAATTCCAGCCAGACCTTTATGGGGCAGAGCTGACAAACCAAAGCCAGAACATGCTCCCTTGGAGAGGCGAGCAAAGATAATTTTTGCCATTTGTTCCAGCTGTTCTGCCAAGTCGCCCACATACCCTTGGCTCCACCAAGCTCATCTGAACCGCAGTCTAGTTCAGCCATCATGAAAGCTGGCCACTCCCACCACTGGAGGCTAATGAAACAGAGAAAGGTAGCATAATCATATAATTGATGCTGCCTTGCCTTTTTCATCATACACGTGTTGAACAAGAGGATCAGGAAGAAAATTGCTGTGGTAATTAGCAAACATAACATAAATATTTATCAAGGAAACTCCAGGTCAAATGGATTTAAAAATTTTTATTTAGAGTTGTTTAGATGTAAACATATTTCCTTAATTGGACTTTAAGAAGGGCACTCACATGTTTCCTTTTGAGCGTTTCTAATATAATCATCGCTTGGGCAATTAGGCCACTCGCTAAGCCACAAATCTTATCTTTCACACTGGTGAGTCATAAATAAGGACTGAGTCACAAATAGACCAGACAGACAAATGGTGGCAGGAAGGAAATAAGATTGGCTGAGAATATATTTAGGCTGGAAATTAGAATATGGCTGCAGACTACCTGAGGAGTGAAATTCTGATACGGTTTTCTAATTAGAAGGAATTAAGGAGAGAGAAGTAACTTAAATTGCTTTATCATTTAGCTTGATAAGCTCATGAAAGGGATTGTACACTAAGTAGGAGAATTTCTTAAGACTGAACTAGATGATAGGAGTCCTCAAGTATTCAGTTTCTGTCTGCCACAACTACCTGCAATTAGAGGGTTAGTGGCCTGATTACCCAAGTTGTACCAGCCAGTTCTGGTGTTATCAGTGGTCCTTAGGACTCACGTAGAGCAGGGGCAGATTGCACAGATGTCGTCTATGCCAGCGTCATCATATATTCAAGGCTCTATTAAATGCAGAACCTAGTGTTTGCATTGTGAGTTTGCAGCAGTGCTGCTATGTTGCAAAACTCTCCTGTTAGAGAAAGTGGGAACAGCTTGACTTCTTATGATTACATTTGAGGTCAAGTTCAATTATGAGGTATTCAGTGATGGGGTGCACCTAATAAGATGGAAATCGGCTAATGAAGTGTTTTCCACTGTTTGACCAGCACAATGACTTTTTGTCGTGCAATCAGAGTTCCTGGGAGCTGTCGTAATACAAATAATGGGACTTAGGATGCTGGGCTACTCTTTACTGGCTTCTGTATTTTTCAAGAAGAAAGGGAAACTCAAACTTTTTGTCGGTCATAGAAAACACTTTACTTCCTTTGTGTAAGTAACACTGAATATGCTGATGTAGCAAATAATATAGGCTTTTAAATGAACAGTCCCTTGTCTGTCAAAGCACGTGTTTCACTGTGCCTTCCAGTTCCACATCAGCTCTGTTCTGTGCCAGCAGCCCCATCTTTAAATGTGATCCTCACTTTGTTGTGACATGGTGTGACTCAAAAATGTTGTGCTTTTAGTCAGTCCCTAGAGCAAGGATGCAAATCCCGTACCACGTTGGCCACATCAGGTGCTTTTACCAGTATAACCAGGACACAGCCTGCTCCCTTCTTGTTCCCCTTTCCTGCATGCCCTTTGGTCTCTGTCCTATCATATGATACAGGTGCTGGTGTTTCCCAGAGATATCCATGCTTGGTTAAGCAGCAGGAGTGCATATGACATGATGTTGAAATTATATAGCCATGTATGATTATCATGTGATACTGGATGCCTACACTTACGTGTGATGAGGGACATGTTCCCCAGCCAGTGCTCTCTGCTTCTGAATGAAAGGATCCTTCGACTGCAAATATCAGGCTTATCTGACCACAAGGTTCAGTACTAGAATTTTAGGGTCAGTTACTGCTTGTTTTCTGCAAAGTTACAATCAGGTAGTGTTTTACTGTTCTGAAGAAATACTTCTATTTCTTGCTGGTTTTGAACATTTGGTCAGTCTACACATGGCAATAGAAAGGTGCCCTACCTCACTACCTCAATATGTGGGAAGGTTTTAAGTAGACAAAAAATATAGACCTCAACCTATTTCACTTCAGTTTTGTGGAAATAAAGAACAATTAAAATACTAGTATGTAGGTAATTAAATTAGAAAGTGACTTTTAACTGTACTATATGTGTTGCAGAGTTTAGAAATAAATAAATCAAGTCTGATTTGAACTTGCACTTTGACCTCACTGGGACCAGAACTGCATCCTTGTATATAATACAGCCTGCTTTCTTGAAGAGTAGCCTGTCAGGGTATGAGTGTCAGCAATGAAATATATTCAAATTGATGCATTAATTAAATTCTATGAATCAAACCACCTTTTTTTAAAAGTAAAGTGTATTCCCGCTTTGCTTTCTAACTTTCTGAACTGCTAGTTGAAAAATGGGATTTGCCTCTCCAGAAACTTGTATTTTTTGTCTCCTATGTGGTTTGCCATTTGTTCAGATTTCTTTTTCTCTTTTGCTAACCTACACAGTGAAGATAATTCTAAAGGGATTTCTGTTTTGAAAGAGTCAACTTTCAAAAATCCCTGAGAAATCACCCTTCCATAAGCATGAAATAGAATCTTTGTGAGCTGAATCCCCACTTCAAATCATGCCAAAGTTCCCTAATCCACGTAAGTGCTATTGTGAGCTTTGCAAACCATGCCATGGATTCCACACAACATACACCTGAAAATAATGTTTGGCTGATACATGGTTTTGTAGCTTCATTTCTATAGTGAGTTTATAGTCACTTGAGATCTGCTGTTACAGATATGCACTGTAATTTACAGCAGAGTTGTCTGCTGTGTGCACAATATTGTTCATTCTTGAGGGTTTTGCTTTTGACCTCACTGCATATAGAATAAGGTTTGAGAAGTATGCAAGCTTTCTCCCACCCTCAAATTAACTTACTTACACCGTCCCCCCACATTTGGGCTGAAATTCTTCACATTTCAATATCATGACTGTATTGGTTACTGTATCATTGTAGGATGTAGGAAAATCTTCCTGCTTTTTCCATTGTAAAAATGTCTGTTTTGTTACTGAAGAGTTTGCTTGGCCCTAACAGGGGAAGCATACCAACTGCCTGTTTGCGGAGAGTTTCACCATCTCAGCAGGTTTCCTGTATCCAGCTGTTCTGCAGGGTATAATACCTAGCTGGTATTTGCTTTCAGAATTTCAGTTCCACTTTAAACAAGTGCCTATCTTGTCCAAGAGGTGTTTTGTGTTGGCAAGTAGTTTCAGGAGTAGCCAGGTACTCCCTGGGGGCTCATGGAGTGAGCCTACACAGCACAACCCAGGACTGAGCTACTCTGAGCCCTGGTCCTGCTATGTACTTTCTTCCATGACTCAGGAAAGCCTCTTTTTGCCAATGGCTTTGCCTCTGCCTCTCTAATTAGCATCCCTTAATTTCACTTGCTTGACGTTCGGGTGCCAAGATTGTGGCAGATTGCTGGGGTTTTAGAGATGCCGATTATTCTTCAGATGGAGAATGGGATCTCTTGGAAAACTGTGGGCATGGGAATGGTGTAAACCTAATTTCCACATGCATCAGTTCCCCCACATGCTAAAGCAGAGAAATCCTACTCAGTGTGCTACCAGGGCACTATAAAATTACATTTGCTACTGTTTGTAAAAGGCAGCAAGTTTCTTAGATCAATACTGCTACCGAAGTACAAAGTAATAGTACTTCTTGAGGAGGAAGAGGATTGCCTTTTGAGGTGCCATCTGCTCCTGGCCTGACTCCAATTGCTTCCTGGTGAGTAATCTGAAGGCAATTTTTTAGAATCAATTTGGTATCACATTTTCACAATATGACATATGTAGCTCTAGGTCTTAAAGAGGGAGGAACAATCCACCAGTAGTCTGCCTCCAACTGTAGAATCAAATCCTCTAAATTAGAGGATAGTAATTAGACAGATTCATTGATTTGCTGTAAATATCCTTGCTGTATCGTCACCCCATTGTGGTTCACAGAATGAAGTCTTTCTTTTCTCTTTTTTTTTTTTTAATATGGTATTTTCTAAATGATCTCATCCCCAAGGCATGGGTGAAATAAAGGTCAGTTCAAATGCTTCCCAAACAATAACAGTGTAAGAGGATCACCAAATCTTTGGGGTGAGGAGGGAGAACCTTCAAAGTGATCAATGTATGACCAGAAATCTCAACTTTCATCTTAGAGCAAGGGCTGCATGAGACAGAATCCACGCCCTAGAGGTGGGCAAGCACTCACAGAGCAGCCACATTCCTGTTTCAAGGGAGACTCCTCACCAGAGCCAGAGTGCTGCCGAAGTCCTTTCGTCATCCAGCAGCACATTTATATCTTCACAGGGTAGTTGTATGTTAGAAAAGTACTTGGTCAAGGAGAAAAAAATGACCTTGACTGGTAGGTGTAATTGTCCTGAAAGTCTTTTTTGCAAAGATATTTTCTGTTCACTTCAACTATTCTTTCTGACGTCCAAATGGTTTATGGTATTAGGCAGAAGTGCACTTTTACACTACTAAGTTTGGAAAAATAGAATAAAACATAGCTAAATATTAGGCTATCAGTGACAAGCTTGCCTGCCCCAAACTGCCAGATATAGATGGTGAGAACTTCTGAGGAGTACCAGTGGATCTCCTCTCAGCTGCTGTAGTAGCTTCTGCAAGACTCCCTTAGACTTCTCACTGACTGTGGACCTACGGTGCTGCTGAAGATGAATGTCTGGGCTATCACGCTGTACCACATCTTTTCTACTTCACATCTAAAAAAACATTGGAAGAAAACAATTAGGGGCAACTTGACCTTACTAACTTTAATTACATTCTTTGATAGCCAAATGAAAAACCTCCAAAAATGTTCTTCCTAAGAATGTCACAAACCATGCTAAGAACATATGCAGATTATTTCCATATATTTGACAATCATGGAAAGGCTGTCCTTTGACAAGGAACAGCCTCTTTAGTTTTGAGAGGAAAAGAGATCTGCCTTTTGTCAGGATATCAACTACAGGGCAGTCCTTTCAGCTTTGAAAGATTGCTCTCTTAACAAAGGATGTATATCACAAGGAACAATTTGTCCTCCAAGTTTTTCTCTATAATAAAGACACAGTAAATGCCGACTTCTGGCCAGACAATCTGAAGTGCAAGTCCCATCAGGATTTGCAAATGAGGAACGTGCCTCTGCTGACAGAGGCATTCGCTGAGCACACATACCAGATCCAACCTCGTACAGGTACTGGGAAAAGCTGACAGATCTGGCCATTTTCTCCTTACAATTAGATCAGATGACCCACACTAGGTGAAGAAAACGTAGCTCAAAATCTCTGCTTTTCTTGAAGTGAGATACCCTTCCAAAGAAATTGACGGTCTCCCCAGGTTGGATGATATTCTGGCATGAGATTCTTTCATTCTGTCTTTTTAAAATAGCTTTGCATTAAATCATTAACTGAGAAGAGCAGGAAGCATTAAAACAGTACATAACAAAACAGTATGTAGTAAACCTTTCATAAATCGGAGAGTGAAAGTTAGGTCTCTCCTGAGAAGGGTATGCTAACGGCTAAGCCTCAGGGTCATTCTCATGCTCTCTCCTTGATTGATGAAATATTTTTCCAAACAAAAGGAAATCATTTAGATGGAAGAATGACTTCTTACTCCTCTTGTATAGTCGAATAAACAGACAGGACTTGTAGAAAATATAAACCACTGCAGACACAACTTATATTTTAATGCAAGTTCTCAATACTGTACATAAGCAGCCTACCCACTGTTTGCTATAGATGGAGGAGGGGAAACTCCTCCTGCCAGCTGATTTCTGAGAAAGGTTTGGCTTAATCAGCTAAGGAGAGTTTGTAAGCGATTACAACTTTATGACAAGGGATTAGTTTAGGTGGCAATGCAGTGTACATTTGTTTCGGTTTGGCGATTTTTGTTGTAATTTCTGCACCAGGAAAGTAAAATATGACTGTCGTCGGAAATAGCAGTCTACATACAAGAAATCCTGTCCAGACCTGAATTGACTATTAGACACCTGCGTTTTACTCATTTAAAGCCACATGATGGGAATGCTCTCAAAACTTCACATTGGCCTGCACTGGAGAACAGTGTTAGGCGTGAACTGGCTGCTCCAGAGAGTAGTGGTGCTTGCAGGACACAGGGAGAGCGGAGAGCCTGCCTAACGGATGCCTCAGCTCTGCATCCCTGTTCTACAAGCCAACAAAAGGCACACTGACACCTTGCAAGGCTGTGTTGTACAGAGACACATTTTAATTCAGAGGATGCTGGGATCTGCACGCAGCGCAGTGCACAAACCAAGGGAAGATCTGGTTTGGGTCCAGTACAGCTAGATTGCTGTGTCTCTTCTCCCAGCTTGGTAAAACCTCCTTCTGTGTAATCCCTTCTTGTTTACATTGCTGGAACATTTCTGGTTTTCGGGTGGCACTAGCTTGAAGATCCTGCTATGGCATGGTGAAAATATGCTCCGAAAAGCTCCAGCATGCAGGGCAAGTTACGGCATTGAAGATTTTATTTTTGTCTTTTATCTTATTTTAATTATTTATGCCCCCCACCCCAGAACCAAGAAAAGACTTGAGATGAAATCATGGTCGCGCTAAGCTCCCTAAGAGTTTTGCCACTGACTGCAGTGTGGCTGGATTTCATTCTGAGTCACAGTTCTCGTTGCGTTCTCTCCTCCTCTGTGGCAAAGCTGTGAATGAGCACTACATGTTTTGAAAAAAATCCTGATTTCTCATGTCAAAAATGAGAATATATAGTATAACTTGAACTGAATCTCCTCCTATTGCAGTATAATTTTGAATTTTTCTTCCAATCTAGTGTTATCTGGCATCCTAGTTGAAAACTTGTTATGCATCTGGAAAGCAGCTGACTTTGATTTGGAAAAGTGACACTTTTAACATGTCATTTCACTTAACATCTTTGATGTCCAAAAGTACCCATTTTCTTTATCACTTTATTGGAACTGAGAGAATACAGCAATCTACAGTTATTAATGTTGACTCAGTGGGGCTAGCACTGGGAACAGATGTGTTTTTGTAGGAGGGTGGGCTGAATGTATTCGTCTTTTTAATGCTGTTTCTGTTTAGATGATCAGTATCTCTTAAAATTCCCTTCTCCTATCTACCACCTTGTGTAACTGCTCTATTTTGTATAGCCCAGAAAGAGCACATCTCTCTCACTGGAGCTTAGGACTCCATCTCAAATTACAAAATGTCCCTGACTATTCAGCCTTTTGAAAAAGCTGTAAATAGAGACATAACTTACCTAGCAACAAAAAGTAGATCTCCACAATGTAGTTATGAAGACAGTGAGTTTATTCAGTTATTGTCATGCCATAGCTCTTCTTTTTCTGTCACTAGTCTTTTAGATACTGACTATATAAAAAGTCTTTTCTGTATTCAGCTAATGTTAACAAATTCTCTCAATAACAGCTGGACAGAAAACAAACTATCTAAACTTCTAAAATTAATGTATTTGATGGAGTTTCTGCTGGGTCAAGTAAACAGAATTGAGTGAATACTGGGGGAAAACATGTAAAGTTTTGAAAATGCCAGTCTTTCGGTGAATGCTGAAATACAATCTGTATCCTTCAGCTCACACAGCTATACCTAGTGAATGTTTTTACAAACATGTTCAGTTTCTTTCTTAGCCTTTCATTTCCCCTTTCAGCTTTCAATCACCACAGTGATAAAATAAATATAATGGAAAAGAAGGATGGAGATGGAAAGGAATGAGCATGTTTTCTCCCCACTATCTTAACATTAAAAAGGCTTCTTTTACTTTTTTCTGGATAGCTTTTAAAAATATTTGAAGCATCTTCTTCAACTATAGTAAAAGCAACAGAAATACTAATTTTTAGTTGGTTTTGTTCCAGATTAAGCCTTATTAAAACTCTAATGTCTTAGAAGACTTCCTGTCTATTTAAGGTGAAAAGCCTTGTCCATGACAAAAGAAACATTACCATTTCAAAGGCTGGTCAGCATTTTTGCCTATCTGCCTACTAGGTAATAATGACCATGTTGACCCTTTTTTGATCGCTGAAATCTTTTATCAGTGAATTCTACTAGTTAAAGGTGATGCTCAATGCCGACTTTCATATAACGCTTTCATGAAAGTGCCTTTGAGAATGAAAGCAGTGGCCAGATTCTGATCTCTTCTCTTCAGATCTTCTGGTATTGGATTTTCATTTCCTAAATCAACGTAATAGAAAAGAAAATTATGCCTGTTCTCAGAATATATATGAAATCTAAGAATGTTTCTAAAGAAAACATCATATCTACTAGACAGTTTTCATCAGTCAGTTTAATAAAACTTTAAAATGACCTTATTCTCTCTTGGAGCTAGCTGAATTGTAGAGCTTAGTGTCCTTTGGATAAGTTCCAAAAAGGAAAGTCACCCTGCAGAGTTCAAGTCTCTGTGGAAAGCAAATCAAGTCCACTGTACTTGAACTCCAACAGCCATTTATTATTAGGTCTTGAGTCTTAAATGTAGCGCTAAATAGACAGAGAATGCCTATATTCTGATTATATTTCAGACCTATTTCTGAAGCCTTAACACATGAGAAACTTACATTAACAAAAGTCTTCTGAGGAGTAAAAGCAGCAAAGAAGGTATTTTCTGGGCTTTCCTGATATTTTGAGAGTAGTAAATGGAAGAATAAATTGATGTCTGAGCTTGGTAGGCATGGGGTAGCAAGACCGTCTCCAGCCAGGAGGGGACTGCACTTTCCCCCACAGTGCCCTCCCCCTGAGCACGGCTGGGGAATTTCATTAGTTCTGCCATGAGAGGTCAGTGGAATCGGTCTTCTCTAACCTGAACCTTAACCACTGCAAAGAAGAAGAAAACAGGGAGTTGGGACAAACTTCCCGGCACAGTTCCCTGGCACAGAAGTCCCGAAGGCACCGAGGGTTCTGCGCTGATGTTGGCCTTTACTTTTTTGAACTGTCCTTGAGCAGGAATAATGTTTACACAGTCACAGAATGTTACTGCCACCCTTACTTCTTGTCTGCTTTTTTCTCACAGTAAATGACAGGGCTTTTTTTTTTTTCCTTACTTAGAGAAAATATTGGCATTTTAGGCTGTTATTTTCATGATATAGCATACTGTAGGGTTTTTTCAGAGATTCGTTAGTTAAGGGAAAAGAAGATGACTATCATAAGGATGTCCTTCACTGCCATTGAAAGGATGCATTGCTACTTCTACATTTAACAGTTTTAATGGTGCTATTTCGGATAAACAATTTTATGACAGTACAGTTTTGTCTTGAACGACCAGCTGTAGTCTAGGAAACTAAACATATCTTTCCTAGTGTTTTTATTTGTCAGAGGAGTATTTTCAATACTCGTGTGTATCTGTTTTTTTTAACCCGCCACAAAATGAAAAATATCATATTATTAAGACTTGGGCAGTGTCTCATTTTTGTATGTATTAGAAAGAAATTTAAGTAGAGACACATGCTTAATACTAATCCAATTGAACATTTTATCATTGTCAAAGGCATTTGTAGAGGAATCCATCAACCCTTCTGATTTCCATACAAGTCAATTTACTGTCTTCAAAATGTAACGTTAATGGCACTCAGTGTACACACTGTAATCCTTTAAAATAATGTACATGGCAAACGGATATGTTCTCATGCATTAATAATTTAAAAGTTAATTTTAGGTACTTACTCAATATGATTAACTGATGGATCAGCAGTCTTATATAGAGAAACAGTGAGCACACTTAAAGAAAGAGCATGCTGGAAAACAGCCAGGTAGCTGCCTGCATGTTGGTTCAAAAATACCTGGGCTTTATCCCTTCAGTTTCCCTTCAGTGTTGGATACAGCGCATCACAGTTGTAAGGGCGGTCTCTAGTTCTGAGATTAAATGTGCAAAGTGCCTTTGATGTTGAGGTAGCAGGACTTTTTTGGGAAGAAGAGGATGTTTTGGAAGGTGGGAGTCCCTACGATGCAATCCTCCCCGTGGCTGGCTGGCTCTGCAGTGCTGGCCCAGTTACATAACTTCTCTCCTTTCATGTCTCGCTTTTTGAGGACACCCTGTAACGCCGCACTGTAAATTGATATTCCAGGGTGGAAATACTACAGATGACAAAGTATAACCTTTTCATTGCACAGCTAAAGAATGTGCCAGGGCAAATACCATAATGCTATGCAACAGTATGTAGAAGAGGCATGTGTTGAAGCCCTCGGCCGTGCCCGTGGCAGCGGGCTCTGTGAAAGCGGCAAGAACTGGACATATATTGCACAAACCCTGGTCAAATTGTACATGCACATGTACAGTTACAAAGAGGACAGAGCTTCTCTCTTCACAAGGAGTCGCGGGGAGCAAACAAGGGGCAATGGGTACAAGTTGCACTGGGAGAAATTTCATCATGATGTAGGAAATAAATTTTTCACAGTGAGAACAATCATCCACTGGAACGACATCCCCAGGGGACATGGTGGAGTCTCCGTCATTGGAGGCTTTCAAGATGTGATTGGACAGGACGCCCGATAATCTCATCTAGGTTCCCCTTCCCATGAAAGGTTGGACCAGATGATCTTTGGAGGTCCCTCCCAACCCTGGGCTGCTCTATCATTCTACGATCTATATGTGCAGAAAGTTTCTTATGTAAACACGTGGAGCTGTGATGCCAGACATGTTGGTCCTGGGATCTGAGAGGCAGTGGGTGCCTCCTTACCTCCCGAGTAACCTCAGGCTGAAATCTGACACCACCCGCCTTCACCTTTTCACTAGACAGTAACCTGGGCAGGAGCCTTCTGCTAGTAGGAGAGAGGAAGCAGCTTCTCCTCTGGTGAGGGACCAGCACTCTGAGGCTGGACCCCCAAAACACACAACCAGGGTGAAGGGCCGCTCGCAGGAAGTCAGGCCAGATCAGCTCGGTGGTGGGAAGAGAGGGGTGAACTGAGGTCTGAGGAGTGACGGCACACGAAGCAAGCTCCCGAAGGGCTGGGCTGGGCCGGGCTGGGCGCTAGCGGTGCTGACAGGCTGAAGAGCAACGCTCAGCACCGTGTCAAGTGGAGATGGCCGAGAGAAGCACAGTCCCAGGGCTGGCAGCGTGAGGAGGGTGAGCAGCGAGCGGCACGTGTGTCCGAGAGGTTGAGGAGACTCACACGAGGCAAGGGGAGAGATTATTTGAGGAGTCAAGCAGGGAGAGCGAGTGGTGAGAGCAGAGTGAGATGAGTGCAGGGCTGGAAATACGGGGACAGAGAGGGCGGGCTGATAACAAAAACATTCCTTTAAATACAGTAAAGAAGAGCCACGGGAGAAGGAAAAGCAAGAGCAAGGAAGGTATCGTGTTACATGTTGAAATAGATTCAGCTGGGGCACTCCGCCACAACGCTCCCATTAGTGTACGTGCATCTGTCTTAGAAGGAAAAGCCCAGAGATTTCTCCCGCTTCTCCTTGGACTTGATTTCCTTTTATAGTGCTGGCCACTTCTTATGAGAGGTGTTTTTGTGCCGGGCGAATTGAATATTCCTCTCCTCCCGGAGCGCGGTGGTTTGCCTCGAAGTCTGTACGCTTTAAAACAGTAGCTCTTGGGGCAGCGTGCAGCTCCCCTGCTCCGAACAGAGCTTTTTCGCAGTCTGAGCTATTTGCAAGCTGCTTGCAAACGGGATTTCTTGGAGCTACGGTAAAGCTCTGGTGATGCACGGAGTGAAACGCCGGAGATCCCACTGCACAAAAGTTAGAAGCAGCGGTCCCCGGGAGCGCTGGTGGCGGCATGAGGATCCAGGGGTATAAGGCTCCCTTCGCCGTCCCTGGGGCGCGGGGGGGAGAGCCAGGGCACCTTCCCTGGCGCGGTTCGGGAGGAAAAATGTCACCCCACAGGGTAGGCCCGTGAGGCTAAAGAAAAAGTCCACGCACGTTCGCAGCTGCCCCCGGCCGCTCTGTTGGCTTTATGTTAAAGGCACAGAGTCTCCCGCCTGCCCCCAAGCAAAACCACGCGCCGGTGCTACCTGTGGGCGAGCTTTTCTGAGACACCCCCCCTGCCGCCACACCCTCCGGCCCCGCCAGCGCCTGCCGCCCCGGGAGGGACCC